>NC_143555.1:60671250-61002500 GCF_054136105.1 Typopeltis vanoorti | reverse complement strand
GTTTGGGTACTGTTAATGCGATTTTCAAGAGGATTAGAGAGACAGGAGCCTCCTGACAGAAAAGGAAAAAGTTGGGGGGAAAAAAAAAAGGAAAACTACACTTACTCAATATCGTTTACTAGTTAGTAAAATCAAAATAAATCCAAGTTAGCAGCTACTGGGATTAATGTCTCTGACATGACAGTCCATCAAAGATTGTTGAAAGCAGAGAAGACCCACAGACCAGAAAAGAACTGTTAACGAAGGCTACGCAGAAAAAGGCTCCAGTGGATAAACATGTACAAATTTGTACATGTTTATCCACTGGATAAACTCGCTCTCCTTAGAAGGTCTCAGCCTTCTAAGGAGAGCGAGTACCCTAAGTTCGCAAATCAGCAGCTGAGAAGACTTCTCCCGTCTACCTTCAACAAGCTCCTAAACATCCAGCCAAAAAGATGTTCTGGGATTGTTGTACACATGACAGCCCAGGATCACTTGTGCCTGTGGAATGAAAAGTGACTAATACATAAAAATATTGGCGAAAAGAGTAGTACCACAGATCTAGAAAGACAAAGAACTCATCTTCCAACAGGATCTTGCTCCATGCCACGCTTCAGAAAAACTGAACGAGCACACCTCAAAAATCAGAACATCCACTTGCTTCAGTGGACAGGTAACTCTCCTGACATTAACACAATAGAAAATTTGTGGGTCATAGTGAAAGACTTGGAAAATTAAATTTTGAAACAAAGGATAACTTGATACAATCCATTATAAAAGTATGGTTTAGGAATGCAGAAATAAAAAAAATTAGTTCTACGTTGGTCAAGTTTATTCCGAAGCGAATTAATGAACTTATAATGAACAGAGGAGCACATATAAATGTGTTCGGATTAATTTGTTCGTTACTGTTGAATACCTATATACTAAACTTCGCATCACTGCAGCAAAACTCCTCCAGGTAAAATACATGATTCCAACTAACGTAAAAAAAAAAAAAAAAAAAAAAAAAAAACTCCTATATCACGGTATTTGAAAATCGCTACTCCGGTACTTTGTATGATAATAAACATGATATTGGCATTATAAAAAATTATGATCTGTTGCATGTAATGTACGTAAAAAAGAAATAGTACTATTTCAACTGTAATATTTTGTGTGATAATAATAAATGTTGTCATATCTAATGACATCTCAATTTATTCTAGGGTATTATGGAGTCGACCAATGCCTCTCTCTTGGTACTTCTGGCCACAGTGGGAACGCCGTTACAAAGACTGGAAGACAAATTTCTGTCAAGACTGGTTTACAAAAGAAAAATATGCGGACAGATTTGCCATTACGCTTTTCCGTTGTCCCTGCACTCTGAAACAAGCTGAGATTGATAGGGGCCGTTTCTCTCCAGATCAACAGTGTAATGTAATCGATAAGAAGTGCGAAACATTTCATAAGGCAGCTCAGCATTGCGTCCGTATTGGTCGTCCAGCGTAAGTTGCTAACCTCTGAATTTGACTAAGATACAAAAGTGTGCATATCACATTACATAGTGTACAATTCCCTAACGAATTGGCTAATGTTCTATTAACACACCTAAATACAATGTTCATTTTATCTTATTCGAACAACTGCTACAAATTTACTTGTGTGCATCTCTGTAATCGCTTTCTTTCTTTCTTTCTTTCTTTGTTTCTTACGGTAATTGACGTAACAGGCAACAACTCACTAGAATGTAGCAAAAAAACTGGGTTTCAAAGCAATTATCTATATGCTTGTGGGAGAAAAAAATACGAACGTAAAGAAATTAAACATATCTGTACATAAAAGCGAAGTATATGCTTCACGGGTTATATCTACATCCTGCTTCACAGGCGTCTTACGTAATGTTATGAAAATAGATTTGATTTCGCATGATCGAGGTTAGTGAAGTAATAAAATGCGGAAACACGTTTTTTTCTGTGTGATGAACTCTGCAAACTCATCGCCATTCACTAAACTGTTAAGTATCTCTCTTGTTGCCCAATGGAAAATAGCACAAACTTATATATATATATATATATATATATGTGTGTGTGTGTGTGTGTGTGTGTGTGTGTTATTTGAAACGTTTTTATGTCACGTTTTTTGTCATACCAGCTTACCTGCTCACCAGCCCGGAAATCGGGGGGGGGGGGGGGAGGAGCGAGCTCCCCTAGTGTGTATATATATATATATATATATATAAATCAACACATTTGCCAGCAAATATTTTGCTTTTCAGTGTGAAATCATTGTATCACAGTAGGTGCATGAGCAATACTATAAACCTTCCTGCGCAACTACATTTTAACTAGCTCCTAATGCGCGATGATTTCTTATGAATGATTTTTTTTTAATCTCATTAATATACGCCTAGCATATACCTCAGAAAGAATGAAGCTAACAGATTCAATGATTTCCATAATGTGTTTACAGTAATCGATCCTCTTAAATGTTCATTCTGCCTTACCGATCTTCCGGTTATGAAGCAGTCCAATTAATTACCAGATGTTTTCTTAGGCAGGCATAGCCAATAACTTTTATAAAGCAAATGATTATTATTATTTAGCCCGTTTCTAACTGTGTACTTGACTCCTTTTGTAAGAGATATTTTTTTCTCCACACGAGTTTACGTTTTGTATACAGCCACTTGTGTGACATTCATGACACATTTAAAACTATATTTTCAGAATCCGTTTTCTAAATTCCCCGATAATAAACATAAACTCAATAAAATAGACAGTAGAACTCATATTTAAGGCAATAATGTAAAGTGTTAGCGTTATGGACTAAGAGATGACGACAGTTGCCTGCTGTACTCTCCTGTACTTGTCTACTCTATTATTATTACTACTATTATGCCTGTGTAGCCATGTGGAAATGGCGTATACATTCAGAGCACTAGGCCAAAAGAAAAACCGTTGTAAGTTCAAATTCTATTCTCCGACTATAGAACCTTTTTGTAAGGCTTTGTTCGACCAGGTTTCCGAGTTAGTCGATCTCTAATATCGGCAAGAGGGTTTTCTCACTGAAACTTGGGTTCTTCATTCCATAAACTCAAAATCAACTGTATAGTTCATGATTTCAGACAACAGTGTATAATGTAGGGTTAGGGAACACGCGATGGCGACGGTTGTTTTCTGTACTCTCCATTTCGGTGACAATTAAAATCACTAATATTGTTGGGTCAGCTATTCTGCGATTGGCTAAGTATGAGGAATAGCCGCCTACCAGCCTACTTCCTTCAGGAATAAAAAGGCGTTGGCACGTTTATTTAATCTAATTAATTTATTTATTTAGTATTACAACAACAACAAGAAGTTGTCTAACGTATAGTTAATATTCCAATGCACACTGTTTAGCAGCTCTAAACTAAGTATCAAATATTTTCACAAACGTTTGTTAACTTCAATCATTATCCCATGTTTTTGAATCCATAAACTATTTCTCCTCTCCCTACTCTCTTTGGAAATTATGCTGCAGGTTTTCCCTTTGTGAGAATTACAACTCCCTAAAATGAATTCCATTATTAGCAAACGCTTGCTTCATATTGCCTGGGCCTCCTCCTCCTAAAGTAACGACCTTTATTAAGTTAACGATAATTCTAGAAAGATCGTTGACAAATGTCAAGCACGAGAATGTCAGTGCCTTAAGAAAAAGCGACCAAGACAAAATTAAGTAAATATCTTTGTCGAAAAACAATGTTCCTGTAAAATTTCAAGTGGGATTCACCCCCCCCGCACGCACACACGCACGCACGCACGCACACACACACACACACACGATCCCATTCCTATCTATATATTTCGTTTTTAACCAACTACTCCAATACTTGGACCACAACTCCTGAAACGCTAACTGCCGTATAATTAGCTACTTTCGTCTTGGAACCACCTTTATGCAATGGATCTATTTTTACCTTCTTCCCCTTGGGACTCTACCAAAGCTGGGACTCCGATTAAACAGTCTAGTCAAAAGGACCACCAATTCCCACTAGCACATTTTCATAACTGAATGCACTTCCAGATTCTGCAATACCGTATTTACTCAAATATAACTCGCCCTCGCGTATATCACGCACCCCTGATTTTACTTTAGGAAAAAATAAATTAAAATATTTCGCATATAGTTTGCACACGAAAAAAGTTTAAAACTTTGAAAAATAGATAGTGAATGTTGTTATCGCAGTTTCAGATATTGTAGAATTCGGTTGAAGTGAATCAGCATTTCATTTCATTCAACAATCTTTGGCTTGCCTTTGTCGTTGAGTCGCGTGATCTTCTGTTAATACCGCACCAATCATATGTGAGACCGGAAGTAGCGATAGCGAATAGTAGTAAGTCATACCTATTTTCATTTTTTTAAAAAAAATCATAGCGATCTTATGATTCTGAAATTATAAAAGGACAAACAATAATGAAACTGTTTGTTTTAATTTAATTACAGAAGCATTTTCGTTAACGATTCAAATATATAGCGTGATAAAAGTGAGCAGCCGATCGCGTAAATAACGTTGATAATTAAAATTTAAATGCATTCATTTTATAAATAATGTGAAAAATTATAAATTATAATGACTTCTGAGGATTTAATTATAAACGTCAATTTTTTTTTCTGAAAAACTTCAGTTTCCGAAAATCCGCGCATATATCTCGCACCACGATTTTTTAACTTCAATTTTTTTGAAATAGTGCGAGTTATATTCGAGTAAAAACGATATCCTATGTGCCTCACTTCCACTATCCTTACTTTCACATTAACCCCCGTCATATCCATTACTGTAATATCATCGCCTAAATGATGCACGTATTTGCAAGAGTCAGTAATTCAACTAGTTCGTCTGCTCCAGTCACTTCTGCATCATCTGCAATTTAAAATCATTCTACTGAGGTCATTATTTCTTTTGCTTGCCACATCTTGAAAGAACTCTTCGATTACTCCAGGCTCGTTCAGCTAATCTCCTTTCATTTTCTTATTTTTGCCCTTCCTTACCATGCGAGTCACTCTTCTGGCCTGTGTTTTATACAGAAGATGGCCTTGCTGGTCACATCTATCTCTGAATCTCTTCCACGTGCTTCTTTCTTTTTAACTTCTACTTAATGCTGTAACTCATCCACTTAATTCCCGGTTTAGTAATTCTCTTAACTCTTAGTATACAGTTAGCTACTTGTTCCTTCAAAAATCCTTTTATCACTTCTCACGCATAATTAACATATTTTCTCTGAAGTATATCCTCCCATGGTACTGTTCCACATCAAACTGTTCTTTACTGAAAATTCCACATACTTAGCCACCTCCCAAGTTAAAACCGAATGATCATTCTCGCCGATTGGCAGCAATATATCCATCTTAGTTATACACAAATCCTCGATGTTATCGCAAGGTACATGTTATCGCTCCTCTTGTACCTTCCATTACATGCTGCAGTAGTTGTACTTATTCCTAAGAAGTTGCATAAATTCTATTTACTTCCGCCAATATGACCTTTCTCTCTTTAATTATATCCCCATAATTAAAGTCACCCATAATTAATAATTATCCACCTCCACATATTAAACTTATTTGCTAATACATATCGCCCACATCATCCTTCGCATTCCCTGGCCTACAGCAGCAGCCAACCAAATACTTTGTCACGTTAGCTTGTATCTCACATCAGACAGCCTCAAAAGCACTGATTTCAATTTTACTGATTTCTTACTGTGCTAGCACTCTTTTAGTCTATAACTCATCTGATATGAGCAATACTATCCTATTTGTTCTAGCTACCCTAATAATACAATAACCATTACATCATCTTTAGTCAGCCACGTCTCACTAATATCAAGAACTTTAAGGAACTAACAAGTACTAAAAACTCCTTATTTCTAATAATGCAAGCATTAGTATACATAAACGATATAAAACTCATAGGTTCATAATTAATCTTACACCAGGCAAACACAATCACATTCTTATTTACTCCTGAGAGACTACCGTCTGCATTTTCTCACCCGTAGCACACCTATTTGCTTTATCAGTACTTGCACTAGTTCCCCTGATGTTGTACATCTAAACTTACTGCAGTCAGTAGTACTTTTTCTAGACTCTTAACACTAAATCCAATTAAGTGAAAACCATCTGCATTATATAAGTCTTTTCAGTGATCAAACACTCCACACGTCCAGAAACTGCACTATTTCTCTTACACAACCAACGCATTGTGAATCATCTAAAATGATGACCCTTCTTCGCAACTCACCATCATACCGTGGTAACAGACTCACTATATTTGGCAATATAACTCACTCTTCTCTTTTGCTACAGTTAGTAAGGCTTTCATGTCCTCCCTTATATATTTTTCTCCCTTCAGATCATTTGTACCTGCCAATCAACATTTTCACCCCATCCTAATGAATGCCAATAGCATCACTACGTAATGCTATTAGCATTCATCTTTGCACCTCAAAAACATGAAAATATAATAGAATCGCCATACAAAATTCTCATTCTACTCTTGCTAAAAAAGTTTGACGAGCATTCTTTTCTCCTCATTCATATCTCTTTTTCCTTTTTATGAGCAGCACAACAGGCCAAACGTTTATTAAGTCTCAAGCATATGCTAGTGCTGGAAGATGTGAGAGGCTTAATGGAGTGAAACAGCACTAAGAAAGGATTAAACTTTTATTTAATTCTTCCATTATTTCATTTCAGTCACTGAGAGATCATCAGGGATTACACTATGAGACATAACACACACACACACACACACACACACACACACACACACACACACACACACACACACACACACACACACACACACACACACACACACACACACACACACACACACACACACACACACACACACGCACACACACACACACACACAGGCAACAAAACTAAGTGTGGACGAAAGACTAGAATCCTAAGTGGAGTGCCCTCTATACGCCTCGGATGTAAATTGGGATGTCGAAGTATTAGTGTACTTTGGCAAGATGCATGCAGCCATATTTATTTAGATTAGGGTGATTTTTGAGAGCAGCTGCAGATTCCATAAATAATCTTATATTTATATTCTTCTAAATTTACTGTGATGGAGCATGTTGACCTTTTTCCAATTGACCATATGCACTGTATCTAAAGCATGGTCCGCAAGACTTGTTTGACCATAATTATAACTACAGATGTATTTTTTGTGATATTCCAAGCGGATGTTGCCTGTCTGTCCATAATAGGCCAACTTGCAATAACAGGGCAATTTATATACCAGGCACGGAGAAAGAGGAGGGAGATGATCTTTAGTACAACGTAAGAGTAAAGCAAGCAAATTATACAGATATTTTAGTTAACTTTGATATCACCTCACTTTCACCAATATTCCCTTAAATGACACTTTATCACTTATAAAAAAGTTTTTCCCTCGTGATATTACTGATCTCTTTTCTTTAGCTATCCATTCTGGATATTTCTCTTGTAAGCACAGGATTTATAAAGAGATACAAGTTACCTCTACGGGTTCTCCCCCTCTCACCACCTTGCCAATTTTTTATTGAATATTTTAAGAAACAAGCTCTTGACTCGGCCCTACTCAAACCTATCTGTTATTGCCCTGTTATTGCAAGTTGGCCTACTATGGACAGACACGAAGATTCGGGCAACATCCGCTTGGAATATTACAAATGATGTGTTCTCCATTTGGCCTTATGACCTAGACACATTAGATTATTTCCTGTCTCACCTCAGTCTTCACCCTAGAATCCAGTTTAACATGGGAAAAGAAAGTAATAGTTCAGCATTTCTGGACACTTTGGTAACACAGTAAATGGTAAGCTGTACTTTTCAGTATACAGGAAGCTCACCCACACAGAGGCAGATACATTCACAAACTTTCTCATCATCCACCCCCTCAACAATATGGTATCATTAAAACACTAACTGATAGAGCCTATAATCTTTGTTCCAGTGAGTCCTCTCTTATAGAACAGAACTTAATCATATACATCATACCTAATGGCAACCCAAAAAGATGTTAGTAAATACTATCATCATTCCGCATGTCCGACACGTCAGAAAAAAATAGCCAGAATCTTACAGAAATACAATATTTTTATGGTATGCATTCGTTCTAGTGAAGATCATCTCTCTCTCTCTCTCTCTCTCTCTCTCTCTCTCTCTCTCTCACACACACACACACACACACACACACACACACACACACACACACACACACACACACACACACACACACACAGCCAACATCCGCGAAACATGGACCATAAAAAACAGAAATGAAAAACGAATTCAAACAACAGAAATTAAGTTTCTCCGAAAAAAAAAACAGCTGGATATACACTAATAAAAAAATTTTACAATTCCTGAAAACAAAACCAATTAATTACTACATAAGACAATAAACAAAAATGGCTAGAACATTTAAATCGAATGGACAACAGCAGACTACCAAAAATATTATACAGATACAAAAGAAGTGGAAAAAGAAGAATCGGAAGACCAAGAAAGAGATGTCATGAGACTGGAAGAGGCCACATGGCCTAAAATCCATGTTAGGAAGAAGAAGAAGAAGACAATAAAAAAGTTTAAGAATATCATTTTAAAATCAGGAAGCATGGGAATCCTGCTAAACAACACTAGTACCATAGATGAGATAACGATTAAGATAATAATGAAAACCTGATTAATGGAACTCTTCAAGCTACTTCAAGGATTGAGTAAGCAGGGTAATGAAAATCACCCAACACTAATGACATTCTGCATAATGAAAACCTGAACATGGAACTGTTGTTCAAGCAATTTCACGCCTTCGGTAAGTAGGATAATGAAAATCATCCATCACTAATGACATTCTACATTTTTCGCGATGCAGATGAAACAAGTACATCACGACAAAGATGCTAATAATGACAAGTATCTGTAGAACGAAAAACGGCATACTGAAAATAAAAAGTAGAAAATGTAATTTTTTTGCTTAGAAACAATAAGCATTTAATGTTAAAATGATGGCAGAAAGTATACATCAATAATAGATCTATAATTAATTTGCATAGAAATTTGAGAAATGAAAAAGATGTTTTCAGAAATCTGGCCGAAACGCAAATGTTAATTTAAAAAAAAAAGAAATCCGCTATCGCCTTTTAATTCCCTATAGGGAGTAAGCGAGGCAGTTTTAACCTTAACTTCTGGAGACTGAGTGGAAATTCAAATTCTCAAGACTATCATTAATTATAATGGAGAAAAACCCCGAAATTTCCGGGACAAAAAATCTCGCTTACCCGTGCCAGAGATCGACTAACTCGGAAACTGGTCGAAGAAGCTTAGAAAATGTTCCTATAGTCGACGAACAGAATCGAACTTAGGATGTTCTTTCGTCGGGTGGCCTATCGCCATGGATGCACATGGTAATTATTTAAAATATTTTAAATAAAAAATATTTTAAAATAAAGTAAAATATTAAAACATATAAAATTAAAATATTTTAAAAATAATGAAAAAATGAAATATAGTCCTAAAACAACCTCCATATTTATCGGACTAAGTCCAGTGTAAATTTTGTTTTCTATTCTTTAAAAAAGAAGTTCAAGAAATGACATCTTCAGACATTAAAAGACACCAGAAAAAATATGCTATTTTTCAGTGTAGAGGCAGAAAATCACAGTTCCTATAACTGCTTCAAAAGCAGAACTGGCAAACTATGAAATTCATTCATATATGCGAAAGACAAAATAATTTGAAGTGATGATTAAGATAAAAAATAAAGTTTCATTTACGAATATCTATGAGGAACTCATTACACCCATTGATTTAGGGAATAGAATGAGTTCCAGTCCCTAATTCAAACCAAAAGTTTGTTTATTTTCTATTAGGTTTATTTTTCTTGTTAAAAGTAAATTCTTGTGAAATGAATTTAAAAATCAGTTATTTTATATTCATGAGTACATTTTTTATCTTATAGTATTGGAGGAGCAGGACAACTGTGTTGTTACGATGACTATGGAGAATTAATGAGGACGGGCGATACTATGTTCTCTGGTCGACCGTCTCGGGCTTTCAAGTATGGAAAGCATCCTTTCAAGCAAAGAACAATGGTAAGTTTCACAAGACTCCATAACATCCATTCCATCAAACCCTCAGAGTGTTTACTGTATATATATATATATATATATATATATATATATATATATATATATATATATATATATATATATATATATATATATATATATATATTTCACATCACAAATTTCACATCAGTTTGACCATATGCATGGGCATGTGTCTGCAGAAAATTTTCAAGGGGAGAGGGCAAAGCTTGGAGACAAATAATTACATCAATAAATTTTTATAATTATTGATTTAATTAAATAATTACATCAATAAACGTCTTTTAGCATTTTTGATGTAATTTACATCGATTTTAATGATCTTTAATTCTTGGAGGAAAAAAGTATTCAGAATTAATACAGTTTTCAGCACAATTTCATATATAAAAAAATTGACCGGTATATTTTATTAAAACTCAACTAATTAATCTCAAAATCCTAAATTAAATTATTTCAGTTTAAAAGCAAAAAAATCATGACTAACAAGTAAAACAATATTAAATTACATACACTTTCCTTTTAAAAATGTATTTTTCTGTTTAAATTTGTTTCATTATAAATTTTCGATTCACACTTCACTCAGTGATTCACTAGACACAGAGGGCAAACGAACTAGTCTCTGTTCACAACAGCGATGAACCTTTTTTTTTTCACAAATCAGAAAAAGATGAACCAAAAACAGAAACACGTGTTTATTGCTGCAATAAAACATGTCTTCTATGACTACCCAGCCATGGGCCGAAACAGGCCAATCCATAATAAAATTTTAAGACAGACAAAGTGTCCCAGGGTCGATGGTGTAAGATTATATATCTCAATCACTTTTACGATTATAATTTGTGGAATTTTTTACTCGATCCCAGGGGGAAAACCCCGTTTGTCCCCCACACACACTCTGCAGATGCCTATGACCATGTGATTGCATTTTATTGACGTATGAAAATTTTGAGAGTGCATAGCACATCAGCGCTCGTCTTAATTGGTCCAATGCAATTAATTGCAGAATAACTTTGAATACTTCTGCATAGGGTGGGAAAACAATGTTTGTTTTAGGATTTATTAGAAAACAACAATGAAGGAAAATGCTATATTTGGTTGGTATATTTGAAATACTCAAAGATGAAAATATGTGAACTATCATTTATAAGACCTGTAAGAATAGGAAAGAATATGTGTGAGTAGAAACACTTTCATTAATGGTAAACGAATTATTAATAATTATCATTTGTGACATGTGTGTCCTATTTGCTGGGTAGAGCTAATAGCATGGTCCTATAAAGTCTAAACATGAATAAGTGAATTTATGATGACATAATTAAAAAAACTTATGAAGAGCCAGAGCGAGCGAGTGAGCGAGAGAGAGAGAGAGAGAGAGAGAGGGGGGGGTATTGCAGGAATAAATATGGTTTGATGGCGCACAAATCATCTCGTAAAATTTGTTGCATATGTTATGTGTATTTCTCTGGTTTGTATACATTTTGCTCCGTTTTCCAAGAATTTTAGTTTGTTTACTGAGATTTAGTATACATAACATCTGATCATTGTCGGAAATATCCACACTTTCGGGAATCCTGCATTCATTAGTTGTTGTTTTTTTTTGTATCAGCGGTTCTTCTGTCTTATCAATCTCACATAATATGCTGGTATTTTGTTGTAGATCAACAACGTCTTATAATACACAGAATATTCATTTTTATTCAGGAATAGATATATTTTTACTGTCTGTTGTTTCCAAAGACTAGAATAAAAATGTCTCTATACCGTTAAAAAACTATTCAACTCCAACAGATGCTATACTGCACAAGCAAAAGAAAAAACAATTAGTATTTTTCTCCTAACATCCGCTTTCAAATTTTTAGTTGCAGATGTTTGTAATACAGCCATTGGATACAGAAAGCGCTCAACTCATGACAAGTGACAACATTCAATTGGATTGGTTGACACAATAACCAATCACAGCCGCTACGTGCTGAGTGAGCTCAAAATGTTAGCTCACCCAGTCTCACCTTCTCAGCGGTTTAAAAATAATAAAACGCTAAGAATTTGACCCACTACGCCCTCCTTACATCTTTTCAAAGGGCTCAAAGGTGTATGCATTTTGAAAGCACACCAGGACTATTAACGCGAATGTGACGCAGTTTTTACGCGTCGAAAAGTGCCCTCTTCATGAAGCACTAATGATTCATTACCTTCGAGAAGAGGACAATGAAGCATTAGTATATTGTGTTCAATTTTAGGAATCGTGTGAAGTCTGCAAGCAATTGGGGGAGTCTTTAAATGGAATAAATGCATAAATATAATACCGGTGATACTGATATTTCATGGATGAGCACCGCACACCTAGCATACCCGGAATATTCGCCCCTGATATATATATATATATTATTATATTATGTAGAAAGTATTTTACCTTGGGTATTATAATAAATGTTAAAGATACCAAGCTATTTTAAACCTGGTTTTATATATATTATATTATATTATATTATAACTTCTATTCACTTGGCTTGAAGACATTTTAAAAAATAATTATACTGACTAGGAACACCGAAAAAGGTATGATAAAAACTTTAATAAAACAGGACTAGTTTCTTCAGGTGTGTAAATAACTACAAAAGATAATAATTATAAAAGATAACTAAATAATAATAATAATAATTATTATTATTATTATTATTATTATTATTATAAAAGATAACTATAATCTACTTGTTATTTTTTCCAGTTCTTTTGTAGTTATTTACACACCCTGAAGAAGTCGACGTTCCGGCGAAACTAGTCGTGCTTTATTAAAGTTTTTATCATACCTTTCTCGGTGTTCCTAGTCAGTATAATTATTTAAATCATACCTTTCTCGGTGTTCCTAGTCAGTATAATTATTTTTAAAAAAAATAAAATAAATAATATATATATATATATATATATATATATATGTTATATGTTAAAGATACCAAGCAATTTTAAACTTGGTTTTACTCCATATTTCCCAAGTAAGCAAACAGACAAAAATGTCAAGTTTGCGCCTGCAAATGATGCAAGACAAGCTGATCCTACAGGTAGTGCAAGACCAGGGCAACTCGTGGTAGACGTGGAACAATTCGTGGAACATCATTTGCAGGCGCAAACTTGACATTTTTGTCTGTTTGCTTACTTGGGAAATATGGAGTAAAACCAAGTTTAAAATTGCTTGGTATTTTTAACATAATTATACCCAAGGTAAAAATACTTTCTAATTTAAATCTCCTCCTGAGATTTTTATTTAATAAGGTTAGAACACCTTATGGTAACTTGTTTTGGTAAAATACTTACAAGCTCTGTATTACTAAATCTTAGTATTTCTAGCCTATTTCTAGCCTAGCTCCCACTGATGAGACTTCAATAAAGGTCGAAACCGGTCTGGGTAGTGCCCCCCCCCTTATTGGAGATGTGTTTTGGCATTAAGGGTAAATATTAAGATTAGTGATCGGAGCTTGTTCCACGTCTACCACGAGTTGCCCTGGTCTTGCACTACCTGTAGGATCAGCTTGTCTTGCATCATTTGCAGGCGCAAACTCGACATTTTTGTCTGTTTGCTTACTTGGGAAATATGGAGTAAAACCAAGTTTAAAATTGCTTGGTATCTTTAACATAATTATACCCAAGGTAAAAATACTTTCTACACACATATATATATATATATATATATATATATATTATAAGGATGTTTAAAGTTTTCATTAATATTGCTAGCTATCAAATATTTATTCACTCTTCTAACTGATCTAGAGAAGAACGATTCCAGTTTCACTCTTTTTAGTAGCATAGTGAATAAAGTGAGCCTCATTCAGTCAGTTTCCACAATGTACTTTGGCTGGAAAGGAAGAAAATTGCGTGATTCGAAATAAGGTCATTCCCTTACTGCGGGCGGTGGAGGATGAATTTCTTCATCCACCGTGAGAACGCTACCTTGCTATTATTCGAAGCCTTGAATGTTAGAAAAATTCCGAGTGTGATCTCCAGCTGAAATTGAAACCATAAGAAATGTGGATTGTATAAGTACGTAGAATTAAATTTGAATGAAAAGCAATACGGCTCGTTTCGATCTAAATTGCTAAGAAAGAGGGGGGGGGGGAGAGAGAGAGAGAGAGAGAGAGAGAGAGAGAGAGAGAAATACCAAGCAGCTGGTTGTTGGAAGTTTTTCCCACTTGGTTATACTATAAATTAAAGATACCAAGAAATTATACTAAGAAATTATATTACTAAATAATTTATGCACAGGAGGTTGCTTATATCCTATATACCAAACACCGGATATTGTCAGCACGACGCTTGGTTTTTGAGTTTTTGTTTTGTTTTGTTTTTAAGCGAAAAACCAAGCCGAGTTTCTGAATCATCTAAAGTTAGTACACAGGGAAATATTGCATTGTGAAATATAGAACATATATTAAAGTTTGAAACTATTTATTGCGGATGACCGCAATTTAGCTGGTGTCGCTGAACTACGATTTGGCCGAGAGGTTAGTAGTATCCGCTCTCCAGCCAAAAAGCTGCTGGTTTGAATCGCGCCATGGGCATGGATGTTTGTGATTGTCTGTGAAAGTGGTCGTAGGGTGATATAAAATGGCGTTGGTGTAGTTGCGGTTCGTTGTAATTCGTGGATTGAGTGAGTGGAGGAGACAGAGTTCTAGAGTAGATGCCCTCCCTCGATGAAGCCTTGGGCTCCCTGGAGGTGTCTCATAATAATAATGATAATAATAATATATATATATATATATATATATATCCTAACCTAACCTAACCTGCCTTTTTTGGACATGAAACTAACCCGTTCTTCTGAAAAACTTAAAATTTCGATGTACAGAAAATCTACACACACACCAATAGATATCTCCATAGTCAGTCCCATCATTTCCCTCCTCAGAAACTTGGAATTATTTCTACTTTGGCACATAGAGCTCGCTCTCTTCTTGACGATCCTGATGAACTTCGTAAAGAAATCAATTTTCTTACATCTAATATCAGACTGAATGGTTATTCTCAAAAAATTACTAAAAAAATTCCTTTTTAATCCTCCTAGTCGCCATACTCAAGAAATGAATAATGTTAAAGGCAAATATATCTATTCCATTCATAAGCACAGTTTCTCAAAAATTAGCCAAGGTTCTCAAAAAATATAACATTAAAACTTTGTTTACTCCGCTTCCTAATATCCGCTCCCTAGTGAGCAGTCCAAAGCCTAGCCATCACAATCTAAAACATCCCGGTGTGTATAAGATATGGGGTTAATGCGACATCCCTTACTTCGGCCAGACGGATAAGTCTATTGAATTGCGTATGAAGAAGCACAGAAGGGACATCGCTTGCAAGAGAACACGTGCCAGTGCTTTATCAAGCCATGTCCTTTTTTCAGTCGATTCTGAGGATGAAAACCATGGTCATACAATCTTTTGGGATAGATCTAACAACATTTTCCGTTGCCATGACGAATTGGAGAGAAAACTTGTAGAATCTAGAGAAATCATCCTCAACCCTGTACACTTAAATAATAATTTAAGATATAACCTCCCAGACTGTCATTCTGCTGTGATCAAATACTGGCGCTCACGAGATGCCATACGCACGCACTCACACAGCAATGTGACCAACGAAGGAACTACTTTAAATACGTTAACTACAACGTTTTCACGTTAAATATGTATAGTGACTTTCCTGTGCTATTCGCAGTTTTTATCTTCAATGTTTAAGGTTTTTTCTTTTATAAAAACACCTGAAGAAGGCTGTAAAAAGCCAAAACCAGTCGTGTGATAATATTAAACCTTTTTCCTTTTTTTTCGGTTTTTGTCATTCAATTCTTTTTAAAAATAAGTTTAACAACCGAGTAGATGAACCTCCATATATATATATACACACACATATTTAATGACTGTTACCAAGAGATAAAAAGATGACATGGTATATTTAAAAAGATACTACTAGTTAACAAGTTTCGTTGAATAGATCAACATCTTCAGGTATCACAATCAAAGAAATATATAAAGAATTACAGAGACTTAAAATTGTAATAACAGAACAAGTACAAAAAGACAGTAGCGTGTTTGAAAACAAAATGCGAGCTTGAGTTCCAAACAAACGTATACTACGCGCGCTGTCTCGAGTGCGCCAATACTGAACAGAGGCAACGTGTGCGTCAGAGAGAAGATCGAAACTCAGGCTGTTGTTGATATGAGAAGAATCTAGAGAAATTTCTCTAGATTCGACAATTTTTCTTTCAAGCTCATCATAGCACACATGGATGTTAGAAGTTTGAGTCCGATTCACAATGTGTATCGGACTCAAATGTGGCGGCCTTCATCTGAGTTAACTTTTTTTTTGTACTTGTTCTGTTATTACAATTTTAAGTCTCTGTAATTCTTTATATATTTCTTTGATTGTGATACCTGAAGATGTTGATCTATTCAACGAAACTTGTTAACTAGCAGTATCTTTTTAAATATACCATGTGATCTTTTTATCTCTCCGTAACATTCATTAAAGTTTTTGAATAATATTCCAACCTAGTAAAAATGAATTTTGAAAAAAAAAAAAAAAAAAAAAAAAATATATATATATATTAAATATTATTAATATTATATATATATATATATATATATACTCTATATATATAAAAAATAAGCCAAAAGTTGAAACGTTTTTTTTATGTCACGTGTTTTGGTCTTACCAGCCCGGAACTTGGGGGGGAGGGGGGGCGTAGCGCCACGGGGACGAATCCCCCTAATATATATATATATATATATATATATATATATATATATATATATATATATATATATATATATATATATATATATATATATATATATATATATATATATATATATATATATAGAAAGTTTTTTTACCTTGGGTATAATATACGTTAAAGATACCAAGCTATTTTATATGTATATAAATATAAACTTGGTTTTAATCCATTTCCCAAGTAAGCAAACAGAAAAGTAAGTCAAGTTTGCGCCTGCAAGTAATGCTAGTCTGGGGGACTCCGCATGTAGTGCAAGTCTTAGGCAACTCATGCAGGCGCAAACTTGACTTACTTGTCTGTTTGCTTACTTGGGAAATGGATTAAAACCAAGTTTATATTTATATACATATAAAATAGCTCGGTATCTTTAACATATTATATATATATATATTAAATCATATGAAAAAATTGAGGAATTCGGTATTGGTATACATGAGTGGTTCTCAAACTGTGGGACGCGACCCCTAGGAGGGGGGGATAGCTTGAAAGGGGGGAGCGGCATACTTTCCTACAGATAAAAATTAAACTGCCCTAAATCAGTTTTAAAAATAACAACAAATAAAAATACAGAAAGAAAAACTTTTGATGATACAGGTTTTATTGGCAAGGAATTCCCAACTTTGGGCCAAAAAGCATTAAAGATCCTTATTCCTTTGGCAACAACTTATTTATACGAGAAAGGCTTTTCTGCTTTGGCAGCTATGAAGCCAAAGTATTTCAAGACTAAATATCGCTAAAGAACTTAGAGTGGCCATTTCTGATATTACACTACGTTTTGATAAACTTTGTTCTCAAAAGCAAGCCCATCCATCACATTAGACTTTGATATTTAAATGTTTGATTATTTTTACAGAGAAAAATTAAATACTTGTTATTTAAATTTTGTTTCATTTCAATACTTGTTAGTTAAATATTGTTTCATTTCAGTACATATTTTAGTTAATTGCAAGTGTTAAAACTAATTTTTATTGCAGGCCTAGTATTGTGATACTTTAATTATTTTGTATCAAAAACTGTTAAATAGTATGCATAAAACACAAAATAAACAATAAAACGTCAAATTTAGTATGACTTCTATTTAAATAAATAAAACCGGCAAGGGGTGAGGGGGGGGGAGAGACGCTGACCGTGTTTTCTCTTGTCAGGTGGGGCTCAGAGGTAAAAAGTTTGAGAACCACTGGTATACATAATCATGTCTGCAACCCGAACCAAACATTATTCCAAAAAATATTAAGTTCTAATAAGTAATATACTATGAAAATTTAGTCTTCTAACACCTGAAATGACCTAATGTAATTTAGCACTACAGTATTTAGAGACAATAAATGAAAACATCGTCAGCATTCTAAGCAACTGAATAAGAACCTACAATAATTACAGGTACAGGAAGACAACACAACAGAATTTTTTTTTTTCAAACAATAAAATGCAGTTTTTGACAGATGGAAATCGTTAGTTCGGTCGAATAATAAAAAATTATTACTTGACACCACTAAAGAGTCGAAGGCTTCTTCGCGAGGCGGCATTAATTCACACAATTCACCATAACTAGTGTGTAAGCATAAGTAAGATTCCTGAGATAGGAGAAAACTGCTCCATAGTCTCAACGCTGCTCGTAGGGAAAAGTGGATTCAAATAACTGAAAACATAGATTTCAAACACTCTAGTAGAAAAGCCTGGTCGCTACTTAAAAAACTTGGTTCAAGCCCCTCTGTACCAAAGAAATCTCCTCTTGTTGATCCAAATCAGATAGCTGCTCATATTGTTTCGCTTTCTAGAGCTCCGATAGATAAAGAACATACTAAGGAGGTAAAACAAGAACTAAAGGCTATGAAGTCTGTAACTCAAAAGAATCAACAATTCTCTTTGCCTTTTTCCCGTGAGGAAATATCCTTGGCGTTTCAAAATATCAAAATGGGGACGGCTTCTGAAAGTGGCTGCTTTCCTAAAGAATTTAAAAGGACAAAAATAATTGCTGTGTTAAAACCAGGTAAGCCAGCAAACGGAACTGAAAGCTATCGCCCCATAACCCTTTTCAGTGCAACCTACAAATTGTTGCAGAGACCAATATTGAATAGGATCAGTGATAAAATTTTGGAAAGTGTTCCAATAGAACAAGCAGGGTTTAGAAGAGATCGCAGCTGCACAGATCAGGTTCTCAGCTTAACAACCTGCAGTGAAGCAGGATTCAAAGATGCCTGAAGACTACTGCAGTCTTTATTGACTTAACAGCGGCTTACGATACTGTTTGGAGGGAGGGACTCATATATAAATTTCTTAAGGTCATCCCATGTAAAATATTGGGTCATCTCCTAAACAACTGACTGTGTGATCTGTGTGATCGATATTTCAGGGTAGTCACCGGAGGAAGCATCAGTAAACAGAGAGTGCTTAAGAATGGATTACCTCAGGGCTCAGTGCTCACACCACTGCTTTTTAGCCCTTACATCGCAGATATTCCTGAAACAGCCAGCAGGAAGTTTGCTTATCCAGACGATCTAGCTTTGGCGATCAGCGACAAGTCTATAAAAAGAACTGAAGAAATATTGACAAATGATCTATCAACTTTATGGTAGTTCTCTAAAAAATGGAGATTAACACCAAATTCTGGTAAAACCGAATGTTCTTGCTTTCACCTGAACAATAGATTTGTAAATCAAAAACCAGAGATATATGCTGATGGAACATTAATTTCGTTTCATCCAACACCTAAATATCTGGGAATAACTCTGGATAGAACTCTGACATATAAACAGCATATGATTAATATCGCTGCTAAAGTTCGCACCAGAAATAACATAATTCAGAAGTTTTGTGGTACTATATGAGGCTCAAGTGCCACAACTTTGCGGTGCACTGCAATGGGTCTAGTTTACAGTACAGCAGAGTATGGTGCTCCTGTCTGGCTCAATAGTTACCATGTCAATAAACTAGATACGCAACTTAACTCCACTCTGACTTTAATAACGGGTTGCATTAGGAGTACACCCTTACAATGGCTCTCCACTTTGAGCCATATTGCTTCTGCGGAATTGCGACGACAGGAAGCCTTGCTTCGTGAATATAAAAGAATTTTAAATAACCAAAAGCTACCAGTACATGAATTTATCCCAGATGCTCTATCCAATAGACTAAAATCCAGAAGATCTACCATAAAAACCGCCCGTAATCTTCTTAGCCAGAATGACAGCATGGTGAGTAGGTGGGATGTACTGTGGTCCCAAGCAGTATCACCTGAAGTTCGTAATCACATAAACATCTTCCAAAAACCATCTGGATTTCACCTGCCCAGAAATATATGGACGACGGTTAACAGGATTCGTACAGGCCATGGTGTATGTGGAGACGTACTTTCAAAGCGGGGTAAGATACCAAATCCCCACTGTCCTGTGGAGCCGAGACCCAAACCATTCACCATATAGTACAGGAAATGGATATGAAGAGTAAGTCACCTGGATATGCGAGCTGACGGCATATCCAGGTGACTTTAAGGATATCTTTGACTTCTCCCCAGAGGCGATCAACTGGATTAAAAACATAAATGTCAAAATATGATTAATCTTCTGTCTGATGCTTGTCATAAATCTCATATCTGTATTTGCCTGAATATAGATTTTACTTTTTATTAATTTTATTTTTTATTTATATTTATATTATCATATATTTGTATCTTAATCTATATTCATGTGTATTATATCTTATTGTCTTTTAACCATGTGTACAAGCCATATGATAAATAAATAAATATCATAACTAGTCATCCTGTATTTACACACTAGGGCACTATTCATCTATATGCAGCGTCATCTATCAACCACTAATAATATTTTTTGTCTGTAAATTGCGTGTGGCATTTCAATGGTTTGCTGTATGCTGAATGAAAATTCCGTGTTCTTTCCGGAGAGAGAGAGAGATTTTAAAAAAAAAAAAAAAGCTACATACTTCGGAAAGGAGAAGTGAATTAATTCTGTTAATTCAGAAGTGAATTCCGTAGTAAACTATGGAATTCACTTCTGTTTACTATTTACTACACTAGTTTACTACGGAATTAACTTCTAAAATCCTAAAAAATTACGCTATTAAAAAAATTAAAAATATGATAACCATTTTGACAAGCAGAGTTTTTTATTTGTTGTTTTGTTTTGTTTTCAATTCTAATATGCTGTACTATATTTACTGAAAAGGCATTCCTTAAAAAATGCTAAAAGTAGTGTTCTTCTACAATTTTGATTGTGGTAAATATTTACAAGAGAAGATAAATAAGTCAAAGAGCGGAGGTTGGAATCGGCATCGTAAAATAAGTGGAGTATACGTTAAGTTCCGTATGTTAGAAGGTATATGCAATTAGAAAGCGTGCAGTTAGTTGGAGTCCCCCCCTTCCCCATTTTTTTTAAGGAGGACATAAGGATAGGAATTTAGAGGTAACTGCAACGAAAATATGCATAAAAATAATTGCGCATTTTCTTTGATTTTATTCTAATATTACAAATTACTTAAGCTGATGAAATAATAAAAAATAAAAAAAAGGATAGTATCATTACTGAACATTGTCGTTTGGATTACTTAATTCACTTTTTTTTAGTTAGTTCTAAGTTAGTTCTCAAAACAGACATTCTTATGTAATTATTTTTAAACGAAGGTTTTCAATTCCCATAATTTCATGCAACTTTCGCATTATATAACTTTAATATATATATATATATATATATATATATATATATACACACACACACACACACACACCTTTCTCATTATTTACAGAAGAGCAGTTATTAGCGATAATATGCAAAAAGAGAGAGAGAGACTTGCCGTAGTTCATAATCAACTTTACAACTCTAGGCATATACTTACTCAGACAGAGAGCGAAGAAAGTAAATCTTCTTAGTTATTAAACCGTTGGATTTGATACACAATTTATTCTTAGTATAATATATCCACTCCAGCACTAAATACATGCAAGCAGACGACTTCACCAAACAAGCACCAAACGAAATATTATCTATGAAACAACTGTTACAGCGCCACTATGAAAAACATTCTAATATTAACGAAATATTCATAACATTTCAAAATAGAAACTGTTTTTAATTAATTTATTTTGGCACATGTTTGAATTTAAATGTTCGTTATTTCTTATTCTCTGGCAAACTATATGCTTTTATAACGAAATAAATGAAATAAAATCTCGCTTTTTTCCCAAAAAAAAAGTTAATGCACCAAACCACATGGTTCTGATTTTCCTGACGAGTGTCGAAACAGCAGTGCGACATTCCGTGAACTATTCACCAATTTAAGAACACTAAGTAATCTGATGAATGAGATTGCCCTAATCCATAATCACTACAGTGTCAAAGTATAAGATTGATAATCTAGATCCGGAACAGCTTGCCGCTGGATTCAAACTGGCAGCAGATTTGACATGATACCTGGGTTGCAATTTCACAGTCGTATTTAGCACTCCTGTTCTTTGACAGTGTCGATCGCACAGGTTATGGAGCCTTTGGGAATGATAATTCCCTACTAATCCATGAAGCTAAGGAAGCTTCAAGAATAGTTTAAGACCACGACATGAATGCCACTTCCAAACGAGCGTAAATCATTGCCTCAATCTTATTGGTTAATCCTGAAGAGGATTAACCAATAGAAGAAGAGTAACCAACAGTGAGTAAGTGTGTGTGTGTGTGTGTGTGTGTGTGTGTGTGTGTGTGTGTGTGTGTGTGTGTGTGTGTGTGTGTGTGTGTGTGTGTGTGTGTGTGTGTGTGTGTGTGTGTGTGTGTGTGTGTGTGTGTGTGTGTGTGTGTTCAGGGTTACCAAGTAATTTTATAAACTTGGTTATTTTACTCCTAATCTCAAGTAAACAAACAGTTACGTTTGCATCTGAATTACGTTCAGGCGCAAACTTAGCTGTTTGCTTACTTAGGATTAGGAGTAAAATAACCAAGTTTATAAAATTACTTGGTAACCCTAATATATATATATATAAATACATACACCTACAGGGACCAATTGATTACGAAGGGATTTCAAATAAGTGTTTTTTTTATAACTGATAAAAATCTTCAGGTTCTGCATTGTATTATTATTCTTATGTAACACCTCCAGGGAGCCCAATGGCTCATCGAGGGAGGGCACCTGTTCTACAGCTCTCCATATCCACCACTCACCACCAGCTATAACTAAGCTACACCACCGCCCTCCACCGCCCACCACCACCATTAGTATTTCCAGACAATCAGAAACATCCATGCCCACCATGGATGTATACAGTACCATCAATATGTGTAACATATTGATGGTACTGTATTCCAGGAAACTGATGCAGCCAGAGATTTGGAGGTGATAGGATAATGGATGTCAGTTGAAATTCAGAGCGCAGAGGAGTAGTTAGGGGCGGAGGGGGCGGTCTGTCCCAGGCGACACTTTGAACCTTCTTGAACTTTTGCAGTTAATTCTAAAATACAGTCTCGAGAACTCATTTCCAAATATTGTAATACTACTGCGAATTTTCGTCACAGTTGCTGTAAGTGTCGCTAGTTGTGAGAGGAGTTTTTCTAAATAAAATTGATTAAAAATTACCTACATTGCTATGAAATAGACTTCGCCAATGTCATCGACGATTCTGCTAACAGAAAATCAAGAAAAATAATATTTTAGAATGTTGAAATTAAAGTTTTACTTCAAAAATAAACATAGTGTTTTAATTTATTTCCCTATATGTCGTTTTGACTTTTTGTAGTATTTTTTGTGTATTGAGAGGGGTGGCAAAAGCTCTAGCTACACCACTGTCAGAGGGTATATTGCAAAAGCGGATAAAACAGTTTGCTAGTGAAGAACACCCTGACATGTAAAGATAAGGTTATTACTCTCTTTATAAGTTTTTCATAAGGCTTCATCTGGATTACTTACACAGATATGGTGACCTATAGGTTTCTTGGAGATGTCGACTTAGAGCGGATTCAGAGGTGAGTGACCAAGACTGAGGCAAGTCTGTATGATGCTCCATATGAGGAGAGACTGAACATTTGTGAGTTACAGAGGTTGACTGATTCGGTAGATAAGGGTGAGAGATATGATAGAGACATACAGTATGTTGCTTAGCGAGTTATAGGATTGGTGTGGAGGAAATATTTCAGTACATGAATAATATGATACAAACAAGAGGTTATTTTCATGGAAATTGAGTAAGGATGTGGTTAGCAATGTAGTGAGGGTTTTTTTTTTTTCTTTGCTTGGAGAGTTGAGAATGAGTGGAATATATTGCCGGAGTCAGTTGTGCAGGCGTTGTTGGTGAATGATTTCAAGGCAAAATATAAAATACATTTTACAGGTATTGTAATTAATAATTGTGAAATGGACCTCCCACAATGAGTTTACAGACTCCATGGAGGTGACCATATGTAATAATAATAACAATAATAATATTGTCATAATTGTAAATAATTTACTTTAAGTGCATCTACATTAGTTTTTTTGCCCATGTTACTTACTGTTTGGAAAATTAATAAATAATTGTGTATAGTATTAACAATTAACGTTTGACACCACTTGAATCTATATCTCAAGAAATAATACTTTTGTGGGTATTATTTAAATTCTAAATTCTAATTTTAATTCTAAATATGAATTTAAATTTTAAATTTAAATTCATATTTGGAATAAATATCATTTAAATTAATTTTATTTTATTAATTTAGATTCCCACTTTATCTCACTGGCTTCATGATATCATGCCTTTTTTCTACTGTTGCCGATGGAATCCCTTTAATGACGACTCCGAGAACTGCGCCATGTTCAAGTACTGGAGAACTTCTCAAGACTGCTCATTATATCAACCACCTGGAGTTGGTCAGTCAATAAGTAAAAAATAAATAACATGAAATAAAATAAAAATAAAAACTGTAACCATGTGTATTCACTGAAATTTTGAGATGAAAATACATGGAAAATGAAACAAAGAAAGATGGTAAATTTAAGTAATGTCAGAATCAATAATTCGAAGTGATCTATAAATTTAATTTCTACTTTTATTAATTTCTTTATTGATTGCTTAATGTAAACAAGAGCAAAATACAAAAAAAAAAAAAAAAAAAAAAAAAATTCAGCTAACTCCTTTTATTCCATCACAGGAAGTAGGGGAGGTCGGTTTTTTTTTTAGCCTTATCTAACATTTGGAGACTGAGTGGGTAGTTCAGTCTCCACCGGTAGCCAAACAGAGATAACTAACCCAAAACTATTACTAATTATACACGGAACCGGTGAAGAAATGCGTCTGACAACTGACACCATGTCATGGTCCCTAATCCTAACAATATGTTTTAGAGTAAGAAAACAGCCTGGGATTTAAGGTCGATTTTCTTGAGTTTCCGGATATATATAAAAAAAGAAAAGAAAAAGGAAAACCGCTTGCGTTCCAGAGATCAACTAACTCGGGAACCAGTTGAAAAAAGGGTTAGTAAAAGTTCTTCTATTCGGTTCTTCCTTCAGGCGGTCTAACCTCGTGGAAAGCACTCACCACTTCCTATAAGCTACACAGGCGCTGAATAATAATAATAATAATAATATCCATTCGAAAAGTTGAATATCTGTTGAACTGCCAAAAAAGGTTACTCTCATTACTTTTGTCTTTGAACTGCAGGACAATAAGAAAACACATTCTACCAGTGGCACACCCAGAGGGGGGGGGGAGGGAGGCAAGGGGCCCTGGAACCCCCAAAGAAAAAGAAAAAAAAAACACTAGAAAATTTTCCAAAAATCTCTTCCTAATTAAAATTCTTTTTTTTTAATGTATGCTGTGTGGTGTCTTCTATTTCTATACTACTTATAGCGATCATTGCAGATGCTCAGTTACAAGTCACGTAGTGTGCGATGCGTAGTGTATCGTCTACTCAAATCCCTCTCCCCAAAGATTAAATCCTGAGTGTGCTACTGCATTCTATAGAAGAATGTTCAACTCTGATAATCGAATATTGGTTTTGAGACTGCTCCCAACTGGTTTTAATTTTTCCAACAACGAAGTTCATATGAGGTATCATGATGCTACTCGACTTCTTTTGTTCAGAATAGGACCACACATATAATGTCAAAAATGCTCCATGCCATATTGTATATTCTCCCGGAAACTCGAGTTCTTCGTTCCCCATAACAGGCAAACCGGCCCCTTGAACATACACGAATTATAGTCAGAAATACTGCCCTTAGTGGATTCAGCAAGGAATGGTGAATCGGCTGCATTAATTAGCTGTAAGCCCTCCTCGGTAGGGGAGGGACTCAACCTGTCTTAGTTTGGATGGATGAGGAGATATGATGATGATGATATTGTATATTGATATTTCAAGTAGCTCGTGGTCAGGGGCGAATTCTCCATGCTTGTTGTGCAAGCTCATTACTTGAGAAAGAAGTAATATTTATTTATTTTTTCGTAAATGCATGCATTTATAAGCATTCCCTTTAAGCTTTTATTTTTGTAGACAGATTTCTTAATCTTGCGCGGCAATAATTGAGCTTTGCGTTGTGTGTCAAAGGCTCGGTTGTGGGAGCTTTCAGGTCCTTGCTGCAGCACTGTGATTTCATCCGCGTACATAGTCATTTCCACTCTCTTCACATCATCTTAAACAGAGTCCATATGAAGTCAAAGTAGCTCTAGCCAGTGAGCCTCAGCTTGCTTTTACAAGTGTGTTTCTTGCTTGGGAAAATTAAGTTACAACCAACTTTTTATGACGATGTTATTGACCGGTTCGTAAAGAAGAACTGTAGGGTAGAATTTGTATGCAAGTAGCTAAATTGAATATAAAATAAATGTTGTATTTGTATGATTAAATGTACATAAATTTCTAAATATATAGTTTTAAATGGTCAGTAATTCATTATTCTGCTAATCAGACTTCAAATACACCTCTCACTCCCTGAATGATAATAAAAGCAAGCGTGAATTTCAAGACCAGCATTCGCCCTTGCTCGTGGTGCTTATAGATGTAGTAAATCCAGTTGGTGCTTTCTGGGCTCAGCAAAATATTATACTTTACTCTAAAACTGCCCACAGTCTCCAAAAGTTAGATAGGGTTAATACGGCCTCGCCTACTCCCTATACGGGAATAAAATGCATTAGCTGATTTTTTTAAAAAAAATAGACTGTTTAGTTCAGTGGATGTGTGTTTGCACACTACAGCACTTAACCGCATGAAGGAAGACTTGCTTTCGAATCTAGTCGGCGACTAGAGGAAATTTTTCTAAGCCTTTCTTCAGCCAGTTCCCGAGTTAGTCAATCTCTGGCACATACAAGCAGGTTTTTTCTCTTGGTAACTCGGATTTTTCGTCCCGTAAACTCAATAACATCGACCATAGAACCCACACTATTTCAGACATTAAATATATTAGGGAGACTACGAGATGGCAGAACTTGTTGAGCCATCTCTCTTTGCTGCATGCAGCTTAATTAGTGATAGTCTTGGGCCAGCTATCTCTGATTGGGTACCAGTGGAGATTGAACTGCCACTCAGTCTCCAAAAGTAAGATATGGTTAATACGGCCTCGCCTGCTCCCCATACGGGAATAAAAGGCATTAGCTGATTTTTTTTAATTTTAAATTCAGCTCTATAAAAGCGTCTGGAGACTGTTTGAGTCGCTTTGTAAGGAATTCAGGTTTGACTGTCATCCTAAATTTATTCAGTGAACCCTCCCTTCCATTTTACGAAATTCATATAATATAAAGGTGTCACTAAAGCATGTATCCCTTGATGCTATATCAACAATAATTATTATTATTACAATCAGTGGCGGCCCCCCCTTAAAAATTTTTTAAGTTGGGGTGCTACATATACAAAAAAAAAAACTTTTTTCCCTAATCAGTAAAATTAATTAATAAATAAATTTACATATTAAAAATTGCTTTATTGAAAATATTTCATCCTCACCATGAACAAACACCAATAATAAAAGTTTCCTATCAATAGCAATGACAAGGGCAAACGAATATTGGCGTTAGGTCACAGTGCACTTGTTTCATGTAACGATAATTGAAAAAATATAATTCTTTTCATATTTTCAACAGTGACACGCATCATAATTCAGCCTTGTATCTATAATAAATAAATAATTATATGTTATTTTAACAAAATAAGATAAGATTTACAAAAAATAGTTCACCAATAATAAACGTTTCATATGCCGTTTGAGGCGTGTGGGAATGACGTAACGTGCAATGACAAACGCAAACGAATATCGGCGTTAGATCGCAGTGCCTTTATTTCGTAATCTAAAGTGTAATCGAACAATTCCAGTTATTAACTATTCAGTCACTGTCGAAACATAAGCTGTAACCTTTAAAATGTTGTATTGCATTTATATAATGTTGTAAGCATCGTTATTATTTATAAACACAAACAAAATTTAATTGTTTTCATTTTTTCCGTGGAGGTACTGCAGTGTCGCAGTGCTTATCTACGGGCCGCCACTGATTACAAATTGTAATATTGAATTGTAATTTACAATTCAATATTTTTCAGTTTGTGCCAGAAAGAGTGTAGTGGGCATAATATAATTTCTCATAAAGTTAATGTTGTGTGATATAATTCCAGGTTTTGTTGATGAATAAATAACGGCCTGATAAGGAAAATTCGATTTTATTAAATTAAATCTAAAGAATATTAGCTAAACGAGTGTATATATATATATATGTATATACAGTATATGACAGAATGATCATTGACTCGGTTAACATACATAGTTTTATGAAAAAAATTGAATGACTAGAACCGAGATTTAATTAAAAAGGTTTTAATATAAACACACTACTAGTTTCGGCCTGTAACAGCCTTCTTCAGGTGACATTATAAAAGAAAAAAACACTAAACATTGAGGGTTAAAAGACTATGAACAACATAGACAGTCTTTATACATAATTAGCATTAAAACGTTGTAGTTGTATTTGAAGCTGTTCTTTCATTTGTTGCATTGTTGGGAGAGTGCGTGCTTGCTGCATCACGTGAACGCCAGTACATGATTACAGCTGAATGACTATCCGGGAGGTTGTAGCTTAAGTTGTTATTTAGATGAACAGGATTGAAGATGATTTCTCTCGATTCCACAATTTTTCTCTCTATTTCGTCACTGCAATGGAAGATGTTTGTAGATTTTTCCCAGCAGACTTTGTGACTTTGGTTATCATCATTAGGATTAGCCGAGAAGAGGATATGACTTGATAATGCACTTGCTCGCTGTCTCTTGTAAGTAATGTCTCTCATGTGTTCTTCCATACGCATTTCGACAGATTTGTCTGTCTGCCCGAAATAAGGAATATCGCAGTCACATAATATTTTATATACGCCAGGGTATTTGAGTTGATGATGACAAGGTTTTGGGTGGCTAATTAAGGAACGGATCTTTGGAAGTGGAGTGAACAAGGTTCTGCTGTTGTATTTTTTTAGAACTTTTGCTAATTTATGTGAAACAGTACTTATGTAAGGAATAGATATATTGCTTTTGAATCTATTTGTTTCTTCTGAGTGATGTCTGGGAGGATTAAGAAGGAATTTGTTAATGATTTTCTTGGAATATCCATTAACTTCGAAAGAAGTTTTCAGATGGTTTATTTCTGCAAGCAGTTCATTTGGATCATCAAGAAGAGAACGGGCTCTATGACCCAAGGTGGAAATTATTCCAAGCTTATGAGGAGGGAAATGATAGGATTGACTGTGCAGATATCTGTTGGTATGTGTGGGTTTTCTATATATCGATATTTTTAGTTTACCAGCAGAAGAGAGAGAGTCAGTTTGACATCAAGAAAGGGCAAGGAATTATCCGTTTCAAGCTCAGCAGTAAACTTAATACTTTGATGTCGGCTATTGAGATGTTCGAGGAAAACCATAAGGGATTCATGTCCATGGCTCCAAACAATGAAGACATCATCCACATAACGTTTCCAAACTTTAGGTGTTAAAATAAAGGAAGAGATAGCCTTGGTTTCAAAATCTTCTAAGTAAATATTTGCAAGAACAGGAGATAAAGGATTACCCATAGCCAGTCCATGATTTTGTTTGTATATGTTATCTTGAAATTTGAAGTAACCGGAGCTGATGCAATGTGTAAGCAAGGCTAACATTTTTTTTGGATAACTTGTCCTTGAGTAATGTTAGGACTTCATCTGTTGGGACATTAGTGAACAAAGAAGTTATGTCCAAGCTAGCCATGATGTCATTTTCATCAACTGTAATATCCTTGATGTATGTAACAAATTCTGTAGTGTTCTTGATAAAGGAAGGTGATTTCCCTGAAAAACTTTTGAGGTATTTGGCAAGGTATTTTGAAAGATTGTATGTAGGAGAATCGATACCTTCTACAATTGGGCGTAATGGGGTGTTCTCTTTATGGATTTTAGGAACACCATATATGCGAGGAATTAACGGATGGAGAGAGCGTAGAGATAAACGGACGTTTCGGGATAATTCAGTTGTTGTTTTTAATAAGTTGTTTGTACGATTTTGAAGTTCACGAGTTGGATCTCTCTCAAGTATTGAGTAGGTATCATTATGTAGTAATTCAATCATTTTATTCGTGTAATCTTCGGAGTTCATGATGACTGTTGCATTTCCTTTATCTGCATGGAGGATGATTATATCTCTGTTGTTTTTTAAACTTTTAATAGCTTTGCGTTCAGTTGAAGTAATGTTGTCTGCAGGTGGTTTTGCGTTATTGATAATAAAGATTGATTCAATACGTAGAAGGTTTGCATCTCGTGGAGGGAGAAAAGAAGCAGCTCTTTCTATTTTTGTAAGTAGTGTTTCCTTTGGTATTAATTTTGGGGAAGGAATGAAGTTTAGACCTTTACTAAGGATGCTTTGTTCTACATCTGAAAGTATATAGGAGGATTTGATGATAACGACTTTGTCAATATTGATGTGTGGTTTTGAGTTCCTATTATTTTGTAATCTCTTTAACGTTTCAAATTTTCTTATAAGATTTACTTTGTTATTATATTGTATTCTGGCTGCTTGAGATTCACAGTATGTATTAAAGGTATGCCAACTTTCATTATCTAGAGATTCTTCCAGTATTTCAGCTATGGTTCTTTTTTTATTGAAAAGAAAAGCGAGAGTGCGTTTAGTATCCGATATTCTTTCAGACAGTAGGTCTAATTTAGCTTTATGATAGAATCTCTTCGCACGTTCAGTTGTTATAATTGGAATAATTTCCACCTTGGGACATAGAGCCCGTTCTCTTCTTGATGATCCAAATGAACTGCTTGCAGAAATAAACCATCTGAAAACTTCTTTCGAAGTTAATGCATATTCCAAGAAAATCATTAACAAATTCCTTCTTAATCCTCCCAGACATCACTCAGAAGAAACAAATAGATTCAAAAGCAATATATCTATTCCTTACATAAGTACTGTTTCACATAAATTAGCAAAAGTTCTAAAAAAATACAATAGCAGAACCTTGTTCACTCCACTTCCAAAGATCCGTTCCTTAATTAGCCACCCAAAACCTTGTCATCATCAACTCAAATACCCTGGCGTATATAAAATATTATGTGACTGCGATATTCCTTATTTCGGGCAGACAGAAAAATCTGTCGAAATGCGTATGGAAGAACACATGAGAGACATTACTTACAAGAGACAGCGAGCAAGTGCATTATCAAGTCATATCCTCTTCTCGGCTAATCCTAATGATGATAACCAAAGTCACAAAGTCTGCTGGGAAAAATCTACAAACATCTTCCATTGCAGTGACGAAATAGAGAGAAAAATTGTGGAATCGAGAGAAATCATCTTCAATCCTGTTCATCTAAATAACAACTTAAGCTACAACCTCCCGGATAGTCATTCAGCTGTAATCATGTACTGGCGTTCACGTGATGCAGCAAGCACGCACTCTCCCAACAATGCAACAAATGAAAGAACAGCTTCAAATACAACTACAACGTTTTAATGCTAATTATGTATAAAGACTGTCTATGTTGTTCATAGTCTTTTAACCCTCAATGTTTAGTGTTTTTTTCTTTTATAATGTCACCTGAAGAAGGCTGTTACAGGCCGAAACTAGTAGTGTGTTTATATTAAAACCTTTTTAATTAAATCTCGGTTCTAGTCATTCAATTTTTTTCATAAAACTATATATATATATATATATATATATATATAAATTTCGTTTTTGAAATTCGAATTTGAATTTCAAATTCGACTTTTTTGAATTCGACAGATTTTAATTTCAAATGAATCGACATTTGAATTTCGTTTTTGAAACTGAAATGCTTTTTTTATAGGATCTGTGTTTGGAGATCCACATTTTTTTACTTTCGATGGAGTCAATTATACATTTAACGGGAAAGGAGAATTTGCCCTCGTTCATGTAAATGATGTCGTTCACAAATTCGACGTGCATGCCAGATTTCAAGAAATGCCAAGAAAATCAATGCTAGGTGAGTTTCTATTCAATGAAAACTTCCCATGCCATTCCTTAAATCAGATACTTAAATTAATGATTTAGTGATGTAATAATAATGTACTATCAAGGTATAAAAAAAAATAAAAAAAAGCATTAAAAATAAAATAAAATTCAAGAGGCACATATTATTATTATTATTATTTGTGACACCTCCAAGGAGTCCTAAGACTCATCATGGGAGGACACCCACTGTAAAATTCTCCGTCTCCACCACTACACCGAACCTCTACCACCATCTACTGCCCACCTCCACAGCTAGTATTTTTTGTCTGTAAATTGCCTGTGTTCTGAAGGGATTATTGTTATTTTTTTAATAATAAAATAATATATTGTATAATTCTTAATGAATGTGCAGAACAGTTAGCAATGCTCTTGACCTGCTTAATTAATGAAAGTGTTGAAGTTGGTAAGATTCCTAAGGAGTGAAAAGAAGGCAGAATACTTTCACTTCACAAGCATAATTTTAGGAGACAGAAGTTTCCAATTATAGACCAGTCTGTGTAACTACAGTTGTAGTCAAGCTGTTGGAGAGATTGGTTAGAAATAGAATAGAACATTGAGTTGATGGACATAGTATTCTTTATGAATATCAGCATGGATTTGTAAAGTGTAGGTCTTGCTTTAGCAATTTTCTTGCATTTTATGATAAGCTAATGAGTGTGTTAGATAAGGGAGTATCATATAGTGATATCCTTGGACTTTGCAAAAGCATAGACAATCTCATGATAAGTTGGTGTACAAGCTACAGACAGTAGGAATAGATAGTGTATTGGTTAGATGGATTGGAGATTGGCACTCTGAATGATACCAGAAAGTTGTGTATGATGGAGTAGCAGTTTCTCAAAAAAATAGGAGTAGCATGCCCCAGGGTTTTCTGTTCTTGGACCCCTACTGTTTAACTTTTTGTAACTTGTTTTTATTGGATGTTCAGTAAAAAAACTATATAGTGCTGTACTGCAGGAAGTGGATGAGATTCCAATTTTGGGAGTGATAGTTGATATCAGACCAAATTTTAGAGAACATATTGCAAGTGTTGCAAAGACTGCACATCGTAATGCTGCTATGATGTGAAGTACTCTGACATAGGGATAAGGAGGTGGTGGTGCCACTCAATAAATTAATTGTGTCTAGATTTTCTCATCTGACTTTCAGTATGATGTAGAAGCATTGGAGAGGGGTCCTGATACCAAAGCAATTAATGGGAAGTTCAGTTTTTAATTGCCAGATACTAAGTCAACTAATGCGAAGTCATTAGCCTCTATATACAAGAAATTAAGTCTATAAGATACTTCACATGCAAACTTCGTTTGCTTACACTTGGATAAAGGATTAAACAAATTAAACATATGCAGAAGCTAATTTCAAGTCATTAGCCTCTGTATATAAGTAGCATAGTCATAAAGATACTTCATCTGTAAACTTTGCTTACACTTAGATAAAAGAATATAATTACACAAGAATATAATTTCTCGGTTTTTTCAATTTAATTTATAACCAAATGGAAAAACTTTCTCCAAATATTATTGTTATTATTACCACAAGACCTCATGGAGTCAATGACTCATCTACAAGGGCCTTTATGATACACACAGTTCATCATACTGCATCTTAAACCACTCAAATTCTCTGCAGACGCCACACTTTCAGGCAAGGCATTCCAATCATTCACAACTCTGTATGCAAAAAACCTGCTTCTCACTCCCCTGCTCACACCCTCTTTATACAGTTTCCAGGAATGAGATCTGGTTCTCTCCTGATCTATCACTGTTTTCTATAGAACATCTCCAACATTGATTCTGTAACAACCCCTTACTAACTTGTAGGTCTCTATCATATCATACCCTCTTCCTCCTATCCACTATACTGTGTAAATTGGATCTTCTCAACCTTCCCTCATATTTGACATTCCAGAGATCAGAAACTATTTTAGTAATCATCTATGGACCCAACATCTCTTTGTCCTTTTGAAAACCAGGTGACCAAATTTAGGCACAGAAGTCCATGTGTGGCCTGATCAAAGCCTCACACAATGGAACAAGAATATCCTTAGCTCTACAAGTCAATGTACTATGCATCATTACCAGAATTCTTTGTGCTGTCCTAACAATTTTGGCAATATGTGCCCTAAATTTCAGATCCTTACCCACTATCATCAAAAGATCTCTTATTTCCTCCACTCCAACAGTATATTCCCACAGGCATAAATTTTACATCCCATTCTTGTTTCGCAAATTTTAAAGCCTTACATTCGGTAACATTGAACTCTCATCCCCCATTTCCATGCCCAATCACTCAATTTATTCAAGTCTTCTTGTAAGGCCACAACATCTTCACTACTCTTCATGGCTTGTCCCAACTTTGCATCATCTGAAAATAACTGAATACCTCCATCCAAATCTTTGCCAATATCATTAACATACAAGTTAAACAGTAAGGGCTCTAAAATAGACCCCTGAGGTACACCGCTAGGGATTTTCCTCTTCCTGGATATTGCTCCCCTATACACAACTTGCTGATACCTATTAGACAGCCAATCTCTGATTCAATGCACTAATCTAATATCCAACCCAATGTGCTCTAGTTTGACTATCAATTTATTCAGTAGTGTACTCAGAATTTAATCTTGGGGGAGCCTGAGTTGAGTAGACGATTTGAGAAAACACACTACACATCGCATACTGAGCATCTGCAATGATAGCTAATTCATAAGAAGTATAGAAATAGAAGACATGACACAACATAAATTTTAAAAAAATGAATTTTAATTAGGAAAAGATTTTTGGAAAATTTTCTAGTTTTTTTTTTTTTCCTTTTTTGTTGGAGGAGGAGGGTCCATCCCCCATGGGTGTGCAACTGAACTTATCATGCAGTAATCTTTCAAATGCCTTTGCAAAAGCTAAGTATATTACTGTGTATCCCTCTTCTCTGTCCAAACAAGCAATCACATTATTGTAATAAGTAAATAGATTACTAAAACATGACCTCCATTTAGCAAATCCATGCTGTCCATCAAAGATAATACCATTGTTGTCAACCCAATTCTGGATCCTAGTTCTTATAAGCTTCCTCCAACAACTTAACCACAACACCTGACACACAGATAGGCCTAAAATTTGATGCTTGAGTTCTATCACCTCCCTTATGAAGCACACAATATTGCCCTCCTTCCACTCATTAAGAACTTGCAATGAGTGCAAGACTCATATTCCAGTGCAAGACTCATATTAAAAAAATTATGTCAAGGCAGATGTCAACTCCCTGGCACATTCCTTCAAAATGTGTGGTGATATATTATCAAGTCCCAAAGCCTTATTAATATCAAGTTTGCTCAACTCCTCATACACCTCTTGCTCACTTAGTTTCTCCTCCTCATCATCAACTGCTCTCAATCTCTCCATGAAGTCACATTCATAAGAATGAAACACTTTTTGAACTGCTCATTAAGTATCTCTACTATATCTTCCCTAACAGCTGTCCTTATACCTTATATCCATTTTCTCCAATCAGTGTCATCCTTCCAGAATCATTCTTTTTTTTTGCTGGCTACATATCGAAAGAACTCCCTATGATTCATTTTGGCTTCATTAGCTTACTGCTGCTCATACCACACTTTTGCTACCCTTACCAAATAATGAAAGTATGTATAGGTATGACCAGCATAGGAATGGGATGGCCTGGAATATGAGGAAGGTATTTTAGTCTGAGGAGATGTATGGAATAAGAGCATGGTCTGAAAAGTTCTTGGCCTTGACGATAGATGGCAACACTATCAGCAAGATTTCTTTTTGTAAGTTGGTTCATCTGTCATAAGAATCCATATGATCTTGCAAGTCATTCTATCAAGTAGCTTGTTTTATACAGCTGTCAGAAGCAAAAGTGTTGTCTGTATCCCTTGAAATCGATAAAAGTGAGTATCATGCAGTTATAAAATTCTTTGTAAAAGAAGGTTTAATGGTAAAAGAAATTCATTTGAAGTTCATAAAAGTTTATGGGCACTCTTCTCCTTCATTTTTGACAAATAAGAAATGGGCTGCTGAGTTTAAACGTGGCTGTACCAACCTTGAAGATGATCTACGTGAAGGACATCCAAAAAGTGTAAGAATACCAAAAATCTTTTGATCAAGTGCATGATGTGGTATTGGATGACCGGCGAGTCAGAGTGCGTGAAATTGCTGAGACTATAGGCATTTCAAAAGAATGTGTAGGATATATTTTGCATGCTCATACCACATGAAGAATTGCATACGAAAAAGCTTTGTGCAAGATGAGTGCCACGCTTGCTCACAGCAGATCAAAAACACACTCACATGAAAATCTCTGAACAGTGCTTGGAGCGTTTTAACAAGAATCAAACTGATTTTGTGCATCAATTCATTACTATGGATGAGATTTGGATTCACCATTACACACTAGAATCCAAACAACAGTCAAAACAGTGGACAGAAGCCGGTTGTTAAGCACTAAAGAAGAGAAAGTCGGTTCCGTCAGCAGGAAAGTTAATGACATTGGTGTTTTGAGATACTAATGGCATTTTGTTTATTAATTATCTTGAAAAGAGTAAAACAATAACCGGGGAATATTATTCTGATCTTTTAACCAGACTAGAGGAAAAAATTCGTGAGAAAAGACCCAGTTTGTTTGCAGAAGAAAAAAATGATCTTTCATCAGGACAATGCACCTGCACACAAAGGCGTTTTGGCAGTGGGAAAATTGAAGGGTCTGTACTATGAATTGTTGGAACATCCATTCTATTCCCCAGATTTGGCGCCCTCTCACTTCTGTCTCTTCCCAAAAGTAAAACTCTTCCTCACTGATCAGCATTTTTTTTCTTCGAATCAAGAAGTGATTGCAGCTGTAGAGGGGTATTTTGCAGATCTCAGTGAGAACCACTACAAGGATGGTGCTGGAGCATTACTGGAATAAATGTATTAGTCTTAAGGGAGATTATGTTATAAAATAAAAATAATTTTGAAATTATAAATTTGTTTTTTCATTGTTAGGCCAAGAAGTTTTCAGACCACACTCATAAATGGTGATGAAGGCAATTGTGCATGGGAAGTTTGGGAAATGTGCAACCACAGGTAGCATGAATAGGACTAGTTATCAATCTAAAAGTGAACTGCAGTGAGATGAGATGAGAGAGAATAGAAATGGAAGGGTATGATGATTTACTTGAGGATAGAAAATACAAGAAGGGAAGGGGAATTATGTCAGCTGGAGATGCAAGAGAGAAATAGTGGCAATGGTTTTGATGCAGTGTGGTGTGAGGGGGAAGTTGACAAGAAGAAATATTTTGTTGGATGTTGCTATAGGGAAGGGAATGTGCAGAGTAACAGTGAAAAGTATAAACACCACAGGTTAGTGAACAAAGGAGGGGGAATCATTGTGGATAATTTTAATTATATTAATGTAGATTAGAATGTAGAGAGAGAGCATTTGGAAATATAGAAAGTAAATTTCTTGAATACTTGAGAGACAATTATCTTAGGCAGTATGTAAAAGAGGGCATGCAAGGATTTGAGTCTTAGATCTGGTACTTTCATCAGGGGATGTGGTTGAGAGCGCAGTGTCACATTTCCCCTCCAGTTGGTGAGAGTGATCGTGTAGAGATCACCTGGGTAGTGGCTAGCCATATGAAGAACTTCTGTGGTGAAAGGATATATATGTAACTATAAGGCCAGCAATTATGAAACGCTTAGGAGACAGCTTCGAGCTGTAGTATGGAATAAGGAGTTAAGCAGAAAGGAGATAAATGTTACTTGGGCACTGACAAAGAGATATTTAACAGCATCAATGTTTGAATGTATTCCAAAGGTGAAAAGGCTGAATAAGGTAGGTATCAAACAGCTGAATGAAAGGATTAAGCATGAAATCTAGAAGAAGAAGAAGAAGGCACTTTGGAGATGGCACATGATAAATAATGAAATAATTAGTTACATGATAATAATTTTAACTTATGGATCTGAGAGCTGGGTCAGAAGTAAAACACTTGACCAAAGACTAGAGACCGCAGATATGAGAGTCCTGAGAAAGATTAGAGGCGTGAACAGATGGCATCAATGGCAATATCATATTAAAAATGAGGATATTAGGAAAGAACTTGACATTGTCAGCATCCAGGAATGCGTTAGCAGAGCTAATCTCAGATGGTATGGTCACTTAAATAGAATGGGCGAGGAAAGATTAGCAAAACAAGTGTTCTCTGCCAGGTTGGCAGGAAAACGACCCAGAGGAAGACCAAGATATAGGTGGATTGATACGGTACAAAGTGCCTTAGACGATAGAAATATAAGATCTGATAATGTTGGAGTCTTGACAAGTAACAGACTGATTTGGAGGAAAATTGTAGATAGGAAGTTAGTAATGATGTAATTTTTTCATGTAGTACTGTCATATCCTGTACACCCCTTGAGGGTACATGGCAGGAATTTGATGATGATGATTAGTTACATGAAGAGTATAAAGAGCAGGCCAGAAAGGTGACTCAGTAAGGACAACAAAATTTTTAGTATTAGCAGAATTAGACAAATTGGGTCAAGAAAAATCCTACTCAGGGAGCTTTATCAATATGTGACAAGCAGAAAAAAAGAATGATTATGGTAAGATAATTATTGTTAATGGATGCAAATGAGGGATTGGTAATACTGCAGAATATATAGTTGAGGTATTCAGTTTGCATTTCATTAGGGTTTTTTATTCTTCATCATCATCATCATCATCAAATTCCTGACATGTATCCTCAAGGGGTGTACAGGATATGATAGTACTACATGAAAAATTTACATTCATTACTAACTTCCTGTCTACAATTTTCCTCCAAATCAGTCTGTTACTTGTCAAAACTCCAACAATATCAGATCTTATCTTTCTATTGTCTAAGGCACATTGTACCATATCAATCCATCTATATCTTGGTCTTCCTCTGGGTCGTTTTCCTGCCAACCTGCCAGAGAACACTTATTTTGCTAATCTTTCCTCACCCATTCTGTTTAAGTGACCATACCACTGTGATTAGCTCGGCTAATGTATTCCTGGATGCCGACAGTGACAAGTACTTTCCTAATATCCTCGTTTTTAATATGATATTGCTATTGATGTCATCTGTAAATGCCTCTAATCTTTCTCAGGACTCTCATATCTGTGGTCTCTAGTCTTTGGTCAAGTGTTTTACTTCTGACCCAGCTCTCAGATCCATAAGTTAAAACTGGTTTGAACACTGTCTTGTATACAGCTAATTTAGTGTTCCAACTAATTTTTTTCTTATTCAATATGAATTTATTCAATTGACATCCTACCATACCAGCTTTGTTGATTCTGTTGTCTATTTCTATATTTAATTTACCATCTTCAGTAAAAATCGTGTCTAAGTAGCTGAAATGTTTTACTTGTTCCACAGGTTCCCCGTTCTCAACACCATTGACATTTTCAACAATTCTACCTATTTTCATTGTCTCTGTCTTTTTAATGCTGACCTTCATACCATATCTATTACAACAGTTATTTAATTTAGTCAGGGAATCTTGCAAACTCATAGTGGATTTATTTAGAAGTATAACATCGTCCGCATAAAACATATCAGAATTGGAGATGACATTAACATCTCCAATTCTGATATCATGTTTAATACCACTTTCCTTCATAATGTGATCCAAGATAATGAATAACAGAGGGGATAATGTACATCTTTGTCTCGCACCAGATTTAACATTAAACCATCTTCCTGTACTTCCTTCAATTCTAACTGCCGACTTACAACTCAAATACAGACTAAGTATTGCTTGATATAATGCCCCATTGACACCATATAACTGTAGCGTATTGAATAGCTTTCCTCTTGGCACCTTGTCATATGCCTTTTCCAGATCGACAAAACTTAAATACAGATCTTTGTTATATTCCCATGCTTTCTCAGCTATTTGTCGTAAAGTGAAAATCTGATCCTGACAGCATCTATTTGGCCTGAATCCAACTTGTTCTTCACCAAGCTTTTCTTCCACAATTCTTCTCAAACGTTTCTCAAATATATTTTCATAGATCTTGCCAGGAACATTCAGTAGGGAAATACCTCTGTAATTCTCACATTCAGTTTTATTTCCCTTTTTATATATGGGTACTATGAGAGCTCTACCCCAATCATCAGGAATTTGTCCCTCTGTCCAGGCCTTCTGAACTATGCAGTGCAACCACTGTAAGACTTTGATACCTCCATACTTCAGCATTTCTGGTCGAATATCATCTACTCCTGCTGCCTTTCCACATTTCAAGACTTTGATAGCTTTTTCTACTTCAAGTGGATATGTATTCCTGACTGCATGCCTGGTCAGTGTTTTTTTTTTTACCACTGTGCTATCACTGCTTGTTTCATTTAGCAATCTTTCGAAGTAACTTTTTCTCCTGTTTTCATGTCACCATTATCATCTCTAACTCCTTTTATAGCACTCTTTCCCCCATTTCTAAGCTTCTTCAACAACCACCAAAATATCTTACCACCTTCTTGATATTTATTTTCTATGTTCTTGCCAAAGTCCTCCCATGACTTTTGTTTAGCTAGTTTTACACAGTGTTTAGTTATTTTACACAGTGTTTAGCTTTCTTACATTTCTTACATTTCTTACATTCCTCTGTATTCTCTAAGAGCAAAAGCTGACTTATTTGCCAGGAACTTTTGATATGCTTTCTTCTTTTCCTTCACTGCCTCTTTAACTTCCTGTATCCACCATGGAGTTCTGATTTTTCTATCATTGCAGACAACCTCACCACATGCCTCTCTAGCTGATTCAGTCAGGGTTTTCTTCAAGGCTTGACATCGAATCTCCATGGTTTGGTTCCTGTTCTGAAACTCTTTCATTTTTTCGTGAATAATCTTTGTGTATTTTAGTCTACAGTTCACATCTGAGAGCTGCTCAACTTTTATTCACTTTAAAAACTTTCTTACATGTTATTCTTTTCAATATGAAATTCCATTTTATCTTGCTCAAGACTAAATAGTGATCGCTTCCAATTTCAAATCCTCTGTACACTCTGGTGTACTGCACCAGGGAGAAACATCACTATCAACAAAAAATAGTCAATGAGACTTTTCTTATTCCTTACCTCTTCTCTCCATGTGAATTTGTGCACATTTTTATGTTGGAAAATGGTGTTAGTAATAACTAGTCCATGTCCTGAGCAGAAATCCAACAGGTATTTGCCATTATCATTAGCTTTGGTCTTTTCTCCAAATTTTCTCAAAATATTTTTGTATGTCTGACAATCATTTTCTACTCTGCTATTTAGATCCCCAACAAGGACCAACTTTTCCTTTTTCATTGTGTCAGTTGCTTTTTCTAAAGCATCAAAAAATTCCTCCACTTCTACCTTAGTAGATCCTTCTGTGGGACCATAGGCACAAATAAGTCTCATTTTCCAATTCCCCATTCTGATATTTGCCCACATCACTCTACTTGAGACTGCTTGCCATTCAAGCATTCGTGTGTAGAGGCTTAAGTGCTGTGAGGACATCATATTGGAGGCTTAATGGATTTTTTTGCAACACTCAAAAAGGATTAAAATAGAATTCAATACTTCCTATATTTCGTCCTAGTTACTAGGACATCTACAGGGATTACAACAACAACTAATGTAACATGCACACAAATATCATACAATACTAAGCCCAACCACGTGGGTGACACTAAAGTCCTAACTAGGTGGAGTGCCCTCTAAGGCTGGTAGTAGGTGGCCTTGAATGTAAGGTGGGACCTCTGATGATGAGTGTTTCCCAAATCTTCGGAAGCTTAATGCAACCATATTTATTAAGATTTGGTTGGTTTCTGAGAGCTGCTACTGCTTCTAAGAAAAGTCTCTCTTTCTTGAATTTGCTGTGGTGGAGCATGGTGGTTTTCTTCCATGATACCCTGTGGGTTGTGTCCAAAGCATGGTCAGCCAAGCCTGAATGACCATAGTTGTGTTTGCAGATGTAAGACTTGTGTTCCTCCAGGCAAATGGATGCTGATCTGCTTGTCTGTCCAAAGTACGCCAGCTTACAGGAACAGGGTACTTTGTAAACTCCAGGCAGAGATAGAGGAGGGAGCTGATCTTTCATAGAACGGATAAGGGTAGCAAGTTTGCAGTGGGGCTTATATGCTGTGTGTGTAGGGTGTACTTTTTTAGAATCTTGGCTATTTTTTCGGATGTGCCACGGATGTAGGGTATGGTGATGGCATTTTTAAAATCTTGTTGACGAGAAGGACGGAGAATGGGGGAGGAACTGATTATTTTTTTGATACTGTAATCGCTGTAGCCACTGGAGAGGAAAGTGCTGTGTATGTGGTTAAGCTCAGTAGTGAGGGCGGTTCCACTGGAACAAAGATTGTGGGCTCTCTTGGTAAGAGTTTTAATAATGCCATATTGTTGAGAGGGGCGGTGGTGGGAGAGTTTGTGAATGTATCTGCCTGTGTGTGGGGGGGGGTTTCTGTATGCAGTGAAGGCAAGTGTATCATTATCTTTTCCTTGATTGTCATTGCCTGAATATAACATTTTGTATTTATTGCTCAGTAAGATCTCACCAGTTTTTGTCTTTTTTGTTTCAGTCATCCCTATTATGTCTATCTGGTATTTATCTAATTCCTCAGCTAGCTCCGTATTTCTTTGCCATTCAGGCTTGTCGTGTTGATAGTATTGATCTTTAACTCTTTAGTGATGTTGAGTTGGGGTGTGCTTTCAGATTTTATTATTATTATTATTCAGGCCTCCATGGAGTCAAAAGACTCATCGTGGGAGGTCCTTCCTAAGAAATACAAAGTGTCGAGACTCATTGAGGGGAGGCCCCCCCCCTTAAGAAACACAAAGTCTATCATACCACTTCTTGAACTCATTGACTGTTCTCGCTCTCACCACTCCATCAGGCAATGTATTCCATGGTTCAACCACCCTCCATGCAAAGAAACCACTCCTCACCCTCTTGCTCACAGTTTCCTTTCGTAACTTCGAGGGATGACCTCTTGTCATCACTCCTTCCCGCTGTTCAACCAAGTGAAAAAACTCCCCAGTGTCAACCCTGTAACCACCTCTCAACAGTTTAAAAGTCTCAATCATATAACCTCTCCTTCTATCCACCGAACTCTGCAGTCCACATTCCCTCAGCCAATCCTCATAACTATCATTGTACAGTCCTGAATCCATCTTTGTTATCTGCCTTTGTACCCTTTCCACAGTTAATTTATCCTCTTCAAATCCTGGGGACCAAATCTGAGAACAATAGTCCAAGTGTGGTCTGATCAGGGTCTTATACAATGGAATGATGTCTCTTTTATCTCTGCAGGTCAGTGACTTCTCATTATTGCAGCAATCCTCTGTGTTACCTTCACCACCTTTGCAATATGTCCCCTAAATTTCAGGTTTCTATCAATCATCAACCCCAGATCTCTTGTCTCCACTACTTCCTCCAGTATAACTCCTCCAATAGAGTATGCAATGTTCCATTCCAGTAGCTAACTTTTCGCTGTTCGCCTTGGTTCCCTGGTGTAAACAATGGGGAGGGGGCCCTTGTTTAACCGGGCGATGCCTCAGTCATCATGAAATTTTGTCATGTTGTACCATCATTTTCTATATTGGTTTAAGCCAATAAGAATACAATTTGGTCGGCTAAATCCCAAATTGCCAGCCCATTCTTGTTTGTTCAGTATCCAGGTAGATACCCACAGGGTGCACCATGAGATGGTGAGGATTGGACATTAGGTCAGAAACCCTGGTCAGTTCTCTGCATTCCTTTAAAGGCTATGTGGAGGTCTCCTCTCAGTTATACAGCTTTAACCCTTAAGCACCCCTGTTTTATTCTTATTAGTGTGAAATCATGTAACATGATTTTGCACTAATAAGGCAATAGGACTTAATGACATATCACCATGTGTCTTAAGGGAATGTTCCATAGAGTTAATATCATCTTTAGCTTACCTCTGTTACAAGTCGTATAACAGCACAAGTCTCAAAGGTGTGGAAGGAAGGTAAAATTGTTCCACTTCACAAAAGTGGTGATAGGGATAAGGCTTCAAATTATTGGCTAGTGTGTATATCTGGATTTGTGGTTAAAGTGTTGGAGAGCTAGGATACAGAAGTGGATTCATAACAGCAGAGTATTTTCTGCAATTGTCAGCATCAGTTTTAAAGTGAGAGTTCATGTTTTACCAATTTTCTTATGTACTATAACAAAGTGATAAATTCATTTGACAAGGTGATGTACATACAGCAGTATACTTAGAATTTTGTAAAGGTTTTGATAGATTGCCATACAGTAAGTTGGAGCAGATAAGATTGGATGCTAGATCGGTTGAATGGGTGATTGGCTGTCAGTTAGCTAGTTGTGTATGTGGGTATGGTATCCAGAAAGAGGAAAGTCATGAGTGGTGTGTGTGTGCTGCATCTGTTTGGGAGTATTGTAGTTTAACTCGTATATTAATGATATTGGGATGGCTTTAACTGGAGGTGTCCAACTGTTTGTACGTGTTTCAGAATTGGAAGCAACAATGAAGGATCAAGCCAATGTTATGCTTTACAAGAGGACTTGAATAGATTGTATGTGTGGGAAAGTGAGTAGAACTCTCAATTTGGTGTTGTAAAGTATAAGTTTGTGAAATTGTAGGCAGCAATAAGATGAGAAGTGTATATTTTGTGGGCAGTTTTCAAAGAGACGAGATCTTGAGATGAGCACGAGGAAGTGAGACGTTGAAAAGACGAGATCTCAGCTTCCTTCCTTCCTCAACCTGAGGTTCAGGGATCATGTTTCTCAAGTTGGGAAGTCATCACATCATTTTATGGCAATGATGCAGAGGATCTTAACATGCAAAAATTAAAGAGGTTATGGTTCTGTTTTATCAATCCTTGATTAGGCCTCATGTGGACTACAGTGCACAGATTTGTTCCCCTGGTTTTCGTGGCAATGAAGATATATTAGAAAGTGTCCAGACAAGACTGACTAAAGTGATGACTGGTATTTGTAATGTGGAATATGAAAGTTTGCAAAACCTTGCGAATTGGAGAAGGAGGAAGAGAGGGTTAGGCATAACCCTCTCTTCAAGTTGGTTAGGTGTAACCATAGACTGCCTCCTCGTGGTGCACCCTGGATAATGCTAAATAGTGTACAGTGACAGATGGCTCCATACTCTCCTAGCAGGACTCACGGACACAGGCTCTCAGATAACTGACATAACCTACCAAATATCTGAGAATCAAGAATATAGGCTCACTCTTAAAAATATGCCAATTAAATATAGAAGGCATAAGTAGGGCTAAATGCGAAGTTCTTACTAAGATCCTGAATTACCATCAAATAGATGTAGTTGTAATACAGGAAACTCGCACTAAGGATGATCTAGACCTACCAACAAGAGGGAAAATACATGGATATAATGTGATTAATTGCATAAACCATCCCAAATATGGTGTGGCAACATATATAAAAAATGACATTTCTAATTATAAAATCTGTGAACCAGGCACCAGTAAGGACATATATAGTGTATCTATTATAATATCTGGTTATTCTATAACCAACATATATAAACTTCCCTTAGTTAAATGGCCTGATCAAGTACTGTCCCAGCAACAACATCCAAGCATAATCCTGAGAGATTTTAACAGTCATCACTCCCTTTGGAGCTATAGAAAGGATGACCTGAATGGTACCTACTAGTGAACTGGATGGAAAATCAAAATCTCTATCTGATCTTTGATGCCAAAGATAAACCAAGCTTTCTCTCCTCTAGGGGTAGAAAGAGAATATAACTCTGATTTGTGCTTCTGTTCTGCGAACGATAATGGCGGCCACATCCCCATCTCTAGGAAATTATTAGACAATTTTTCAAATAGCCAACATCAATCTATAATCTATAAAGTAGGCCTAAATATTCCAATCATAAGAACAGTATTAAAACCTAGATAGAACTTTCTCAAATCTGACTGGGATTCGTTTAAGAAACAGGTTGACACTGTAATAAGATTTATAAAGCCCACTGTAAACAATTATAGTAGATTTGTTGGCATTATTATTGGTGCTGCCAAACAAACCATTCCAAGAGGTTTTAGGAGAAATTATATCCCCGGTTGGAATAGTGACAGCGAAAGAATATAAAGAATTCTCTACTAATAATAACCCTACAGTAGCCACTGAGCTACTGAAATCTCTTGACAATTCTAGAAAAGACAAATGGATTAAAACAATTAACAATTTTAATTTTACACATTCCAGCTGAAAAGCTTGGTCCCTGATTAGGAAGCTTGACCCTAATACAAGGACTTCTGGTAAACTGCCCACCATATATCCCAAACACATTGCAAAGCATATAGTTTCAATGACTAAATATGCTCAAGATAGAGTAGCTATGAGAGAGGTGAAACAAAAACTAAAAAAACTTAAAACAGATCTTCTACCATCATCACTATCTCAGGCTTTCACTTCCCAGAAACTTATCCAGGCAGTTAACTCATTGAGGACTGAGAAGGTGGCTGGACTCAATACCATCTACCCGAATTCATTAAGAACTGTGGACCAAAAACTATTAAATGGCTTACTGCTATGTATAATAATATCCTGGACTCTGGCATTCTTCCATCAATTTTTAAAAGATCTAAAATCATTGCCATCTAAAACCCGGCAAAGACCTACAATTGCTTCCGTCCTATCGCCTTGTTAAGCATCTGTCTGAAACCTCAAAAGAATGATATACAACAGAATTTCTTCAAGTATACATAATAGAACTCCACAGGAACAGGCTGGCTTCAAACCTGACAGAAGTTATTGCGATCAAGTAGTGACCTTGACAACCTTTATAGAGAACGGTTATGAAAAACAATTGAAAACAGTAGTGGCATTCATGGATCTCTCTGCTGCCTGTGAGACAGTATGGAGAGAGGGTTTTATTTTAAATTCCTAGAAACTATCCCATCACCAAAACTAGCACCTAATTAATCAAATACTAGCAGATAGATGGCAAGATCTAGGTATTTGCTTTCAATGAATCCAAAAGTAAATTCTTTAAGATTAAAAATGGCCTACCTCAGGGGTCAGTTCTTGTCCCATTGCTCTTTAACTTATATATTAGTGATATCCCAGAGACAACATCATGGAGATTCATGTATGCTGACGATATTGCCATTGCAACTTAACATTCAACATTCCAAAAAGCTGAGATCATCTTCACTGAAGATCTGGCTGTACTTGATAAATACTTTAGATGATTGCGATTACAACCTAACTTGAACAAAACTAAAGTAGCATCCTTCCATTTAAGTAATATCCAGGCCAACTACATCCCAAAAAGTTTACTTCAGAAATAAATAGGTGAAATTTAACAATCATCCAAAATACCTATGAGTTACCCTAGACAGAAGTTTGACATTTAAATATCACCTAGAAAATGTTGCTGGAAAATTAAAAACTGAATAATATAATGCATAAACTTGCTGGTACTTCTTGTGGTACTGATGCCAACACACTGCATACTACCACACTATCTTTGGTCTATTCTACAGCAGAGTACTGTGCTCTTGTTTGGCTGAACAGTGCACATGCTGCTTTAGTTGATGTCCATCTGAATCAAACTATGAGGATAATCTCTGGAGCTCTAAGATCTACTCCTGGCTACTGGCTCCCAACTCTCAGTAATATAGTCCCTCCCTCACTTCGCAGAACCCAAGCCTTAAGCAAATTATGGACAAAAATAATTGGAAACAGTTCCTTGCCTATCCACCAAGACATTTCCTTCCATACCTCACAAAGACTGAAATCCAGGTGGCCTGGAGGAATACAATACAAATGAACAACCAGAACTTCGACCTATGTGAGTCATGGGGAGAGTATTGGCTTCATTGTATCTCCAATCTTCAAATTCCCATTTCAAATCCAACATCTCGTCTGGAGGGCTTCGATCTCCCTAGACATGTATGGACCATTTTAATAATTTAGTTTAATCCTTTATCCAAGTGTGAGCAAACAAAGTTTGTGCCTGAAAGTATCTTCAGGGCTGGAGTAAGGTAGTACAACACCGGGCAACTCATTGCAAAGGTGGAGCAAGCTAACATCACTCCTATCTCAGTATCTCCCATAATGCAAAACACATCTCCTTGCGGATATGTATAATGTTATGCATTAAGAGAAATCGGATCAGAACAGGACATGGGAGATGTAAGCATCTCTTGCATAAATGGAACTGGTCTGTTACTCCAAACTGTGAATGCTGAAGCGGGATCCAGACTATCAATCACATTGTGCTTGAGTCCCCTATCTACTCATTCTCAGGTACCAAAGAGGATTTTTTTAAACTGACCCCAGAATCCGTGGAGTGGATCTGGGATTTAAGAATTAAGCTCTGATTCCTGATTGTTAATTTTGATGTTTAATCATTTCAACCTATTGTACACCTTTTAATATGATTTTTACAATTGTTTTTATGCTGTTGTATGTAATATATATGTAATATCCTGAGACCTATATATACATCATATGCTAAATAAATAGTTGGTTAGATATTGTTACTTGATTAATGTGAAAGAAATTTTTCATAAAATGGGAGAGGAGGGTGGCAAGAGAAACAACAGGCCATGCCCGAAAACTGTATATAAGTAGGATATGAGCGAGAAGCAGGTTCTTTGCTTGGTGAGCAGTTGGTTAGTGGAATACATTGCCTGATAGTATAGTGAATGTGGACACTTTGAATGAGTTGAGCGCACAGTTTGATAAGCTTTGTACCTCCTGCAGTGAGCATTTCGACTTCTGCAGGTCTGGTTTTAATTATTTTATTTTATTTTTATTTTTATTTTTTTATTTTTATTTATATATTTTATTTTATTTATTTTTTTTGCAATACAATAAGGTTATTATTATAGTTGTATATGTAGAGTATTTACAAATATACACTTGAAATATTCTCTTTTTGCATCATCTCATTGTTCCCAAGAGATCAGCTTCAGCATTTTATACTGCAATGATATTAGTCTGTATCTCTGTAGTCTATAAACTAAACAGAATGCATACATTTTTATGGCATATCTTAATATATTTTTAGCATAATGCCTTGAATATAAGTGCTTTTTTTTTTTTATTGTAGAAGATAAATCTTTCAGTCAAATATTGCTTGCTGTTATACAGAGTTTGCTTTATAGATATTTATGTGGCTATTTTAGTTCATACCTGCATCAAGGCATGAACTGGATTATATTTATGCATTATTATTATTATTATTTTGGTAACCTGCACAGAGTCAACAGACTTATCGTGTGAGGCTTACTCAACCAGCAGCATGTATATCATAATGAGCTTGGAAATTATTTACACCACCTGCACTCATAATGCGCTCGGGCAATGCATTCCACTCACTAATAATTCTCCACATAAAAACTACTCCTCATGCTCTTCTTCACCACATCTATATACAACTTCCAGGAATGGGCACTCATTCTTCCCATCTTAACATCCACACTTTTTATAATTCCTTCTGTATTAATCTGATAGAATCAATTAACTTGAAGGTCTATCATATTTCCTCTTTTTCACCTATCCACCAACAACTGTAATCTGCATACTCTCAAATGTTCTTCATAACCAACACTCCAGAGTCCTGATATCACTTTGGTTATTTGTCTTTAATCCTCTCTAGTGTTTCCACATCACAAGGAAAACTAGGTGTGACCAAATCTGAGCACAGTAGCCCATATGTAGTTTGATCAATGCTTTTTATAGTGTCACCATCACCTTGTTATCCCTACATTTCAGTGCACTTTTTATTATAGTAGCAGTATAATGTGCAGTCTTTGCAACACTTATGATTTGCCTTCAGAACTTCTGTCTACTATCACTCCAGGATCTCCCAAATCTCATTCTCTTCCTGAAATACAGCCCTACCGATACAGTACATAGCCTTATATTTCTGTATTCCAAAGTGTAACACCCTTCCATATGTTAATATTAAAACTGATACCCCACTCATTTGTCCGAGCTAAAAGTCTGTTCAAATTTTCCTGTATAGAATTAACATCAGCACTACTTGTGATAATTCTACCTAATTTTGCATCATCGGCAAACATTTGAAGATCCCATCAATCCACATGAAATACCATTGTAGTATCATTAACAAATAGGTAGGTTAAACTGTGTGTGTGGGGGGGAGGGGGGACAGGACTTTGAGGCATGCTACTGGTCACCTTCCTTTTCTGAGACACTGATCCATCATACACAATTTGCTGGCATTGTTCAGAGAGCCAATCTCCGATCCATCTAACCAATATACTATCCATTCATATCCTCTGCAGCTTGAACATCAACTTATCATGTCTGCATGGTTAGCCTAGTGTCTTTGCGCTTTGCAACCATATGCCTGGGGGAAAGGAGTGTCCTAGGTTCAATTCCTGTCGATGACGTGGGGAGCTTAAGGATCTTCCTCAGCCATAGCCAAGTTAGCCGGTCTTGGGCATGGACAGCAGGTTTTTTTTCCAGCAGTTTATCAGGGGTTTTTCATCCCACAAGCAGGCAAACCAGCCCGGTGAACACACATGGATTACAGTCACGAATACTGAGCCAGCCATAGGCCTGATTCATCAGCTATGCAGGTTCCGAGCCCGGATAAAATATGTGGGGGCTGAGATGGTGCCGTACCTCCCCGTAAAAAGGGACTCACGGCTGTTGTATCATCATACAAAATTATTATTACCAACTTATCGTGTGGTAATCTATCAGGTGCTCTTGCAAAGCCAAGAATATAACTGTATATGATTCTTCCTCATCCAACATATTCATCACATAGGTAGATTCTTAAAACAGGATGTGCCCTTCACAAACCCATATTACTGACCATTGTAGAGAATCTTCTGTTCATAAACCCAATCTTGTATTCTTTTTCTAACCAGTTTTTCCAACAATTTGATCACAACTGCAGATACACAGACCAGTCTATAATTGGAAACTTCTGTTCTTGAACCATGCTTGTGGAGAGGTAATATTTTGCCTTCTTTCCACTCCTTAGAAACCTTACCCACTGCAAGACTCTCTCATTAAATAACTAGGACAAGGACATGGCTAACTCTTTTGCACATTCTTTAAAAATATGTGGTGATATGTCATCCATTCTCACAGCTTTATTAACATCTAATGCAAGCAACAACTGACATGTCGCTGATTCTTTTACCTTTAGTTCTCTTAATTATTACCTCTACATGATGCACATTATCTTTCACACCACTATGATGTACACCGATGAAGTGTTCGTTAAGTATTTCCACTATACCATTTGCTATGGTTACTTCTCTTCTTCTTCTTCTTCTGTAGCTTTTCACACTTAAGTAGGGTTGCTGTTTGTAGTGAGTCTCCTCCACAACCTCCGGTCTTGGACTGTAGCCACATCCGAGTTCTTCATCTTCAAGTCCTCCTCCACCAATCCCCTCCATCTCTTCTTTGGCCGCACACGCTTCCTCCTCTCCCTTCACATCCATCTGCATGACCTTTCTTCCCACATACTTTTCCCATCTCCTCATCACATGACTAAATTATCTCAATCTTGCCTCCTGTATCTTTGCTCCTAAGTATGTAACTTTCACCATTCCCCTTACATAGTCATTTCTCAGATGATTGTTTCTGGTCACACATCCATCTAAGCATTCTCATTTCCACTACCTCCAACCTGCTGATGTTATTTTTCTTCTGGGCCACAGTTTCCATAGCATACATCATTGCTGGTCTCACTACTGTCTTGTAGATTTTGCCTTTTAGATTGATCGGCACCCTCTTATTGCATAGCACTCCAGCCATCTCTCTCTCTCTCTCTCTCTCTCTCCAGTTCCTCCATCCTGCATCCCACTTCCTTCTCAGCCTCACCATCCTCTTTCATTGTTGAACCTAAGTATCTAAAGTCACTGATCTTCCTGATGACATTTCCTTCCAGCTCCAGATCTGTTTCCTGGCTGCCATCCACTTTGCAACACATATACTATGTCTTACTTCTGCTCAGTCTCATACCTCTCTCTTCCAGTACTCTCCTCCATCTTTCCAGTTTACCTGCCACTTCTCTTGATTCTGCACAGAGCATGATGTCATCTCCATACAATACATTGTCCAAGGCACGTCTTCTCTCACCTCCTCTGATGCCACCTCCATCACAATATTAAACAGGAACAGACTTAATGCTGACCCCTTGATGCAAGCCAACTGTCACTGGAAAACATTCTGTCTCTCCCAGGTTGGCCCAAACTCTTGTCTTCACATTTTGGTACATCTCCTGCACCAGCCTGACATATTTCTCCGGTATCTTCTTCTCCCTCAGACACCTCCAGACTTCTTGCCTTGGCACTCTATCATACACTTTCTACAGATCAATAAATACCAGATGTAGCTCCTGTTGCTTCTCTTGAAACTTTTCCATCATCTGCCATAACCCAAAAATAGCATCTGTCATCGATCAACCAGGCATGAAGCTAAATTGCTCCTTTGCAAGCTTCGCCTCCTTCCTCAGTCTTCCGTCAAGAACCCTCTCTAGAATTTTCATTGTGTGGGACATCAACTTCATTCCTATGTAATTCTTACAGTCTTGTGCATCCTTTACTCTTGTAGGTGGGGACAAGAGTACTTTCCCTCCATTCCTCAGGTATATTTTTGTTGACAAACTTTTATTAACAGGTCCCGCAGCAAGTCAATTCCCTCTTCCCCCAGTGCCTTCCATGTCTCCACTGGGATCCTGTCTGGCCCACCAATTTTCTATTCTTCATCCTCTTTATGGCCTCCTTCACTTCCACTCTAATAATGTTCTGCATGATCCCCTCATAAGGCTCCCCATCTTCTGTGTGAGTCCTTGTATTTTCTTCATTCAAAAGCCCTTCAAAGTGTATTCTCCATCTGTTTCTTATATCCACATCTCTCCTTAATACCCTTCCTCTAGAGTTTTTGATCTGCTCACATGTACGACGTCCTTTGATGTCTTATTTCTACATTTTGCCAATCGATAAATCTTTCTCTGTCCTTCCTTTGTTTCTAATTGATCATAAAGGTCTTGATATGCCATGGCCTTCACCTGTGCAACAACTCTCTTGGCTTCTCAATTGGCTCATCCCACTTCTGCTTTGCCTTCCTCTTAGCCATCACTGCTTCTTGTACATTATTATTCCACCACCAACCCTCCTTCTGCTCTTTCATTTTTCCGGATGTTTCACCAAACACCTCAATTGCACAGCTTAAAATTATTTTTGAATTATGTCTCCACCAGTCTTGTACTTTCTAGTCCATCTGAAATCTTCTCTAACACCTTCTCCCTAAAACGGTTCCTTGCACTCTCTTCTTTTAAGTGAAACCACTTAATTTTCTTCCCCCCCATGGCTTCCAAAGGTTCTTATCTTCGACTTTATTTTAAAGTCTGCACACAGCAGCCGGTGTTGCTGTGCCACTTGATCTGTTGGGATTACCTTACAATTTGTTACTGCCTTAAGATTTTTTCTTCTAGTCAAAACATAGTCAATCTGTGAACTATTGTTGCCACTTCTAAATGTCATCAAATGCTCTTCCCTCTTACAGAAAAAGGAGTTCACAATTGCCAAATCAAACGCTACTGCAAAGTCCAAAATCCTCTCTCCTTCCTGGTTCATCATTTCCACTCGATGGCCACCATGCCCCCTTTCACTGTTCCCTATTCTGTCTCCCTATGTGTTTGTTCAAGTCTCCTCTGACAATCACCATCTCGTTTTCTTCCAGTTCCCTCATTTCTTCATCTAGCACATTCCAGAATTCATCTTTCTATTCTCTTCTGCTGTACAGCCAACTTGTGGGGTGTATACACATAAGACGACCAATTGCTCATCTCCAAGACCTAGTTTCATTCGCATGATCCTATTGTTCCTCCTACCCACTTCCAGTACTTCGCCCTTCATTCTGCCACACACCACAATTCTGACACCATTTCTTCCCTCTTTATTCACTCCAGAGTAGAACAATTTATACTTGTCTCTTAGTTCCTTCACCTTTTCCACCCTCCACCTTGTCTCCTGCATTTGCTATGGTTACTCTACTACCATAACTATCTGCTAGCATCAACCTGCCATAATTATTTTTCCTCTTGCTTGCCACATAGTAGAAAAATTCCCTTGAATTAGCTTTGACTTGACTGGCCAAGCTCCTCTCATATGCTACTTTTTCTTTTTTAACCATGCTTCTCAGTTTTCTGGCTTGCACTTTATATTCTTCATGCATCTATTCACTGCGAACTGTCTTGTACTTCCTCCATAACTTCTTTTGTAACACTGCTTGCTTGTTTTCACTGTTCAGTCATCTCACTCCTACTCTATTTATTCACTTAACTCTTAGTATGCAGTTATGCCTTGCTTGTGTTAGATACTGCCTTATTATTTCCCATGCACTGTCAACATCTACACAATCCATCAACCCAATGTATTGATGCTAGTTGACTACATAGCTTCTGATAATCAACCACCTTATACTTCCACATATAGACCTTCTTGATAACAACTTTTTCCTGTTTGATTGCTTTCCAGACCAGTACCTCACGATCACTTTCACCAACAAGTGGCAGTGTTGATACATCATTGACAACCACATCCTGTGATGATATCACCAAATCTAACACCAATAAACCTCGTGTTGCTTCCATGGCATATTCTTTAGATAGTTATCCCACATAAACTCAGCAAATTCGCTTGTTACTGTACTCTTCTTTCCAATCCACATTCCTATTATTAAAATCTCCCATTAATATCATCTTCCTTTTACTTTCCCAACTAATTTGTCTAATCATTTCACAGTCAATACTTTCCACATTCCCTGGCCTATAACAGCATTCTATTAGATATACTATTCTGTTGTTCTCAACTTCACACTAAATCCCTTTTCACATTCTTTGCCTTACTATCCAAGTTATAAATGAAAGATACCAAGAAATTATATTCTTGGTTTAATCCTTTATCCAAGTGTAAGCAAACAAAGTTTGCACCTGAAGTATTTTCAGGACTGGGGAAACTCCTATATAGAAGCTAACAACTTCACATCACTTGGATAAAGGATTAAACCAGGTATATAATTTCTTGGTATCTTTAATTTATGGTATAACCAAGTGGAAAAACTTCCAAAAATTACCATCCAAGTTGCTTGTGCCCACTACTACCACTAATTCTGATGCCCGTTCCTTCCTTCTTTCTATGCAAAGCATCTGATATTCATTTTATTGTATCACCTGTAAAACATGTCCTCTTGTGCACCTTATTTTTACCACACCTTTAATGATTCAGTCACCATATAAAGCAACCCTATCATTTTTAGATGCTTCTTCTTATTATTAACATCCTTGTCGCTTATATCAGTTATTCTGTTCTTTAAATGTCCAGTTGTCCCCTCCATACATTTAATCTGACTCTTCATTTTCATTAACTCTTGCCTAATCTCTTCCATGTCACTTCTATTAGTACCATCTCAAACACTTCCATCCATTTTCTGATTATTCCTGGTAAAACTGTTCAACATCTGTTCTCACTTTTGGAATGTGCTACCTTTTCATCACACTTCTCACATACTATAATGTGTTCATGCTTATCGTTTGATCTAACACTCCATAAATCTTTAATGTTTTTGGATGCATACATAAAACAATTGTGCATCTTATCCACTGCAAAGAGTCTGAGGGAAAAACTTGATCTCTGAGTTGAGCCCTTCTGTGCTGCTGGCATATGCTTCTTTGCTACAACTACCTCCATTTTTGTAATGTTAATTAGCACTTCCATTTAATCAAAATAACAACTGAAGCGAACAACTTTAGAACCACAATAGCATAGTACAGTGATTATATCCAGTCTGGTTATCACACAAAAGTATTATTATAGAAATCTATATGATATAATTAAAGAAACAACACTAAATTTTCTTCAAAATATTCCAAGGTGTCATATTGTTTCAAGCTGTGTAGTGGTTGAATCAGCATCTTCAGGGATTAATACACTGGTATTAAACACATGCATGCAGCCACATTTCAGTAACAAAGAATGGAACAGGAGAGATACAGGAAGACCTAAAGTCCTATAATTACACCGCCTATTAACTTTGGTTGGGTGTTCTTGGCCGTTGGGCTGACTGTCTGTCAATGAGGGTTTCTCAAGTGAGGGGCAATTTGATACAACCATATTTGTTTAGGTTGGGATAGTTAGTAAGAGCTGCAGCAGATTCAAGAAAAAGCCTGTCAAACTTAAATTTGCTTTGGTGGAGTAAAGTGGTTTTTTTTCCACCAGATTCTGTGCCAGGTATCCAGGGCATGGTCTGCTAATTCTGAGCAGCTAGTGGTGGAATTGGATGTGATCCTGGTGCTCTGATATATGAATGCTTCTCCATAATGTGAATGGTTGCAGCTGCAAGATACCTGGTATACTCCACGTAAATCTAGAAGTTGTGTCTGATCTTTGTGGGACTGGATAAAGTCTGCTAACTTTTTGTGTGGTTTATAAGTGGTCACAAGATTGTGCTTTTTTAAGATTTTGGCCACCTTTTCTGAGATGCCACGAATATAGGGGATGGTGATAAATTTGTGGTAATCCATGTTTGGAAGGGGAAGAGGGGCAGTGTGAGTATGTGGTGTTAAAATTCTTTTTATTTGGTGGGAAGTGTAGCTTTTGGCCAAAAAAGTTTTTTTTTTTTTTTTTTGTGGGTGAGTTGTGTTGAGAGCAATGTTATCTGAACAAATTAATTTGGCCCTGTGGACTAAGGTTTTCATACTTCCAAATTCTTGGTTTGGGGGGGGGGTATAGTGGGTTTAAGGGGAAGGAATTTAGAGCATTCTTTTCAAATGTCTCCATGAAAAAGCTAGCTGGGGGGGGGGAAGAAAAAGCAGAGCCCATGGCTACACCCTCGATTTGTTTATAGAATTTTCCTTACCAAACACCAAACAAAATAGCCTTAGTTCATAGTGAACTGAAACAAGGCTGAGATATCAGGAGAAAGTTCTGCTTGGATAAATGCCAAGGTGTCCTTTAGTGAGACATATGTGAATAAGGAGAAGACATTGAAGCTGACCATTAGGTCAGTGTGGCATAGTGTGAGGTCTTGTATACTGGACTTAAAATCTGCTGAGTTTTTGATATGTGACGAGGTATTGGCAGTAGTAAAGGAAAGCACTTTGGCTAAATGTTTAGCCAGTTTATAGATGGGTGAGTATACCATCTATAATTAGGCATAGAAGTACATCCTCTTTATGTATTTTTGTAAGTCCATAAATACATGGGAGGGCTCTTGAATTGTTAGGTTTGTCACATCTGCTGGACATTTTTTATTATGCTATGGATGGTTGTAATCTGTGTATAGGTGAGGTCATAATTTAGTAGGCACTAGGTAGATTGGTCTTTAACAAGGTAGTCATTTTTTTAGTATAATCTGTTTAGTCTAAAATGACAATAGCATTGCCCTTGTATGCTTTCAGGATTATTAGTTTTTTTTTTGTTATTTCTCAGATGTAGAAGGGCTTTATATTCTCTGCTGGGCAGGTTGCTTGCAGGAGATTTCACCTGCAATAGCACTTTGACTATGTCAATCTTAATATGGTTGGCTTCACTGCTGGGAAGGGTTTAGATTCCATGCTCAATCTTACCAGTAGACAACCTAGTTACAAGACAATCAAATGGATCACTGACCTTCACAGTCTACATAAAACCCACACACAGGTAGATGATAAATTCGTCAACAGTCACATCATTATCCCCCCCCCCTCAACAATTTGGAACTATAAAAACCTTAGTCCACTGGGCAAAATTAATTTGCTCAGATAACATTGCTCCCAACACAGAACTCACCCACAAAAAAAAAAAAAAAAAAAAATCACTTTTTTGGCCAATGCTACACTTCCCACCAAATAAAAAGAATTTTAACACCATTTACCCATTCCTTTCAAACATAGATTACAGTAAATCTATCACCATCCCCTATATTCATGGCATCTCAGAAAAGGTGGCCAAAATCTTAAAAAAGCACAATCTTGTGATCATCTATAAACCACATGAAAAGCTAGCAGCCCTTATTCACTCCCACAAAGACTAGCTACGACCTCTGGATTTACCTGGAGTGTACCAGGTATCCTGCAGCTGCAACCATTCATATTATGGACAAACAGGTAGGACAGCTAACATCCATATATCAGAGCACCAGGATTACATCCAATTCCACCACTACAGCTGCTCAGAATTAGCAGACCATGCCCTGGATACCTGGCACAGGATCTAGTGGGAAAAAAAAAAAAGCCTTTACTCCACCGAAGCAAATTTAAGTTTGAGAGGCTTTTCCTTGAATCTGCTGCAGCTCTTACCAACTATCCCAACCTAAACAAATATGGTTGTGTCAAATTGCTCCTCACATGGGAAATCCTCATGGGGAGGGTTTCCCACGTGACAGGCAGGTAGCCCAATTTGCCAAGAACACCCAACCAAAGCTAATAGGTGGTGTGATTACTTCATGTATCTCTCCTGTTCCATTCTTTGTTACTAAAGTGTGCCTACATGCATGTGTTTAATACCAGTGTATTAATCCCTGAAGATCCTGATTTAACTTTGCCATGATATAGGAAGTAATAATTAAATATTTTTAGTTATTATCAAGTCTATGTTGTTAATTTCCCTAAACAATATACGATGCTCTAGATATTAAAGAGAAAAGCAGAGAGAGAGAACAGCTCCTTTTGGAACTTCACAGATTGCTGGTAACTCTGTACTATGGAATTATTTGTTTCCTGTTTGGAGATGTTTGTTTGTTTCCTTACCTTTCCAATATGTCTTAACTTTGTTAGAAATAATTTGTTTTAGTATATCAAATGCTTTAGACAGATCAATAAAGGCGACCATGAGAGAGAGAAACAACAGGAAGACCTACATCTTGTGTTTATTGATATGGAAAAAGTGTATGATAGAGTGCCAAGGCAAGAAATCTGGAGGTGTCTGAGGGAGAAAAAAGTACCAGAGAAATATGTCAGGTTGGTGCAGGAGATGTACAGAAATGTGAAGACAAGAGCTCGGACCTGCTAGGGAGAGACCGAAAGCTTTCAAGTGATGGTTGGTTGCATCAAGGGTCAGCATTAAGTCTGTTCCTGTTTAATATTGTGATGGAGGTGGTATCAGAAGAGGTGAGAGAAGACATGCCTTGGACAATGTTGGATGTGGATGACATCATGCTCTGTGCAGAATCAAGAGAAGTGGCAGGTAAACTGGAAAGATGGTGGAGAGTACTGGAAGAGAGAGGTATGAAGCTGAGCAGAAGTAAGACAGAGTACATATGTTGCAAAGTGGATGGCAGCCAAGAGGACAGATCTGGAGCTGGAAGAAAATGTCCTCAGGAAGGTTAGTAACTTTTAGGTACTTAGGTTAGTACCTCTCCAACTTCTTTCAACAGTGAAAGAGATTGGAGAGGCTGAGAATGAATTGGAATGCAGGATACAAACTGGATGGAGGAACTGGAGAGACATGGCTGGAGTGCTATGTGATAAGAGGGTGCTGGTCAATCTGAAGGAAAAAATCTATAGGACAGTGGTGGGACCAGCTATTATATTATTACACAACTCCTCCAGAGAGTCCATAGACTCATCGAGAGATATGTGCTATGCAAACTGTGGCTCTGAGGGAAAATAACATCAGCAGGATGGAGGTAGCAGAGATGAGAATGCTTAGGTGGATGTGTGCTGTGACCAGAAAGGATTATCTGAGAAATGACTATGTATGGGAAACAGTGAAAGTCACGAACTTAGGAGTGAAGATACAAGAGGCAAGATTGAGATATGGTTTGGTCATGTGACAAGGTGGGACCAACAAAAAGGCATGTAGATGGATGTGCAGGGGAGGAGGAAGCAGGGGAAGCCAAAAGAGATGGATGAACTGGTGAAGAAGCACCTGTGTTTCTAATGAGGAGACTCATTAGAAACAGCGACCCTACGTAAGTGGGATAAGCTGCAGAAGAAGAAGAAGAATACAGGCGACCATGACAATTTTGTTTTTATCTAAGGCAGAATTAATTAGATGTATGAAATTCTTCAAGAGTTGTTGTTCTTTTACTCTTCTGGAAATTCTACTAAGTTTTTGGAATGAAATAATATTTTTCTGTATATGTAGCAAGTTTGTTAAGAGCTGTCCTCTTCATAATTTTGTTGATTACTGGTAATGTAACTATGGGTCTGTTGTTTATGATTGAAATTCATGGAAGAGAAATTCCCATGGAAATTGATTTTCATGATTAGTGAGGTTTTTAATGTGTTGAGTATCTGTCCAGTTTCAACTTTTTTTTTTATTAATTTTGCTATGGTCAGATCTAGGCTGACTGATGATTAATAGCATTGAGCCTTATGCCAGTCGATTCCTAGACCTTTGTTTGGTTGCAGAGGGCATTTCTGCTTCTCTTATGGTTAGAAACCATAATGGTCCTAAATAATGGTCCTAGTGGAGAGTTATGTTTTGTGAATGGAATGATCTTTTTCTTCACTTCTAGGATAAAATCTACAAACTATTCATTGAGTCATTTACTGTTGAAAAGGTTTGGATTCTTTCATGAAGTTATTTTTTATGGTTTCAAAGGTTTTAGGAGTACAATCCAGAATCTTGTTAATCAGATGCTAAATTTGTTTTATATAGTTTTGTGCAGAAGCTGATTACTCTTTCTGTAGTATGCCGGCCTGGTTGGCCGAGTGGTTAGCCTATCCGCTCTCCAGCCAGAAGGCTTTGGATTAGAATCCAAATCCCGCAGTGGGCATGGATGTTTGTGATTGTCTCTGAAAATATTGGTGATGGTCAGCATTGGTATAGATGATGAAGGTAGTTGTGATTGGTGGAGATGGAGAGTTGTAGAGTAGGCACCCTCCTTCAATGAGTCTGGACTCCCTGGAGGTGTTTGTCATAATAATAATAATAATAGAATTTCTTATCTGCATTGTAAAGTTGTTTCTTATTATTTTGTATTCTGCTTCTAAAGTGGAGTTACTTGGATATCACTTGTTTCCACAAGGGATCCATTCTTTGTGCATCTAAAATTATGTTTTGCATTATCCAAGGATTTTGGCTTGTTTGTGTCTGTATTTTGATTATCTTTGTCTTTTTCTTATGTATTTTTTCTAGTGTGAGGTTAATGTTTGGGTAGAAGGTATCTACAAAATCTGGTAATGCCATTTGTTTCTAGTCGGTTTTTCTTACTTCTTGGTTATTCTTGGCACTTCCACATTTATTATTTTTACATACTTCTTTTCAGGTTCAGAATATTACAAGAATTCCCACTATGCAGGTTTATTGCTATGAAATAATGATTTGCAACTTTGCATTTTAAAGTTGCTGCTGTCTAGCTAATTGGTTGTGCCTGTACATGTTCTATAGAGGATGCTCTGATATTATTTCCAACCATTTTTTATCTAGTGTATTAAGTTATTGTTGGTATCAGGTACATAGATAGCTGGTCTAATATTGCACAGTGTTATTGCGATGTGCAATATTAACACTGTCCAGGAAGTCCAAAAACTCATCGAGAGAGATTAGAGCACCTACTCTACAGCTCTGTCTCCACCACTCAATCCAGCAACTACAACGAACTGCAACTACCATCATCATCATCAACACCAACGCCATCTACTGCCATTTGCAGTATGTGTGTATATATATATATATATCGCCAATTACTATTAAGTGTTTTGTTGCACATGGTTCTGAGCACGAGAGCCAGCTATCTTAATTCTTGTTTGTAAAAATTCTCTAATAGGTTTAAGTTAGGAGGCCTATGAATAGTATTAACACAGATGATGTTGATGAATTGCATGTGTTATTTTGATGAAAATGTTTTCAGTATGTTTAAATTTACAGTTAATTTATTTCAGTATTAATTTTTGTTTTGTGAATATTAATATTCCACCACCTTGCCTTGTATGTTGACAGTGTGTATGTAGTTGGAAGTTTGGTATTTGGTAACTAGTTACTTCTTCAATAGTTTTATCTGATTTTTATGATGCAAAGACATCGAAAGTCATACTGTACCAGGACACAGGTCACAGTAATACATATGCAATTGGTTAGTAGTTCAATCACAAACATCCATGTCCTTGACAGGTACTCTCATCCTCTTGGCTGGGATGATGAATCTGAAACTCATCATGGGATACTAGAACTGTCGGCATGATTATCTGTTATGCCTCTCCTTGAATCTATTGACAAAGCACTCAAAACTGACATGAGCAACCCATTTGATTCATTCACCACTCTCCAAGCAAAAAATCTTTTCCTTACACCCTTGCTAACCACACTCTTTCCAATTTCAAGGGATGACCTTGAAATTACAAAATTTCCTTGAAATTTCCTGGAGGACAGTTTCCTCGATGTGGTACACAGTTTGTAATCTTTGTATCCCAAATTGGAAAAATTCCTGCCCCCTCTAGCCAAGTGCTGAAATATTTCCTCTGTATTAATCCTACAAAATCCTTTAATACATGCTGATAAATGCTTCTATCATATCATCCCCCTCTTTTTTGCCTATCAATTGACTTTTGCAATCTGGCAACCCCCAGTCTCTCATCATAGGACACTTCCACAGACCACCCACTATCTTGGTGACTCACCTCTGTATCCTTTCTGCTACTTCCTCATCCCCAAGAAACCCAGATGACTAGACCTGAGCTCAGTAATCCACAAGTGGTTATATCGAGGCTTTATAAAGAGGAATTATAACTCCCTTATATCTGCTTGTTAGCATATTCTTCAATAACCAATTAATCCTGTGAGTTACCTTGGCTGCCTTAGCAATATGCCATGTGAACTTCAACTTTCTAACTACTAACACTCCCAAATCCCTGGCTTCATCAACGTGGTACAGTTTGAAATCTTTGTATCCTAAAATGCATAACTTAACACGTTTTCACATTAAATCAACATCCATTATGGTTTGTCCATACTGTCAGCCTGTTCAAATCATCTTGCTAGCTCTCTACTACACCTTGATTAACTGTTACCATACGAATATCTCCCTTCAAATTATTTCTTATATCATTTACGTACAAATTACACAGCAGTGGTCCAAGCATAGAGCTCTGCAGCACACCACTGCCTTCTCCTGGATTTTGCTCCTCCATATACTGCTTTTTGGTGTTTCTCCATGAACCATAATTCTATCCATATCACCAGTTTCCTATCCATCTGCATTTGTTGCAGCCTGCATAATGATGTTTCACATGGCATCTTGCCAAATGCCTTTATGCAAATATCTTGCAAAATCCAGCAGTATCATTGTGTAGCCATTCCCTTTATCCAACTGAGCTGTCACCCTATTATAAAAAGTTAATAGACTATTAAGGCATGACCTACCCTTCACAGAGACATGCTTCCCCTCATGGAGTATCATATTCTTATTTTATTCACCCATTCCCGAATTCCCTTTTTGACTAACATATCCAGTACTTTTACCACCTCCTCGGATATTGATTAAAAATGAATATATATATATATATATATATATATATATATTCATTTTTAATATAAACTGACTAAAAACCTGAGAATTATAACAAATTGAGATTTATTTGAAAACGCAACATGTTTCGTCGAGATTGACTTCATCAGGCGTTAAGAACATAGAAAGATATTAAAAGATACTGAAAATAACATTGAGACACTCTAAGGCTATACAATTATAAAGTTATGATATTCGACTGTAAATTACAGTTATTATGAACTTGTGCTATAGTCCATGTTAAAGTTCTATTGTTGTACACTTGTGCGTGTGTGTGGAACCACGCGATCTCCAGTATCTGATAGTAGAGCTGAAAGAGTCAGGCAAATTATAGCTGAGATTATTGTTCATATGAAGCGGGTCCAAGGTGATTTCTTTTGACTCTACAATGCGGCATTCTACCTCATCATGGCAAATGTGTAGGTTTGAAGTTGTTGTCCAATTTACTTCATGTTGGCGGCTTTCGTTGTTCGTGTTTATTGAAAACAGGACATGGCCTGATAGGGCAGTTGCTCTGGTTCTCTTATATTATGTTCTCTTATGTTTTCAATAAACACAAACAACGAAAGCCGCCGACATGAAGTAAATTGGACAACAACTTCAAACCTACCCATTTTCCATGATGAGGTAGATTGCTGCATTGTAGAGTAAAAGAAATCGCCTTGGACCCTCTTCATATGAACAATAATCTCAGCTATAATTTGCCTGACTCTTTCAACTCTACTATCAGATACTGGAGATCGCATGGTTCCACACACGCACAAGTGTACAACAATAGAACTTTAACACGGACTATAGCACAAGTTCATAATAACTGTAATTTACAGTCGAATATCGTAACTTTATAATTGTATAGCTTTAGAGTGTCTCAGTGTTATTTTCAGTGTCTTTTAATATCTTTCTGTGTTCTTAACGCCTGATGAAGTCAATCTCGACGAAACATGTTGCGGTTTCAAATAAATCTCAATTTGTTATAATTCTGGGGTTTTTAGTCAATTTATATTAAAAATGAACATATCCAACCCTGAGTTAATAGTAGTAGTCATATATATATATATATATATATATATATATATATAGTTATCTCAAACATAAATAATTATCTCAAACATATATATATATATATATATATGTTTGAGATAATTTTTTTTGAAATAATTAATAGTATATAAGTGTGTGTTGCATGAGTAAGAGTTGCTATAAAAGCTGTGTGCTTGCAGTGTTATTAGTGTGTTGGATGTTTTGTTTAAGTTTATTTTCAAATCTTTGAAATTGGAGCTCAGTATAGTAACAGGTGAAGGAAAGTGGCAGCGGCTTTGTCCATGCAGGAATTTAATTTCGATTTCAGTTGTTTCATGAATTGTGAGGTGTGCTATATGTACTCATTTGATTATATAGATAAATTGTGGATGTTTAGGACAGATGGAAGGAGGGTGTGTGCAAAGTGTGAGCTAAATGAGGATTTGATGAGTTCTAATATGTTGATAACTGAAAGTGTTAGTAGCAAGAATGCTGTGAGGAGGATGAGTGCTCATCTGATAGAAAAAGATGGTGTAACAGAGCAGTGAAAATATGTTAAAAAAGTTGTGAAAAGAGAACGAGCAATCTGAGAAACTTAACAATCGATGGTAAGAAAGCAAAAGTGATGCAAATGTGGTGGAAGTTACAAAACAAAGTGAAGTTAAAGATCAGGTGGAGAGCGGTGTTGACTGTGAACAAGTGTGTATGACGCAAGATTCAAAATTTCGAAATTTGAAAGGATGAATGAGAGTGAAAGTGTGATGCAAGGTTCAAAAGAATGAATTACAGGTGAAAGTGTGACACAAGGTTTGAAAGAATGAATGACAGTGAAAATGCAATGGAAGATTTGAAAGATCAGTTCGTTAAGATGAGACAAAAGATGAAATGGATGCGGAATGAAGTTAAGAGAATTTGAGATATGTATGGAAGAGTGGAAATGATGAAAACAAATAATATTGGTATAAAACAGGTAATGAAAGACCTGCAAGTGGCAGTGTATTGCAGGGGTGGGCAAGTTCTTCAGTAATAAGAGCCACATATAATACATTTTTGAATGTTCAAGACATGCAGAAAATATTATTTTAAAATTGTATTTATAAATAATAAAAAATACAACTATATAGTAGTCCTACTCACCAAAGAAAAATATGTTTAATCTCTACTCGTTGCTGGTTTGATTGATTCTTAATTTATGCAGTTAATAGTTTAAAATTTGGCTGGTAGGATGTCAAAGCTATTCTAAGAAGCTTGGTGAGGTGGCTGTTAGTGAGGATAGCACGATGTTTTGACTTGACAAATTTCATTACAGAGGAGAGAGATTCACAGCAGTAAGTTGTCCCAAAAACAGAGAGTAGTCCGAAGCCAGTTTTTTGAAGATTGGGATACTTTGCTTCTGGGATTTCTTTCCAAAAGTCAGTTATAGATGAGCTTTTATGTACTAGATTCAAACCCACATCTTCCTGCAGCTCAATAAGCTCTGTCTCTATTGAAGCAACTTCCGTAGTAAAAGGTGCAACAACAGGACATCCATTGTTGATGACATCAATCACAAAAGGATTCACAAGAAATTCAAAACATGCCTTTCACTTTTTTAGTTTCTCAAACCTATTCAAAAAATCATTATAAAGTGTTTCTGACTTTCCTTCCTATTGTTTCAGTTTACTGAAACAATACGAAGGATTGTTTCAGTTGTTTGTATTTCCGTTTTATACTCTTCTGTTGCTCAGTCATTTTAAACAAAGGTTTTATAACTTTCACTAAAATCAATCTTAATTATTTATTTCTACACCAAAATTCACTAGTATGTTCCGCTACTACCACAAGCACGTAACTTGTGTGCAGTGCATGAAGAGTGATGATGCAGAGTCCTGGCGACAGAGGCAGTGGATAATGCAGCAATCATAGTAGTCACTTTTGGAACTAATTTTGGTGGGAGCGACACAGGCCATAAAATGTCGAAACATGTTTTATCAACCAAATACGATAATAAAATCCACATTAACAACCCTTTTGGCCGGTACCATTTAAAAGCTAAAAATGTAAAGTTTCAAAATATCTGTTTTTTACTTATCTTTAAAGCATTTACAAAATAAAATATTCTAATATTGGTTCATACTATACTACTATAGATTATTAATATAAAAGTTTAGAAAAAATGCCAGTGAAAACTAATTGTCTCGGGAACCACACAGAGTAACTTTGGGAGCCACAGTTTGCCCATCCCTGTATAGTGATTCAATTATTAAAGGGGTGCTGGGTGAGAGGATGCATAAAGTATGTTTTACTGGAGGTAGAATGAGTAGAGTGATTGAGGCATCAGATATGAGAAGTAAGCAAGCAAAAGAGTTGGTAGTTGTAAATGACCTGACTGCAAACAAAGAACACGTCAGATTGGATATCATGAGGTGGATAAAAGAGATTAGTGTGATAGGAAAGGTATTAAGCATGTTGCCCAGGTATGACAGTGGTGAGATGAGGCAAACAAAGATTAGGAATGATATGTTAGCAGAAATATGTGAGGAAAAAGGAGCACAGTTTGTTAATGTGTGGAATGAGTTTGAAGGATGAAGTGAATTATATAGGAGCAATGGACTGCATTTGAGTGGTTTTGGTGAGTCTTTTGGAGAGACTGCTGCTGGAAAGTAGAGAAGGGAGTGCAGAGAATGAATCTGATCAAGTAGTAACCGATGTGGAAAATGGGAGAGTAAGACAGGAGAGATTGAAGAGGTGGTTTTGAATGAAGAAGTGAGCAGAATGAGTGTATAGAGAATGAGAGAACAGGTGTGCTTGATAGACAGGGAAATGGGGAGGCTCAGGGTGGACAGAGGAACACAGCATGAGAAAGGCAGATGCTCCAAGAAGATGTGAATACATTTGTAGACAAAAAGGAAAGGGAATGACTTGGTATCAAGGGAAAACAGTTGGATCTGAAGAAGGTTCAAAGATGAATAGGGAGAAAAAGAAATGGCTCAAGTTAAGCATGGAGAAGTTACATCGAATAAGTGGTGTCAGTGGAACTAGCTGTGGAATAAGCTGCTTTGTTTGTGTACAAATGCTAGAAGTGTAAGAAACATGACAAATGATGTTTGCATTAATTGAGTCTGTTCACCCAAAAATTGTTGGAATAAGTGAGACATGGTTGGATGAGGACGACAACCTGACAGGAATAGAGATGGAAGGATATGACATGTTTTGTGAGGATAAAAAGGGAAGGGAAGTGCTATTGATGATAGTGAAAGTTGCATCTATACAAAGTAGAGATGCAAGAGGGAAATAGTGTCAGTAGTTTTTAGGCAGTATGATGTGAGATAGAGGTGAATAGAATGAAATACTTAGTTGGATGCTGATATAGACGTGGTAATGTGGATGGTAGTGACTATGAAATGTATAATCAAATTAGCCAAGCAAATAAGAAAACACTGATTATTATGGGTGATTTTAACTATGGCAATAAGACTGGAATGATGAGACAGCAACTAGATTTAAAGAAAATGAGTTTTGAGGGACAACTACCTCAGATTGTAAGTAACAAAGGCACATGATGATTGAGGGTCTTGGATTTGATCATCTCATCTCATCAGAGGATGTAATTATAAATGAGATGTCAAATCACCTTTCATTTGGTGAGAGTGACCCCTGAAGTTATTACCTTGGTGGTAATCACTTCAGGATCACTCTCACTAAATGGACTTATGTGAGAAAAGGGTATATGTGGAACTACAAGGCTGGTGATTATGAAAAGCTCAGGAGACAGCTTGCAGGTGTATCACGGAATGGAGAGTTAGCTGGAAAAGAGATCAGTGCAGCTTGGAGGATATTCAAGAACTATCTAGTAGAAGCAATGGCTAAATGTATTCCGAGGGTCAGAAGGTTAAATTAGGTAGGTGTGAAATGGATGAATGAAGAGATTAAGCATATGATACAGAAAAAAAAGCATTATTGGGGCAGCATAAGAGAAGTGGTAATAACCAATTCCATGAGGATTACAAAGACCAGGCAAGGAGGATGCCTTGGTTGGTAAAGGTTGCAAAAGTGAAGTATGAGCAGCAGTTAGGTAATGAAGTCAAAAAGAATCCCTAGGGAGTTCTTTCAATATGTAGCCAGCAAAAAAAAAAAAAAAAAAAAGAGTGATTATGGAAAGATGACATTGATTGGAGAAAATGTTATAAGGACAAATGTGGAAGATATAGTGGAGATACTTAACGAGCAGTTCATAAAGGTCTTTCATTCTTGTTAATGTAACATCATGGAAAGATTGAGAGCAGTTAATGATGGGAAGGAGAGACTGACTGTAAATGAGCAAGAGGTATGCACCTTTTGCTCATTTACAGTCAGAGGAATTGAGAAAACTTGATGTTAATAAGGGTGTGGGATTTGATAATATATCACCAGGTATTCTGAAGGAATATGCCAGGGAGTCGATATCCACTTTGACATATATTTTTAATATGAATCTTGCACTGCATCAGGATCCAAAGCAGTGGAAGGAAGGCAAAATTGTGCCACTTCATACGGGAGGTGATAGAACTCAAGCATCAAATTATAGGCCTATCTGTGTGTCAGGTGTTTTGATTAAGTTGTTGGAGAAGCTGGTGAGAACTAGGATTTAGAATTGGGTTGACAACAATGGACTTATCTTAGATGGACAGCATGGATTTGATAAAGGGAGGGCATGTTTTAGTTGTCTACTTACTTATTGCAATAATGTGATGGCTTCCTTTGACAGAGGAGAGGGATACAAAGTAGTATACTTAGATTTTGCAAAGGCTTTTGATAGATTACTGCATGATAAGTTTATAGTCAAACTAGAGTGGATGGGGGTTGGATATTAGATTAGTGCATTGGATCAGAGACTGGCATAGGTATCAGCAAGTTATGTATGGGGCAGCAATATCCAGGAAGAGGAACGGCCCTAGTGGTGTGCCTCAGGAGGCTGTTTTAGGGCCGTTGCTGTTTAACCTATATGTTAACGATATTAGCGAAGATTTGGATGGGGATATTCGGTTGGTTGCAGATGATGCAAAGGTGGGACTAACTATGAAGAGTAGAGAAGATGTTGTGGCCTTACAAGAAGACTTGAATAAATTGAGTGAAATTGGCACAGAAATGTAGATGCGAGTTCAATGTTGCAAAATGTAAGATTTTAAAATTTGGAAACAAAGATGGGATGTAGAATTTATGCTTGTGGGAATATATTGTTGGAGGTGGAGGAAATAAGAGAACTTACGATGATAGTGGGTAAGGATCGGAAATTTAGGGCACACATTGCCAAAATTGTTAGGACAACACAAAGAATTCTGGGAATGATGCAGAGGACATTGATTTGTAGAAGTAAGGAGATTCTTGTTCTATTGTATAAAGCTTTGATCAGGCCACACATGGACTTCTGTGCCCAAATTTGGTCACCTGGTTTTCAAAAGGACGAAGAGATGTTGAAAGGGTCCATAGACGATTACTAAGGTAGTTTCTGATCTCTGGAATGTCAAATATGAGGGAAGGTTGAGAAGATGCAATTTACAGAGTATAGTGGGTAGGAGGAAGGGGGGGGAGTGATATGATGGAGTCCTACAAGTTAGTAAGGGGTTGTTATAGGATTAATGTTGAGAGGTTCTACAGAAAACAGTTGAAGATCAGGGAAAAACCAGAGGACATCCCTGGAAGCTGTATAAGGAGGGTATGAGCAGCAGGGGAGTGAGATGCAAGTTTTTTGCATACAGAGTTGTGAATGATTGGAATGCCTTGCCTGAGAGTGTTGTGGTGTCTGCAGAGAATTTGAGTGTGTTTAAGGCACGGTATGATGAGCTGTGTGCATGACAAAAGGACCTGCTAGATGAGTCTTTGACTCCATGGGGTCTTGAGATAATAATAATAATTTGCTACTACAGACTTAGGATCCTCCTTTATGCAAAGAAATTATTTTACTCTCCTTCCTTCCCTTGGAAATTTGCCAGAGTTGAGATTTAAATTTAACAGCCCAGTCATAACAGCCAAAGATAACATTGCCAGTTATCTTTGTATTAAAATTCTGCAATATCTTAAGTACCTCCAATTCATCAACCTCTGTTCTTACATCCAGGGATGGATGTAAGAACAGAATCTGGATTTTTTTCCCCCTTTCCTTCAATAATATTTCTTAGCCTTTTCTCAAGAATGCTTGGATAAATCTTACCAGAAACACTAAGTAGCGAAATTCCTCTGTAATAATTCTCACATCAACTGTTATTTCCATTTTTATAGATGGATACTTTGAGAACTCTACTCTACTCCACTCATGTGGAATTTGTCTATCTGACTAGGTCTCATGAATTATGTAATGTAGCCACCGTAAAACGTTTATGCCTCCTCTGTAAATAACATAGTCAGTTAGATTTTTCTTATTGCTTGCATTTCTTGCAAGCAATAAGAAAAATCTTGCTTGCATTTCTTCATGTGAATTTGTGCACATTTTGAGGTTGGAACATAGTAATAACTAGTGCATGTCCTGAACTGAAATCCAGAAGGTACATCCCATTATTATTAACTTCATTCTTTTCTCCTAATTTTCCCAAAATATTTCCATATGTCTGGTAATCATTTCCTTCTCTGCTGTTTATATCTCCAACAAGGATCAACTCTTCCTTTTTCATTGTGTCAGCTGCTTTCTCTAATGGTTCTTCCTCCTCTTTCTTTTATGTGTCATCTACTATCTAGGAGGTTGGCTACCATGATGTAACTCGTGATTGATTACGAGCATAACGACATGTGGTGAGGACCCTATGTCTTCCACGTGTTGTTGTAAAAATTCTTCCAGTTCTCTGGGACCATAGGCAAATAAGTCTCATCATCCAGTTCTCCCATTCTGATATTTTCTCACATCACTCTATCTAATATTTCTTGTCATTTAAGAAGATTATCATCATATTTGGTGTTGAGTACTATAGCTACTTCTCCTTTTCCCTGATTGTTATTGGTTGAATAGAACATCTTGTATTTGTTACTCAGAAAGATCTTGCCTTTTTTTGTTTATTTGTTATTGTGGCACTTATTATGCCAATGTGGTACTTATCCACTTCTTCTGCTAGTTTCATCTTTTTTTGATTGGTGCTTCTTATGTTGATAGTACGAATCGTGAACCTTGTTAATGTTGAGTTGGGATTTGTTCCAGTAGCTGACTTTTTTTCTCTTCATCCTAGTTTCTGACACAAAGAACAGGAACCTTATTTAACTGTCCAGTACTCCCATGCAGCATGAAATTCTGTCATGTTGTATTCTTATTGGCTTAAACCATAATGCAACATGATGGTTTAAGCCAATAAGAATACAATTTGGTTGGCTAAATCCTAAATTGCTAGGCTTCTTGTTCATTCAATATCAAGGTTAATACTTAACAGGTTGCACCACGAGAGGATGAGGATTGGACATTAGGTCAGAAAACCTGGTCAGTTCTTAAAAAGGATACATTGAGGTTTCCCAGTTATCACCCCTTTGTTAATTTTATGGACTTATTTTCGAGAAAGAAAATTCTTTTTCTTTTTTCAAGAAATTCTTTATCTTGTCATCTTAGTTTTGCTCCATATTTACTGTCTATTTTAATACTGATTGCAAATTTTTAAACAACTAATAAAATTTATGTTTTTAATTGTTTCACTTAATATGAATAAAGTATAGTTTTTAAATGAATAATATATAAAATATTGATACTTACAGAGGCACCTATCAATGCTACTCAGCTGACAGCAATTGCAGTGAAAGACAATCAGTCTTCAATTGTAGAATTTAGAATCCGGCCTCGTGCAGCAAGATGGCGATATCACATGTATGTCATGGTTGACAAAGAACATATTTTCTTCTGGGATGACACTTTACGTATACAGAATTTCAAAGGTTTGTACTTCCAAAAGTTTTCAGTGATATTCAGATTAAAGAAACTTGGATAATTTTCCATTTGCTTTTTTTTTACACATTCACTATAATGGGATGCTAACCTTCGGTATAGAGGCATGATGAGCTACTTATAAGGTTCTCAAACAGTTTAAAGTTTTTATTTCTGTCTATCTTTTTTTCTTGCACTATCCTCATCTTTTCAGATGAGAGTAAGTGTAAGAGGAATAAGTAAGATGAGGGTAAGTGCATGTGTAATGAATTTGCATTTGCATATATAAATGAGTACAAATGGGTAGTGCATTTTTCTCTATTCCAAGATCCCATGAAGACACTGGTTTCCTAATTAAAAGTTCCATAAAAGATCAAATACAAGAGATAAAATATATCAAAAACAGGATTGCAGAACTCAACCTTTGAATAAATAGATATTACTAATTGGGACTTAAACACCTACCTCAGTTTATGCTTCAGCCTCAGACCATATAGAGGAAGAAATAAATGCATTTTATGAAACACTAGCCCAACTACTAAATAGCAATGACACGTTCATTGCAGTTTTGATGAAAGACTTTAATGCTGAGGTAGGTAAAAGTGACACATCTAGCAGCAGTTGGAAAATATGGCCTGATCCTGAAGAATGAAAATAGAGAAAGATTGATACAATTCGCTGAAAGCACAGGATTCTACATAATGAATCTTTTATTTGTGTAGAGTCTGCATAATGAATACCTTGTTTATGTATTAACCAACAGAAAATACATTTTCTGAGACACAATATATTATTATTATTACGGGTATCTCCATGGAGTCAGTAGACTCATCGCGGGAGACCCAAACTAGCAAAACAATATCTGTCATATCTCTTCTTGAATTCATTTACAGACGAAGAGCTCACAACTAAGTCAGGCAATGAATTCCACTCATTCACCACCCTCCAGGCAAAAAACCTTGTTCTGACACCTTTGTTAACCACACTCTTCTTTAATTTCCAGAGATGACCTCTTGTTCTTCCATCACTTTCACACAGCTGAAACATTTCCCCTGCATCAATCCTATAAAAACCTTTTAGTAATTTGAATGTTTCTATCATATCCCCTCTTCTTCGCCTATCAACCAATCTCTGCAATCCACAAGCTCTCAATCTATCAATGTAGGGAGCATTTTTTATATCACTCACCAACTTGGTCACTCTTCTCTGAACCCTCTCCACAGCCTCCTCATCTCCAAGGAATCCAGGTGACCAGACCTGAGCACAGTAATCCAAATGTGGAAGTATCAATGCTTTATAAAGGGGAATAATAACCTCTTTATCTCTGGATGTCAGTGTGTTCCTCAACAACCAAGTAATCCTATGTGCAATCTTGGACACCTTAGCAATGTGTCCTCTGAACTTCATCTCCCTATCTACCAATACCCCTAAGTCCCTAGCCTCATCAATCTCTTGGAGTACCTTTCCATCGATGTAGTACACAGCTGGTAATCTTTTAATCACAAAATGCATGACTTTACACTTTTCAACATTGAACTGACATCCATTTTCTTTTTCCCATTTTACCAGCTTATTTAAATCCTCCTGCAAACTTTCAACATCAGCTTGATTTTTTATTGCACTACACAACTTTGCATCATCAGCAAACAACTGAATATCTCCCTTTAAGCCGTTTCCTATATCATTTATATACAAATTAAACAACATTGGCCCAAGCACAGAGCCCTGAGGCACACCACTGGTCACCTGCCTCATTCTGGACTCGGCTCCTCCATACACCACCTTATGGTATCTCTCCCTGAGCCATTCTCCAATCCATATCACCAATTTAATATCCATTCCCATCTGCTCCAATTTGCGTAACAGTGTTCTATGGGGTATCCTGTCAAAAGCCTTAGCAAAATCCAGAAGTACCACTGTGTAGCCAGTTCCTTTGTCCAACTCAGATGTTATTCTATTATGAATAGTTAATAGATTGCTAAGGCAGGATCTACCTTTAACAAAACCATGTTGGCCTCTATAGAGTATCATATCCTGATCCACCCATTCTTGAATTTTGTCTTTAACCAACTTTTCCAATACTTTTACCACTACTCCTGAGATGGTGATTGGTCTGTAATTCAATACCGCAGTTTTAGAGCCACCCTTATGCAAAGGAACCACTTTGCCTAACTTCCACTCCCTAGGGACCATACCAGAGTTCAAACTTAAGTTAAATATCCAGGTGAGAGGGGTTGACAATTCATTTGCACATTCACGCAACACCCGAGCTGGTATTCCATCTAAGCCTACCGCAGTGTTTGCATTTAAGTTTTGCAATATATTTAATACCTCTGATTCTTTAGCTTCAATTCTCACATTAGGTATTGCTGTAGGTATAGAGATATCCTCACTTGGGTGATAGACTTTTGAAAAGTGATCACTCAGTAACTCGACTATTACATCTGATTTTGTCACCTCAATACCATCAGCACCCATTAAGGTTATCCTTCCGAAGTCATTCTTCCTCTTACTTGCCACATAGCGGAAGAACTCTTTGGGATTACCCTTGATCTCTTTGGCTAAGGTCTTCTCATAATCTTCTCATTCATATAATAAATTGTTTTTAATACAAGTAATGAGCATGAACTAGTGATACTAAAAGTTATCAACAAAAGATTGGAAAGACAGAAACTGATTAAACCACTCAATTTACTAAATCTGGAAAAACAAGATCTCTTCTAAAAAAGAGAGAAGAAAGGTTTGCTAATATTAATATAAATGAAGACTGATAAAGTAAAGACTACTAAGTAATAATAGAAATTCAACTAAATAATTCTGGAGAGATTGGTGAAATTAACCAAAGGAAGAAATAAAACTATCCAAAGAAAATCCTGCTCAGAAAATAAAAGAGATCTATGTAGGATAACTAGAACAGAATTCTCTTAGCTGTGTAAAACATTCAGAAAAAAAATAACAAAAGAAATTAGAAATGTTAAAACAAAGAAAATCAGACTTATAGTAGAAAACAGTATGAGTTTAAAAGGAACTGAGAAGGAAGTTGACTATAAGACAAAATAACTTAATCACCTTTAAAAGATCAAAATGGATTACTGTTTAAAGACAAAAAAACAGATCATGAGAAGAACAAAAACTTTGTATGCCAAATTGTATGATGATTTCCAAAACTTGGACCAATACGAAATGAAAATTGTAATACTACAAATCGAGGAGGAAGAAATCTCTGATATTTTAAAAGAAGTTCAGTATGGAATAAATAGCATGAATAGTGTTAAGATGTGAATATGAGCTATCGATAGACGTTTTAAAAATACATGGTGAATCTGAGTCACAAGAGTCAAGACTCATCGCAGGAGGCATGATGTCTCAATCATGCTATGTCTTCTATCCGCCAAACTCTGTAGTTTGCATGCCCTCAATTTGTCCTCTAACCAATGTTATAAAGTCCTGATATCTTTTTTATCTACCTCTGTACCCTCCCCCCTCTCCAAGGTTAATTTATCCTCTTTAAATCCTGGTAACCAGATATGAGCACAGTACTACTTAAGATGTTTCCTTATCAGGGCTTTATACATTGGAATCACCACTCTTGTATATACTAGTCAGAGGCCTTAGTATTGCAGCAGTCTTCTGGATCACCACCTTTGCAGTATGTTCTATAAACTTCAAATTTCTCTCAAGTCCTTTGTCTCTTTCACTTTGCCTAGCACTGATCTACGACTAGAATACGCAGTCTGCCATCAATGGTTCTCAAATTTCAAGACTTTGCATTTAGTTACATTAAACTGAAATTCCCATTCATTTGTCCATCTGTCTAGCTTATTTAAATCATCCTAAAATGCCTACCACATTATCACTATTACTAGTAAACCCTTCCAAGCTTCATATCATCTGCAAATAACTGAACATTTCCCTGCAACCCAGTTACAATATCATTGACATAAAGGTTAAAAGCAAAGATTCCAATACTGATCTCTGTGGAAGTCTACTTGTGACCTTTCTTTTCATGTGGCATCCAATGTCAAATGTCTTTGCAAAATCAAAAAAAAAAAAAAAAAAAATTAATTATATGCCTTTCCCTCATCAACTACTCTCGTCTCTTTATTATCAAAGAGACGAGAGAAGATCATGCTGATCTTCACACATATGCACTTTCACATCACGACTAAGATGAATGATAATATGAAAGAGTTGGAATTATTATTATTATTATTATTATATCACACCTCCAGGGAGTCCAAGGACTCATCAAGGGAGGGCATCAACTCTACAACTTATCGGCTCACTACTCCACCAACCTTCAACATATAACACCAACGCCATCTACTGCCGACTACCACCACTAGTGCTTTCACAGACAATCACAAACATCCATGCCCACGGCAGGATTCAAACCCGCAGCCTTTTGGCTGGAGAGTGGATACGCTAACCACTCGGCCAACCAGGCCGGCAAAGACTCATCGAGGGAGGGCATCTACTCTACAAATCTCCGTCTCCACCACTCAAATTCACCAACTACCATCATAATCTACACCAACGCCATCTACCGCCTACTACTGCCACTAGTATTATCATACACATCCATGCCCACGGCAGGATTCAAACCCGCAGCCTTTTGGGTAGAGAGCGGATATGCTAACCACTCGGCTGTCATTATTATAGTTTTTAAAAAAGAGTGCACAGAATATATTAAAATTTACCATGCAGTCAGCCTCCTCTAAACAGTATACAGAAATTTTGCAAAACTTATTACAAATAGAATAAATAAAACAAATCAAACTTTTGCCAAACTCCAGAACATGCTGGACTCACAAAATATAAAAATTCAACTGCATGTCTGAAATCATGAACAAATGTGAAATTTCCTATTAAAAAAAAAAAAGTAAGGTAGACAAGGAAAGATTTTACTTAAATTATTTATAGCTCTAGAAGAAATAATAGAGGAATTATAGTAAATGGAAAAGAGCTAAATCATGTATATGATGACATTGTTCTTTTAGGAAATTCAGCAAAAAAAACTTTGAGAAATGAACAATGAATTGAATGCAGAAAGGAAAAAGAAAGGATTGAATATAAATTGAGACAAAACAAAGGTAACGTGTAATAAATACATAGTGCTAGGCTACTCAAGCAAAAACTTTCTACATTCAATTCTAGTTGCCAATTAAAGGAACTTTTTCCTAATCCTTTCTTCAACCCATTCCCCAGTTAGCCAATCTCTGGCACAGGTATATTGGGTTTTTTTTTCCTCCTGAAAACTGGTTTTCATCCCATAAACTCAAGAAATTCAACTGTAGACCTATACTGTTTCAGATAATAATATACAAGTACACCACTGATTTTCTGGCACCCATGGATCCAGAACCATACCAGATTGACAGATTTGCTAGACCAGTGGAGATTGCATAATAATAATTCCTAGTGCACGTCTGCTCAACTAACTAAACCTCTCCCACCTATCTAAACTATCATGGATGCTAGAAACTTAAATGTAAATTAACATGAATTAAGTGAATAAATGAAATACATTAATATAAATCATCAGTTCAAGTTTTCTAGTATCAGTGAAACAGAACTATTAATTAAACAGGTATTAAATGCAAAAAGTCAGTTAAATGATTTAATGTAGTACAATTACAGTACATGTAGAAATGATACAAGTTTATCAGTACAGTACAGTATAAATGAAAACAGCTTTATCATTTGTTTAACTTATAAAGAATGTTACAATAATACCCTCCCAAATTGGCATCTAGACCACTTTGACAGAGTACCGTTTCAATGGGTCATTATATATAGCTTTGCCTACATGCAATGGCATATGTGTCGGCCTAGTGAACTAGTTTGTGTAGTCCTGAGACTTTCAAAACTAGCGTTTTCATAATTTTTTCCAGACTAAAGGAGGTGATGGTCCATCTATTGCCATAAAATCAGTAGTGTACCTGTATTGGGTTAGGGTTAGAGACCATGAGATGGTGGTACTTGTCTTCCAGATTCTTTTTGTTGAATGTCATTTAAAATTAGTGATAGTTTTTAGCCAGTTATCTCTGATTCACTAATGATAGAGATTGACTTTCCCCCAGTCTCCAAAAAAAGTTAACAGGGCTAAAATGGCTTCGCCTACTCCCTACGACGAATAAAGCACATTAGCAGAGTTGTTATTTTACTTTTTTATTTTATAAATACATAACCAAAAAAAGTCACTACAGATTGAGCACAGGACATTAATATATAACGTCTTGTGTTTACTTGGAGAAAAAGGATTACTTAGGTCACAACCAAGCTGAATACCCTGACTGCAACCAGATGGGTCCCCAGGTGACAGATAGTAATCCCCCCCCCCCTCCCCAGACATGGGGATAACCTGATGAATAAGAAGTCCTGGACCAACAGTAACATTACCATCACAGGTGCTGGAGTGGCTCTTGTCAAGGCCTTTCAAAATGCCACAAAAACCCTAAGATAACAGTGTGATATAGTGTTCTATGCTGCCATAGCATAAGCATGCACCTGAGGAGGTATCCCCAAAGATCAACCACAGTGACTGTCCACCAGGTAAGTGCAGCTGCACAAGTGTCTGGACCATCTCAGGAATGGGCTCGGGTTTGGGGATTGATGGTCGCCTGCACTGGTCCTTAGCTAGGAAGTAGCAACTTCTGAATAATATCTCATCCAAATGCCAACAATGATATCGTGGACACTGCATAAAATAAGCACACAGTATCAAATTATAGTACTGGCTTGAATGTCACCTGGGTCAACGCAGTTTTCATCCATAGCTTAGGTCTATGTTCAGAAAGTTTATTACAGTCTCCAAATCATTTCACTCACCTTAAAAATGAATGAAAGCAATCAAACAGAAACATAGGGAATTGCCTGACTATTCTCTAGTGGAGCATTGAGGGATTTAGTAGATCGAAATCAGAGGTACTAAATAATATCCCTACCATGCACAAATTAGACATTATTCCTTTATAAGAAACTTACTACACCTCACAAAGAAATACTATTCTTCCTGGCTGCATCCTTCTCACTGATAAACCTGATAAAAAAAATTAAATAAATAAATAATAATAAAAATAAAAATAAATAAACATGGCCTGGCAATCTATGCTAAAGCAAATCTGGAAAAAATCTCTGGGCCATTCACAGAGTGACTTTTTCATTGATGTTCATCTGCACAGCTTCTCAGTCTACAGTAAGCCTCCTCTGCTTGACTGGCTACGCCTCACACTTCCTGAGCCAGCCCATCCTGGCATCATCCTCGAGGATTTCTACTTGCACAGTACATTATGGGGATACAATAGTGATAACAACCCAGGCCTGCATCTGAAAGATTAGATGTTAACAAACATACTCCACCTCCTCTATGACAGCAAGTAATCCAGAACCTTGAAATCAGGAAGATGGGGATCAGAGATAACCCCTGACCTCTGCTTTACCACCACTGATATGGAAGAAAATCCACTCACCTTAACCTATCAAATACTGCTCCCTTTTCCCCACAGCCAGCACTGAACCTGCCTAATTACTATCGGACTTATAATCCCCAGAATAAACAGCTACCACTACCTTAATGGAATCTCATTACAGCAAACTGGCCAAAATTTACTGAATTCATTAAAAATATCAATGTAATTCCACCTACAGTTGATGACTTTGCAAGATTCACTAACCTTCTCATAGTATCCGACAAGAGACATATTCCAAGAGGATTCAAAAAGATCTACACATCATGCTGATCAACTGAAAGTAGTATTCTTCTGGCCAAGTATGAGCACGAAAACCATCTAGATATCGTTTCTATCCTCTTAAGATCCTTGGATAATGGTAGAAGAGCATGCTGGCATGAAGAAATGAACAACCTCAACTTGACCAGATCAAGTTGTAAGGCTTGGTCACTGCTCTGGTGACTTGGAAGCACCAGCACTCCAAACAGAACTAATGAACTAAACCCAGATAAGTATTGCAAAAATCTTAGCACAAAAAGCTAAACCTAAAATTCCCACAGACATGAAAAGAGATCCATTCTTGTTACAAAACAGATTTCTTACCTTCAGCAAACTCCAATTCAATAACTCTGGATGAAATTGATGCAGCAAATAAAAATCAAATCAAAGCAAAGTAAAAAATAAAAAAAGCAATCAAAGTAAATAAAACAGGTAAACAATTGGCATTGATGACCCATCCAGACTTTCTTACTCACTTGATCTAGGAGCAATATCTCGGCTATCTAATTTCTTCTCTTGAGTAATAAATGATGAACGACTCCCAAAACATTGGTATGAATCAAAAATAAAAGCCTTGCCAAAACCTAACAAATCAACAGATTACCTTAACTAGTGTTCTATTACATTGCTCTGCATTCCTTACAAATTTATGAAAGGATTATTCTCTTTAGTATTTCTCCAAAAATAGAAGCCATCTTACCCAATGAACCAGCTCGGTTTAGACCTGGCAGAAGCTGTTATGACCAGGTCCTGACCCTCAACCTACATAGAAGCCTAATACCCAAAAAAGTTTAAAACATATACTGCCTTCATAGATTCGATGGTGATTTTCATCTGTTTTGTTGTGTTTTTCCTTAGAAAATTAGTGTTTTATAGTATATTAAAGTAGATTTTTGTGTTTTTAGAGTATTGGTGTGTTTATTTTTATGGTCATATCTGTAAAATGGTGCCAAAAATGCAGAAGAAATGGAATACTAACAAGAACAGCAAAGTAGAACAAGAAGGTTTTGTCTGTTAAAGACGATACTGATGGGCATATTGAAAATAATTTAACCTCTGAGATTGCTAGGTTAAAGCAGATTATTAAACAGATGATGAGGGAAAGTAGAGCTGCATTTAGAGCAACATAGAAAGAATAAAAATGTTCAGCAGCAAAATGGAAAACATTTATAAATAGATGTTTTATAAAAAGAAGGATGCTATTTGGTATGGTGACTCTATCATAAAACATGTCATCGATCAGTGGGTTATAACATCAAATTTTCCCTGGAATAAAAATTAAAAATATAATGCAAGCAAATGAAAAACAGAAAAGCAAAGCAAAAGAGGTTGTAATTCTGATAGGCACGAATAATTTAACTAGTGATAAATTCAATATGAGAGAGGATATGAAAAGGTTGTTGGAAGAAGTGAGAGTGAGAAAATAAAAATTGTTAGTGTATTACCCAGATATTATCGAAATGAATTGTCTCAGGAATGAGATTAGAAGTATGAAAGATGAGATAAGGCAAATCAGAGTAGAAGTGAGAGAGTTATGGGAATGATAGAAGAGGAAAGAATAGAAACATTAGAAGATAGGGAATGAGAGAGAGAGAGAGAGTTATGGAAATGATACAGTGACATTGAGAGCTTTTGCCGCCCCTCTCAATACATGCCAAAAATGCTACAAAAAGTCAAAACGATGTATAGACTAAGGTTCAAAATGCCGCCCGGGGTGGAGCACCCCATCCGCAACGCCCCTAGCTCTGCCACTGGAATGATAGAAGAGGAGGAGGAGAGAATAGAAACAGTAGAAGAGAGAGTTATAGGAATGATAGAAGAGGAGAGAATGGAAACAGTCGGAGAGAGGGAAGAAGAATGAGAGGTAGTACTGAACCAGGGATAGAGTGATGCCAGGACAGCGAGTACGTAGGGAAACACAGAGAGAAAGGGTTAGAGAATAGAAAGTGAGGGATGCAGGTGAGCAATCAAGGAACATAGTGGTAAGAGGTATGATTTATGGAGACTCGATGATCCGTGGTGTGCAAGATAGGATCCCAGAGGCGATGGAGGAACCTTTTTCTGCACTTGCCTGGAGGAACAATAGAAAGTGTGGCTATGGCAATTAAGCGGGGGTGAAAGAGTTGATGGGATGATTGTGATAGTGGGCACAAATGACTTGAGAGGCAGTTTAAATTCTGTGGTGAGAGATCTGAGATTCATGCTTGAGGTTCTACAAAAGAAAACACAGAGAGGAAAGATAGTGTGTTGCTACCCAGGTGTGATAATGATGAGCTGAGCAGAAGAGCAGTAGTAGTGAATAACATAATAGCCAGAATGTGTCAGAAGAGAGGATTGGAAGATGCGGATGCATGGAGGGCATTATTATTATTATTATTATTATTATTATTATTATACACCTCCAGGGAGTCCAAAGATTCATCGAGGGAGGACACCTACTCTACAACTCTGTCTCCACCCAATTCTCCAACTACAATCATCACCTACACCAATGCCATCTACTTCCCATCACCACTAATATTTTCACAGACAATCACAAACATACATGCCCATGGTGGGATTCGAACCCACAGCCTTTTGGCTGGAGAGTGGATACGCTAACCACTCCGCCAACCATTTGAAGAAAGAAAGGAGCCATATGCGAGAGACCACTTGCATTTGAATGAGGAAGTGCATAGACATCTGGAGAGATTGCTGTTTTTGAAAGAGTCAGTGTCTCAATGCAGGGAAACTAGAATTCTCAGGGTGGATGGTAGCAGGGGTGGCCTCTTGTAGAAATGGGTGCTTGGGGGAAGGTGGATGACATCAGGTAACACTGAATCCAGTTGGGGTAATGATAAATATAGAAGCAGTGACATTTTTATGATTTATACTAATGCCAGGAGTATCCGGAATAAAGGAGATGAATTGGTGGTGCTGATAGCGTCATCCTGGCCAAAGATTATTGGGATCACCGAGACGTGGTTGACGGAAGATGATATAGTAAAAGGAATAGAAGTATCAGGGTACAGCATTTTTCAGCAGGAGAGGAGGGGAAAATGTGGTGGTGGAGTACTGCTTATGATAAGTAATGACTTATGTCCTCAAAGAGTGGAGGCTTTAGAAGGCAGTAACACTAACATGGAGTGGTTTTGAAAGCATATGGTGTGAGGTAGAGGTGGGCAAGATAGAATATTCAGTGGGACGTTGCTACAAGCCAAAGAGCACAGAAGGTGGGGAGCAGGAGATTATTATTATTATTATTATTCCCGACACCTCCAAGGAGTCTGAAGATTCATCGTGGGAGGACACCTACAGCTGTCTCAACCACTACACCGAACCTCTACTACGAATCAACGCCATCTACCAGCCACCACAACTAGTATTTTTTGTCTGTAAATCGCGTGTGTTCTGAAGGGCCGATTTGTCTGTATGCGGGATAAAAAACCTGAGTTTCCGGGAGAAAAAACTCTGCTACCTCTGTATGAGATCGGCTTTAGGCAGTTGAGCTTAGCAAGTGCAACTGGTGGCTTCTTGTGGGAATGGATGCTTGGGGGAAGGGGGAAGACATCAGGTAACACTGAGTCCAGTGGAGTCTGGAGGGGATAATAATAAGTATAGAAGCAGTGACATTTTTATGCTAATGCCAGGAGTATCCGGAATAAAGGAGATGAACTGGCCAAAGATTATTGAGATTTCTGAGACGTGGTTGATGGAAGATGATATAATCACAGGAATAGAAGTAGCAGGGTACAGCATTTTTTGGCAGGATAGGAAGGGAAAACTCGGTGGTGGAGTACTGCTTATGATAAGTGGTGACTTATGTCCTCTTAGAGGACATAAGTCATCACTTATCATACACCATCGGGGACTTTGGAGGGCAGTGACACTAATGCTTTTGAAATCATATGGTGTGAGGTAGAGGTGGGCAAGACAGGATATTCTGGATATTGCTACAAACCAAGGAGCACAGAGGGTGGGGAGCAGGAGATATTTAGGCAGTTGAGTTTGGCAAGTGCAAAAAAAAATTATTGCTATGGGAGATTTTAACTCCACCAGTATAAGTTTGGAAGAGGAAAATGCATGTAGTAATAAGGGAATAGAATTTCTTGAATTCTTGAGGGACAGATGTCTTAGGCAACATGTAATAGAGGGAACAAGAGGTTCAAGAGTTTTGTATTTGGTCATAGCATCAGAAGAGCTGATAATAACTGAGATGACAACTCTCCCCCCCCCCATTGGAGAGAGTGACCATGTGGTTTTTAATTGGAAGATGAATAGACATGCAGGAGTATCAAAGAAAAGGGAACGTTGTGGAATTATAAGGCAGGTAATTATAATAGTCTTAGATATCATCTTGGGACAGTTCCATGAAGGGCTGAATTGGAAGACCACGATATCATTAGTGCTTGGGAGATTATGAAGGAATGTTTGTTCAGCAATAGTAAGCTGTATTGCAATAGTAAGCTATATTCCACGAGTGAAGAAGAGGACACAATTTGGTGTAAAGTGGATGACAAACAATATCAAAAGAACTGCAGGTGAAAAATAGGTTATGGAAGTGTTATAAGGAGAGGTGTGGAAAGCAGATGCATGAAGAATATAAGACTCAAGCCAGGAGACTGACTAATTTAGTAAGGAAGGCAAAACTGGAATATGAGAAGAGATTCGCACTAAGATGCAAAGATAATCCTAGGGAATTTTTTAGCTATGTGGCCAGTAGGAGTAGAAGTGATTGTGGAAGAATGACATTGTGAGATAACAATGGGAATAGAGCGACTGATGCAGAGGACATAGTGGAGTTGTTCAATGAACACTTAATTGGAGTATTTCCTCCTAGAGAAGTAACTTTTAATACTAGAGGGATAGGTTAGGTTTAGAGGTGCAAGAGGAGAGTGTATTCCAAATACTGATTATTTGGGATGTCAGTAAAGCTGGGGTTTTGAGAGAAGGTGCTAAAGAACTGACAGCTCGGTTGACATGGCTTTTCAATGAAAAGCTATCCAAGGAGTGGAAGGAATTGAGATAGTGCCATTGCATAAGGGCAGTATCTTGAAGAAATTAGTGAGAGACCATATACAGCATTTGGCAGGTGAGGGTAATGTTATCTGTGAGAGTCAACATGGATTTGTTAAGAGGTGCTGTTGCTTAAGTAATATGATTGCCTTTTATAATAAAGTGACAAGGGCAGTTGATGAGGGAAAGGCATACACTGCCATTTTTTTTTGTATTTTGCAAAGGTGTTTGACAGGGTGCCACATGATAAGCTCATATTTAAGTTAGCACATGAGTTTAGATGTCGGATTAGTCAACTGGATTCAGGATTGGCTGTCTGGTAGCTATCAGAGAGTTGTGTATGGTGGGGCAATCTCAGAGAAGCAGAAGGTTACAAGTGGGGGTTCCACAGGGCTTAGTACTAGGACCTATACTGTTTAACCTTTATATCAATGACATTGTCAATGGATTGCAGGGGGATGTTCAGTTGTTTGCAGATAATGTGAAGCTGGGAAGGGTTATTAGTAATAGTGCAGATGCAGGCAGCAGCCCTGGAAGAGTATTTGAATAAACTAGACTGATAGGCGAATGAATGGGGATGTCAGTGTAATGCAGCAAAATGTAAAGTCTTGAAGTTTGGGATACATCGATGGGGGGGGCTACATACTCTATTGGAGGAGCTGTACTGGAGGAAGTAGGGAAGACAAGAGATCTGGGCGTGATGATCGATAGAAATCTGCAAGAGGATTTGAATAAACTAGACAGATGGACAAATGAATGGGGGTACCAGTTTAATGCAAAATATAAAGTCTTTTAGTTTGGGATACATCAATGGGAGGCTGCATACTCCATTGGAGAAACTATACTGGAGGAAGTAGTGGAGACAAGAGATCCGGGGTTGATGATTGATAGAAACCTGAAATTTAGGGGACATATTGCAAAGGTGGTGAAGGTAACCCAGAGGATTGCTACAATAATGAGAAGGACACTGACCTGCAGAGATAAGACTTATAATTCTGTTGTATAAGACTCTGATCAGACCACACTTAGACAATTGTTCTCAGATTTGGTCCCCAGGATTTGAAGGGGATAAATTAACTGTGGGAAGGATACAAAGGCTGATAACAAAGATGGTTTCAGGACTGTACAATGATAGTTATGAGGATCGGCTGAGGGAATGTGGACTGCAGAGTTTGGTGGATAGAAGAAGGAGAGGTGATGATTGAGACTTTTAAACTGTTGAGAGGCAGTTACAGGGTGGACACTGGGAAGTTCTTTCACTTGGAGTATTGGGAAGGAGTGATGACAAGGGGCCATCCCTGGAATGTATAAAAGGAAGCTGTGAGGAAGAGGGTGAGGAGTGATTCTTTGCGTGGTGATTGGTTGAACCTCGGATGCAGTGCCTGATAGTGTGGTGAGAGCAAGAATGGTCAATGAGATCAATGAGTGGTATGATAGACTTTGTGTTTCCTAGGAATGACCTCCTGTGATGAGTCTCTTGACTCCATGGAGACCTGAATAATAATAATAATAATTACAAAGAAGGGCTGTGATGGCAACTGACTAGATGCTTAGGCCCTGTAGAAGGAATGGATATGAGTAGAGTGAATTTAAAGGAAGATTGGATTTGTATAAGAGGGATGACTTACACTTGAATGCATTTGGCATCAAGAGTCTTTAAAAATTATTAATTGATATAAGATCTAACACAGAGAGTCAGGGAAACTGAATTCTGATGGAAGGAATTGTGAGAATATGTATATAAGAGTAACAATGTTAGATAACTGTGTTAATGATGGGGATGATTATTATTATGGAAATGATTATGAAGGGAGTATGATTCTGCTATCATTTGGTTTGTACCTATCAAGCATATGTAACAATGTCTGCATAAGTAAGGAACTAGATAAGATCAGAGATCTGCAGGCTGTTGAACTGTATGATGAAGACCACAGACAAGTGAATGCAAAAGAACACGCAGATAACTTACTATGTCTATGAATGCTGGGAGTATCAGAAACAAAGGAGTAGAATTGTTTGTTGCCTTGGTTAATATATTGGGACCTCATGTTGTAGGCATTAGTGAGACTTGGCTATCAGAAGCAAATGTACTAACTTGTATCGAATGCAAAGAGTACTGTATTCTATCTTTTAGGAAGGATAGGAGAGGACCGGTCGTGCTGCTAATGATATCATATGTCTTGAATCCAGTTAGAGTTCAGACCTATGATTGCAATACTACTAATAGTTTTTCATGTGGCAGTGAGTTTGAAGCCATCTGGTGTGAGGTGGAGTCTAACAAGATTAAATACACGGTCGGTGTTGTTACAGACCTGGTGGATCAGTTACTAGTGACAAAGAAATGCATCACCAAATAAATGTGATGAGTGCAAAAAGGGTAATCATAATGGTGAACTTTAATTTTCCAAATATTGATTGAATAGCTATGAAATCACATGAGAAAAATTAAACTGAATTTATTGAGCTGTTAGGAGACAACTTCCTCAAGCAGCATGTGACAGAAGATACTTGTGGTCAGAAAGTCTTAGATCAGATTATGGTATCAGAGGAGGTTGCAGTTAAAGACGTAACTATTCTGCCTCTGGTTGGTAACAGTAATCATGCGGTACTCAGTTGGGAAGTGGCTAAGTTTATGAATGTTTCATTCAGAAAAAGTTACATGCTCAACTACAAAGCAGAAAATTATGACCACCTGAGGCGTGGTCATAATTTTAAAAAAATACTTGAATGATGCAATATCAGAATGTGTTCCCAGAGTTTGAAGAATGAACAGAGTAGAACTGAAATGATGTGTAATCTAATTTAGCAAGATATTCATAGAAAAAACATGATGTAGAAGGAATATCGTGTGCATAAGGATGATGTCAGTTATGATAATTATAAGCAGCAGGCCAGAAGAGTCACAAGTATTGTATGGAACGCTAAGTCTGAGTATGAAAAGAAACTGGGTTTGCAAATTAAAGACCACCCAAAAGAATTCTATCATTATGCTGCAAGTAAACAAAAGAATGAATTTGAAAGAATAACTCTACTGAATGCAGATAGTATGCAGGTGATTGATGCAGAAGTGATTGTTCAACTAATGAGCAGCGATTTTTCTAAAAGTTATCAACCTGGTATTGAACTCACTGCTACCTCTTCACCTTATAAGGAAACTCATCTGGATGAGAAGGAAGTACTAGAGCTGTTTCACAACTGAATAATAATTCTGCAGCAGGAACTGATGGATCAGCAAGGATGCTAAAAGAGTGTTCAGTTGAACAAACTATTCCTTTGACCAGGCTATATAATTTGAGTCTCAGAACAGGAAAGAGTCCACAGGAGTGGAAAGAATGTATGGTAATCCCATTGCATGAGACTGATGTATCGAACTTTGACCTATCACAGTAACTCTGTGGTGATGGTGAAGATTTTGGAAAAGTTGGTTAGGGTGTTCAGGCTACTACTCAGGAGGTGACTGATGTAGAAGTGATTGTTCAACTAATGAGCAGCCATTTTGCTAAATGATATCAACTTGGTATATGCAACATTGAACTCATTGCTACCTCTTCACCATACGAGGAAACTCATGTTGATGAGGAGAAAGTACTAGAGCTGTTGCAAAACTGATTAAGAATTCTACAATAGGAACTGATGGGATATCAGTAAGGATGATAAAAAAGAATGTTCGGTTGAACTTGCTATTCCCACCAAGCTATATGATTTGAATCTCAGAACAGAGATGAGTCCACTGAAATAGAAAGAATATATGGTAATTCCATTGCACAATGACGGTGCAAAGACCAACATATCCAACTATTGACCAATCAGTATCTCGGTAGTGGTGGTGGTGAAGATTTTGGAAAAGTTGGTTAGGGCTTGCATTCAGAAATGATTGACAGAGAATCTCTACTCAGCAAAGAACAGCATGGGTTTACTAAGGGAAAGTAATGTTTTAGCAACTTGCCCACATTCTGTAATACTGTTGCCACTGAGTTAGACAAGGGGGAATGGATACACCATGATACTTTTGGATTTTGCTAAGGCTTTTTTTTGACAGAATACAGCATGGACTGTTGCATAAATTGGAGAATATGGGATTGGATTATAAACTATTGCTGTGAGCAGGATGGCCCACTGACCGACAGATTTCTGAAAGTCATTATGGGGTGTGTGAATCTGCAAGACTCAAGGTAACCCATGATGTGCCTCAAGAATCATTCCTTGGTCCATTGTTATTCAATCACTACATTAATAACATTGCAAAGGATTTAACATGTAACATATAGCTATTTGATGATGATGATGCAAAGATAGATAGGGTAATCAGGAGTGCTGCTGATATGCAGCACTGGTTTGAATGGTTTGAATAGGTTGGAATTGTGGGCATGTGAAAATGGCTGTCTTTTCAATGTTAATAAATGTAAGGTCATGCACTTTGTTGTGATTAGATATCCAATGTCATATTGTATTGGTGATATTATGCTTGAAGAAATTGATCAGGCTAGGGATCTTGCAGTTTTAGTACACAGGAAGTTGAAGTTCAAGGATCATATAGCAAAAATTGTAAATACAACTCTGAGAATAATGGCAATACTGAAACAAACCTTGACATGTAAAGATAAGGAAGTCATTTTGTCTCTTTACAAAGCCTTGATAAGACCTCACTTGGACTATTGTGCGCAGGTCTAGTCTCCTAGTTTCCATGGTGATTCTGATACAGTGGAAAGAGTGCAAAGGAGAGTGTCAAAAATGATATCAGGATTGTGGAATACTGATTATGGAGATAGAGGAAATTTGTAGGCTGCAGACCTTAGCAAACCAGAGAAAGAGGGGTGATATGAAAGGGTTATACAGAATTTCATTAGATGGAATTTTTCATTTTATGGAGGAATGGGAGAGGATGCAAGGGCATCCATGGAAGTTGAGAATAAATATTGTCAAGAAGGAGGTCAGGACCAGATTTTTCTCTCATAGAATAGTGCATGATTGGAATGGATTCCCTTTGGATGTGGTGTGTGTGCAAGTAGCATGAATGAATTCCAGAACAGGTATGACAACTGGTGCAAATAATATTGCCTTTCTTGATGAGTCCTGACTCCCTTGATGTCTCTCTTAATAATAATAATATCAGTTTATGACACTGCATGGAAGAAAGGCTTACTGTATAAAACAGCCAAAATAATTAACTGTCAAAAAAATCTAAAACTGTTAAAACAAATGCCCTCCAATAGGAAAATAAAGATTTATTTGAATTCACATAAAAGCAGAACATTAATCCTGCAGGATTGATTGCCTCAGTGATCTGGTCTCTCCTTAGCTCTTTTCAAGCGACTTCCCTCCAACAGCTAGTTGAGAGTTTATACTGATGACATTGCAATCATCACCAAAGAAACATTGGTAAAAGATCTGAGCTTACTGCAAAACTACTTTGAAAGTGTGGACTATTTCTAACCCCAGCAAAATTATTTATTTTTTTTTTCCTTCTGAATAACCATAATAACCACGAGGCTTATAGAAAACTAAAAATAAACTTCTGCAATAGGACTGTAATCTATGAAAGTAATCCTTGTTACCTTGGTGTCATACTTGACTGCAGCCTAACATACCAAAAACATTTGAAAAAAAAAAAAATGAGTTAAAGATATCTGCTAAGAACAACATTATAAACTAGTCACCGGGTTGTAATGCCTCGACTCTTAGAACAGCAGCCCTGACTCTTGTCTTCCCCATGGCAGAGTATTGCTCTCCAGTTTGGAGCCAAATTCACCACATGATATGTGAACACACAGCTTAACATAACAATGAGAACCATCTGTGGTACCTTAAGATCTTCTCCTCTCTCATGGCTTCCTCTTCTTTCCCCACATCACTCCTCCATGCTTCAGAAGAGTCTACCATCAAAGAAATAAATAAAATCAGAAATAATATGAACTCTCCTATACATCAAGATATGTATATCTTTAGCGTGCCACCTTACCTCCAAATCTTCATCCAAATTGTGGAAATACCAGATAATGGTCCCCAGGACTGGTGGAGAAGATTCTGGAATGAACTATAAACAAGTACCTAATTAGAGATCCAACCACCAAGTCTCCAGGATTCAATCTACATCAACACCTCTAGAGTTAGCTAAAGAGATTTAGGACCAGACAAGTCCACTGTGCCCACTTATCACATATGTGGGGAATTTAACGGTTACTTTTTTGTATATGTGTGTGGCGCTTGGCAGACGATGCATTATGTCACTGATGACTCCCCCACACACGTTATTATTATTATTATTATTCAGGCCTCCATGGAGTCAAAAGACTCATCATGGGAGGTCCTTCCTAAGAAACATAAAGTCTATCAAGACTCATCGAGGGGAGGTCCCCCCCCTAAGAAACACAAAGTCTTTCATACCACTCCTTAAACTCATTGACTGTACACACACACACACACACACACACACTCCTTCTCTTGAGGCCTCAGAAACTTGCATTTACTTCCAGATAGTGCCATCTCTTTGTTAACTGAACTGTCACTATATATAGTTTTGCATTAATTTTTGTATTTTTACTTTATACTGAATAAATAACTATATAAGATAGAAAATGTGATATTTGAATTAGAGCTGAGATCATGATGAACAATAGCCATAAAATGAATAAACTGAATAAAGATGCTATTTAAATACATTGAGAAAAGGTATTGAAGAGTTTTTGGTTTCAAAAGATAATAAGTGAGTAATAATGCTTTGTCAGAGAGGATTGTGAGTATAGGATGGTATAATATATATTGCAGTAGTTAGGTGCAGACCTTCCACAATGGGACTTTTGAATCCATGGCAGTTCAGTTTAATAATAGCAAGTGTAGTGAGGTTATGCAAGTTTAGATACAGATTGGAACTGAGCCTTCCTTCCTTCTATTCTTTGTGCTTATATACTGAACCCTTTCAGTTGTTCATATCTACAAAATTTTTTTTCAAGGGGTGGAAAACATTAACCACCCATCTGTCTAAATGGAAATATATACTTTTTGATGCTTTGTATCCATGTTGTTTCAATGGTATCTGCATATAATTTCAGGATCAGGGAAATGGAGTTGTCAGACTGAAGAGGTATAGCAGCTAGAATACAGAATGTTGGTGTTGGTAGAATGGCCTCAAACACATATGGATTGTTATGTTTATACACAAATTATACACAAATGTTAAGAGTATTCAAAACAAGAGAGCCGAGTTTGTTGCATTGATTGAGAAGGTATGCCCAAAAATAATTGGAATAAGTGAAACTTGGTTGTCTGAGGAGGATGTGATGTTGGAATTAGAATTAGAAGGATATATAATTTTTTGTAAGGATAGAAATGTGGAAAGAGGAGGGGGGGAGTGCTGTTAATGATTGCAGAGGAATTGTGTCTGAAAAAGTGTGGAAGTTGATAGTGCATGCATTTTGAATCTGTATGGTGGGAAGTTGAAATAAACAGGTTAGTATATCTGATAAGATGATGTTATAGGCCAGGGATGCAGAGAATACTGATTGTGAAATGTTTAGGCAAATTAGTTGGGCATGCAAAAAGAAGGTGATCCTGAGAGACTTTAATTACTGGAAGGAGGAGATAGTGTATGGGAACAAGGAGGGTGAGTTTGTGGAATTTTTAAGAGAAAAGTATCTTAAGTAGCATGTGATTGAAACAACGGGAGGCTTTAATGTTTTGTATTTGGTGATAACTTCACAAGATATAGTTAAAATAAATCAATTATACAGAGTAAAACTGAAGCACCCATTTGTAGGCTAATTAGTACATGTTTGGTGTGTTCATTATTATTATTATTACGTGGCACCTCCAAGAAGTCCAAAAACTCATGCAGGGAGGGTACCCACTCTACAGCTCCCCGTCTCCACTAACTACAGCAAACCACATCATTTACACCAACGCCATCTACTACCCACTACCACCACTAGTATTTTCATAGACAATCACAAACATCCATGCCCGCGGTGGAATTTGAACCCGCAGTGTTTTGTCTCGAGAGCCGATATGTTAACCAGGCCAGCAGTTCATTAAGCAATTGGATTGGCTAATTAAAACCTGCATCGAAAGGCAGGTCAGTAGACAGCAATTTGATCTACTATAGAGGACAGCTTGATTTTGTTAAAAGTAGGTCTTGCTTTACTACTTTCCTTGCATTTCATAATAGAGTAACTGCAGAGTTGGATAAAGGAAATGGAAAAAACTAGGTTTTACCAAGACATTTTACATGATTTTGCACTGGTGATTGCTATATACAAACTTAGAGCGACAGGTATGCAAAATAGGCTTGTAATATTGGTAGAAAAAATAGGATAGAATAGGCTGAATCACAAGTATCAGAGAGTAATGGATGTAGCGAGTTTAAGGAAAGGAGGATAAGCAGTGGAGGTACCACCGTTTCTATATTTTAACTGTTGTTGTTTAACTTATCTATTAATAATTTCAATTTTGTATACTTTTATTAATTTTTGTGATTAATTTTTTACAAATTAAATAATATTAATATATAGTAACATATTACTAATATACATAGCAAAGAATATACACTTAATTTGCCTATGATGCAAAATTAGGAAGGATAATTAGGATTCAGATACAGTATTCTTGTAGGCTGATCTGGTCAAACTGGTTTTATGGGCAAATTATTATTATTATTATTATTATTATTATTATTATTATTCAGGCCTCCATGGAGTCGAAAGACTCATCGTGGGAGGTCCTTCCTAAGAACATAAAGTCTGTCAAGACTCATCGAGGGGAGATCCCCCCCCCTAAGAAACACAAAGTCTATCATACCACTCCTTAAACTCATTGACCGTTCTCGCTCTCACCACTCCATCAGGCAGTGCATTCCACGGTTCAACCACCCTCCACGCAAAGAAACCACTCCTCACCCTCTTGCTCACAGTTTCCTTTCATAACTTCCAGGGATGGCCTCTTGTCATCACTCCTTCCCGCTGTTCAACCAAGCGAAAGAACTCCCCAGTGTCAACCCTGTAACCACCTCTCAAAAGTTTAAAAGTCTCAATCATATCACCTCTCCTTCTTCTGTCCACCAAATTCTGCAGTCCACATTCCCTCAGCCGATCCTCGTAACTATCCTTGTACAGTCCTGAAACCATCTTTGTCATCCGTCTTTGTATCCTTTCCACAGTTAATTTATCCCCTTCAAATCCTGGAGACCAAATCTGAGAACAATAGTCCAAGTGTGGTCTGATCAGAGACTTATACAACGGAATGATAACCCTCTTATCTCTGCAGGTCAGTGTCCTTCTCATAATTGCAGCAATCCTCTGTGTTACCTTCACCACCTTTGCAATATGTCCCCTAAACTTCAGGTTTCTATCAACCATCAACCCCAGATATCTTGTCTCCTCTACTTCCTCCAGCATAACTCCTCCCATAGAGTATGCTGCATCCCATCGATGTTTCCCAAACCTCAAGACCTTACATTTTGCTGCATTAAACTGACAACCCCCATTCATTTGCCCATCTATCTAGCTTATTCAAATCCTCTTGCAGGGCTACCACATCTGCACTATTACTAATAATCCTTCCTAGCTTTGCATCATCCGCAAACAACTGAATAACCTTTTGCAATCCACTGCCTATGTCATTGATATAAAGGTTAAACAATATAGGTCCTAGTACTGAGCCCTGTGGGACCTCACTTGTAACCCTCTGCCTCCTTGAAACTGCTCCACCATACACAACTCTCTGATACCTGTCAGACAGCCAATCCTGAATCCAGTTGACCAATCTGACATCCAGACCCATGTGCTGCAACTTAAATATCAGTTTATCATGTGGCACCCTGTCAAATGCCTTTGCTAAGTCTAAGAAAATTGCAGTATATGCCTTTCCCTCATCTAGTTCTTGTAACTTTATTATAAAAGGCTAGCATATTGCTAAAACAAGAGCGCCCTTATACAAATCCATGTTGACTCTTACAGATAACATTACCCTCATCTGCCCAATGTTGTATACGGTCCCTCACTACTTTCTCCAAGATCTTAACAACTACTGATGTTAAGTAACTGATATTCACTAAATGACAGTGAATATCAGTTACTTAGTGCAGAGTTATGCATTGTGGACTGAGGACATTGAAGACAGAGTATTAAATTAATAAGAATTTGCTATAAGTGGTCAGTGAAGATAGAGACCTGGGGGTTGTGATGTATATAGAGAGTTAATAATGACTGAGGCAGTTAAGGCAGCAAATCAGATAACTACACCATTGAAGAGAACTTCAACTTTTAATTTAATGATGCCAAGAAATTATATTCTTGGTTTCATCCTTTATCCAAATATAAGCAAACAAAGTTTGCTTACACTTGGATAAAGCAAAATGGTCCTTTCCGATAATGCAGTGCACTATAGGAAGCATTATGGAAGTAATGGAATGCCCAACACATTACGTAACCTGTTTTAATACACAGGGCGAGAGCAGCAGCTGTAGAATACATGTTCTACTGTTTCCAATTGGTAACAGGTGTCACAGATTGGATCTCAATGTTAAATTACCTCCATTTGATGGTATTGACTGGAAGGTAGCCATATGCAATTCTCCAAGCAAGATCCCTCCTGTTAGGATATCCTTGGAACTTCGATAAGTTATGAAATGAAGTGTTGTTGTCAGTACCCAACTGTGAAAGTTCGCAGCGAAAGAGATTAAACATTTTTTATACCAAATTTTACTTTTTTTAATGGAAAGAATGTCAATGACAGTGCTGTAGCAGTCTTAGAGTTAAACACAGATCGTTCCTGAATTCTACAATTCAGGAATGATCTCAGCTTTTGGACCTTTATAATCTTTACTCCAAACAGCAGAAGATGAAAATCTAGGTAGTACAAGAGAGGGTATATATGCACATGTGTGATTGGTCTGCAATATTTTATGGATTTTTGAAGCTGTATTGCTTAATAGCAGAATTTTAAGACTGAAAGCCCAAATCCTCTGCTTCTTTCACCTTTATTGAGGTCTCGTCAGTGTGAGCCAGACACACAAAATGTCAAGGTTGAAGTAATGCAGAAGTCATATTTCCATATACAAGTAGCCAAAAGGTGTCACATCTTATTAATAAAATACTCTGAATTAGATATAGAGGTTGAAAGTTTTTTCAATTGATTTTAATATAAATTAAAGATACCAACAAATTATATTTTCATTTCGTCCATGTGTAAAAGTAAACTTTATCCAAGATGCAAATGATTATTTTAGTGTCTCTGCATTCTGCAGCCTAGAAATTGAAGAAATACTTATTAAAAAAAAAAAAGTATTTATGTGGTTTCCATGGCAATGTGCATCAAATCATTTCCCCTTCATACCTCCAACACACACACACACACACACACACACACACACACACACACACACACACACACACACACACACACACACACACACACACACACACACACACACACACACACACACACAAACTACTGCTAACTGAAGTTGCACAGTCTTTGTTACCTCTCTTCCTCCTCAGTAGTCAAAAGTGCAGAAAATGTTAGAAACCATTTTCTGCTTTTGCTTGAATTTATAGTGCTTTAGTTTTTTTTGCATGTGTTTATTGCACTGTGTCTACACATCTTGAAAGTTCCTGTTCATAAAAGAAAACTTTACTGCTGTTTATGGAACATATGATTGAATATAATAAATTTAGTTTAATCCTTTATCCAAGTGTGTGCAAACAAAGTTTGCGCCTGAAAGTATCTTCAGGACTGGGGTAAAGTGGTACACTGGGCAACTCCTTGCAAAGGTGGAGTAAGCTACAAACACTCCTATCTCAGTATCTCCCATAATGCAAAACACATCTCCTTGCAGATATGTATAATGTTATGCATTAAGGGAAGGGCCACTACCCAGACTAGTTTCGACCTTTATTGAGGTCTCTTCAGTGGTAGCCAGGTCCAAGTGGAGATACCAAGGCAGAAACACTAGCAAGGTCATCTCCTCCGTTTGGAGCTGCCAAATGGTGTGCCACCTTTTTATTAAATTACTCTGGATTTAGAGAAAGATGTTAAAAGTTTTTTCTCTAAATCCAGAGTAATTTAATAAAATGGTGGCACACCATTTGGCAGCTCCTATAGGAGGAGATGACCTTGCTAATGCTTCTGCCTTGTTATCTCCACTTGGACCTGGCTCCCACTGAAGAGACCTCAATAAAGGTCGAAACTAGTCTGGGTAGTGGCCCTTCCCTTAATGCATAACATTATACATATTATACATATCCGCAAGGAGATGTGTTTTGCATTATGGGAGATACTGAGATAGGAGTGTTGGTAGCTTGCTCCACCTTTGCAAGGAGTTGCCCGGTGTTGTACCACTTTACCTCAGTCCTGAAGATACTTTCAGGCGCAAACTTTGTTTGCACACACTTGGATAAAGGATTAAACTAAATTTATTACAGTCAAACCAAGTGAAAAATAAACTTTTAATATGATTGAATAGATATTATTAAGTGTTAGCAAACTGATTAGAAAGTGATAGACATTTCTTTTATTTCTATTAAAGAGCAAGTGATAAACATTGCCCTTGTCCTCAGTATACTAGAGATGTGAAAAGCTGTGGGGATAGGGGTAGATATCATAGAACCCTTATTTCTTCTCTAACGAAATAAGGGTTCTATGAAATTTTCTACACAGGAAGAAATCGGTCATGGGTAAGAGACTAATAATTTTTGATTAGAACCTCTCTGTCTCTAAATACCGCTTATGGTGGAAGATGATGAGATGGCAATACAGTTAATAGAGTTGGTTTAGGGTTAATTGGAAATTAATCCTAAACCAACAATTTAAATGGCTCATTTTAATATGTATTTCCACAGATATGTCATTTTTGATGTCATAGAATCGCTTGCAGTGTGTGTTATTATTATTATTATCTAGTAACCTCCATGGAGTCAGCAGACTCATTGTTGGAGGCCCACTCAACTAGCAACATGTTTATCATAATGAACTTTGAAGTTATTTACACTACCTGCATTCACAATGCACTCAGGCAATGCATTCTATTCACTAACAATTCTCCATTTTAAAAAATCTACTCTTCGCACCCTTCTTCATCACATCTTTATACAACTTCTAGGGATAGCCTCTCATTCTTCCCATCTTAAGATCCACTCTTTTTTATAATTTCTTCTGAATTAATCTGATAGAATCCCTTAACTAACTTGAAGGTCTCTATTATATCTCCTCTTTTCCTCCGATCCACCAGTTTCTGTGATCCACATTCTCTCAAATACTCATCATAACCAACACTCCAGAGTCCTGATATCACTTTGGTTATTTGTCTTTGGACCCTCTCAAGTGTTTCCACATCACAATGAAAACTAGGTGACTAAATCTGAGCATAATAGTCTATATGTGGTCTGACCAATGCCTTATATAGAGCCACCACCTCCTTATCTCTACATGTCAATGCACTTTTTATCATAGCAGCAATACGATGTGCAGTCTTTGCAGCATGTGTGAAGTGCCCTTGGAACTTCAGTCCATTGTCCATAATCACTCCAAGATCCTGAATCTCTGTCATCCACTTCCTAAAGTACAGCCCATCAATACAGTACATATCCTTATATCTCTGTATCTCAAAGGGTAACACCGTGCATTTATTAATATTAAAACTTCAACCCCACTCATTTTTCCAAGCTAAACATCTGTTCAAATCATCCTATAGAGAATTAACATCAGCACTTCTCCTGATAATTCTACCTAACTTTATACCATCAGCAAACATTTGAAGATCTCCAGCTAATCCAAATGAAATATCATTAACAGACAATGAAAACTAGGGCCCAAGAACAGAGCCCTGTGACACACCACTGGTCATCTTCCTTTTCTGAGACACTGCTCCATCATACGCAGTTGCTGGTATCCTTCAGAGCCAATGTCTGATCCATCTTACCAATATACTATCTATTTCTATCCTCTGCACCTTGTACACCAACTTATCATGTGGTAATTTATCAAATACTCATGCAAAGTCAAAGAATATCACTGTATATGATTCTCCCTTATCAAACACATTTGTCACCTTATCATAAAACATAAGCAGATTGCTGAAACAAGACCTGTCCTGCACATACCCATGCTGACCATCATAGAGAATCTTCTGTTCATCAACCCAATCTTGTATTCTATTTCTAGCCAATTTTTCCAACACTCTCTGCAGATATACAGACCAGTTTATAACTGGGAACTTCTGTTTTCAAACTATGCTTGGAGAGCTATTATTTTGCCTTCTTTCCACCCCTTCGGAAACTTCCCCCACTACAAGATTCTCATTACATAACCAGGCTAAGGGCATGGCTAACTATTTTGAACATTCTTTAAAAATACTTGGTTATACGTCATCCACTCCCATATCCTTATTAACATTTAACCCAATCAACAGTTGATACATCTCTAATTCTTTCACCTTTAATTCTCCTAATTCTTGCTCCCATTCTACATGTTCCACAGCATCATTCACACTACTAGGATATACATGGATTTGTTCGTTAAACAACACCACTATATCATTTACTATGGTTACTCTGCTACCATAACTATTCACCAGCATCAACTTGCCACAATTATTTTTCCTCTTGCTTGCAAACCAGAAAAATTCCCTTGGAATTTTCTGGTTTGACCTGACTGGCCAATCTCCTCTCATGTTCTACTTTTCCTTTTTTAACCATGCTTCTCACTTTTCTGGCTTGCACTTTATATTCTTCATGCATCTGTTCACTGCAAACTGTCTTATACTTCCTCCATAACAATTTTGTTTGTAACAGTGCTTGCTTGATTTCACTGTTCATCCATCTTACTCGTACTCTATTTATTCACTTAATTCTTGGTATGCAGTTATTTGTTGCTTGTGTTAAATACTGCCTTATTATTTCCCATGCACTGTCAACATCTTTTCTACTCAGTTCATCTATCCAAAGTATTGATGCTAGTTGATTACAGCCCTTCTGATAATCACTCACATTATAGTTCCACACATATAAACCTTCTTGATAACAACTTTTTCCTGTTTGACCACCTTCCAAACGAACACCTCATGATCACTTTCACCAATAGATGGTAATGTTTATGTTGAAGGTTTAATAATAATTATCAGCACTGAGAAAGGATTAAAAATAATTTTAATACTTCCAATATTTTGTCTCTGTCACAGAGACATCTTCAAGGATTATAAAAAACTTTTTGTAACAACACACACACAAAAGCAATACAGTAGTGAGTGAAACTAAAATCCTATCTAGGTGGTGCGCCCTCTATGGGCATTTGCAGGTGGCCTAGGATGTAAAAAGGGATCTCTAATAATTAATGTTTCCCAAATTTTGGGAAGTTTAATGCAACCGTATTTGTTTAAATTAGGTTGATTCCTGAGTGCCGATGCAGATTCAAAAAACAGTCTTTCTCTTTTGAATTTACTATGGTGGAGCATGGTCATTTTTTTTCCAGGAGATCCTGTGGATAGTATCCAAAACATGGTCTGCAAGGCCAGATTGACCATAATCGTGACTGCAGATGTACGATCTGTGTACTTCTAACCGAATCAACAAATGGATGCTGACCTGCCTTTCTGTCTGAGGTAAGCCAGTTTACAGGCACAAGGAGTTGGTCTTCGGTGGAACGAATAAGGGTAGCAAGTTTACAGTAGGGCTTAAAAGCTGTATAGAGGTTGTACTTTTTTAATGATCTGACTATTTTTTCTGATGTACCATGGATATAAGGTATGGTCATGGCATTTATGTAGTCCTGAAGAGGTGGTCAAGGAATGGGGAAGGATTTGATTATTTTTTTAATCCTGTGGTCCTTGTAGCCATTGGAAAGGAAGGTGTTGTGTATGTGTGAGAGTTCACTTGAAAGGGCAGTTTCACTGGAACAAAGATTGTGGGCTCTATTGGTTAGAGTTTTAATAATGCGATATTGCTGAGGGGGGGGGGGGGAGTTTGTGAATGTATCTGCCTGTATGAGTAGGTTTTCTATATACTGAGAAAGAAAGGTTACCATTAGGAAAGTGTGATACTAAGGTGTCCAGGAAGGGTAAACTATTGTTTTCCTTTTCCATCATAAACTGGATTCTTGGATGTAGACTATTGAGGTGACTGAGGAAGGAATCTAATGTTTCTGGACCATGAGGCCAAATACAGAACACATCATCTACATATCTTAGCCATATAGCAGGTTTTAAAGGGGAAGATTCTATGGCTCGTTTTTCAAAAGTTTCCATGTAAAAATTGGCAATAGGTGGTGAGGGGTGGGGGGAACCCATGGCAGTTCCCTCTGTTTGTAGATTTTGTTCTTCCAAGAAAAATAACCAGAGTTGATGGAAAAGGAAAAGAGATCTAAGATAGCAGAAGGAAAAACGTTTTTTAAAAGTGTTAAGGTGTCAGTTAGGGGAATATTGGTAAACAATGAGATGATGTCAAAGCTGACCAATATGTCTGTACTATTTAAAGTAAGACTGTCAATTAAGTTTTACTTCGGACAGACAGGCAGGTCAACATCCATTCGGTTAGAAGTACATAGATCTTACATCTGCAATCACGATTATGGTCAATCTGGCCTTGCAGACCACGTTTTGGATACTACCCACAGGATCTCCTGGAAAAAAACGACCATGCTCCACCATAGTAAATTCAAAAGAGAAAGACTGTTTTTTGAATCTGCATCGGCACTCAGGAATCAACCTAATTTAAACAAATACAGTTGCATTAAACTTCCCAAAATTTGGGAAACATTAATTATTAGAGATCCCTCTTTACATCCTAGGCTACCTGCAAATGCCCATAGAGGGCGCACCACCTAGATAGGACTTTAGTTTCACTCACTACTGTATTGTTATGTTGGAGGTTTAATGGATTTTTTACAACACTCAAAAAGAATTAAAATAGAATTTAATACTTCCTATATTTCGTCCTAGTCACTAGGACATCTACAGGGATTACAAAGACAATTAATGTAACATGCACACAAAAACTTACAATACTAAGCCCAACCACGTGGGTGACAATAAAGTCCTATCTAGGTGGAGCGCCCTCTAAGGGCAGTTGTAGGTGCCTGGAATGTAAGGTGGGACCTCTGGTGATGACTGTTTCCCAAATCTTCGGAAGCTTAATGCAATCGTATTTGTTAAGATTTGGTTGGTTTTTGAGAGCTGCTGCTGCTTCTAAGAAAAGTCTCTCTTTCTTGAATTTACTGTGGTGGAGCATGGTGGTTTTCTTCCATGATACTCTGTGGGTGGTGTCCAAAACATGGTCAGCCAAGCCTGAATGGCCATAGTTGTGTTTAACGATGTACGACTTGTGTTCCTCCAGGCGGATGGATTCTGATCTGCCTGTCTGTCCAAAGTACGCAAGCTTACAGGAACAGGGTACTTTGTAAACTCCAGGCAGAGAGAGAGGAGGGAGCTGATCTTTCGTAGAACGGATAAGGGTAGCCAGTTTGCGGTAGGGCTTATATGCTGTGTGTAGGTTATACTTTTTTAGTATCTTGGCTATTTTTTCGGATGTGCCACGGATGTAGGGTATGGTGATGGCATTTTTAAATTCTTGTTGACGAGAGGGACGGGGAATGGGGGAGGAATTGATTATTTTTTTGATGCTGTGTTCGCTGTAGCCATTGGAGAGGAAAGTTCTGTGTATGTGGTTAAGCTCAGTAGTGAGGGCGGTTCCACTGGAACAAAGATTGTGGGCTCTCTTGGTAAGGGTTTTAATGATGCCATATTGTTGTGAGGGGTGGTGGTGGGAGAGTTTGTGAATGTATCTGCCTGTGTGTGTGGGTTTTCTGTATACAGTGAAGGCAAGTGTATCATTAGGCAGTCGCGTGACTAAGGTGTCTAGGAAGGGTAAACAATTGTTCTTTTCCTTTTCCATAGTAAACTGGATTCTTGGATGTAGGCTATTGAGATGACCGAGGAAGGAATCTAACGTGTCTGGGCCATGAGGCCAAATAGAGAACACATCATCTACATATCTTAGCCAGATAGAAGGTTTGAGTGGGGCTGAGTCTATGGCTCGTTTTTCGAAATCTTCCATATAGAAATTGGCAAGGGGGGTGAGAGGGGGAGCTCATGGCCCAGACACGTTATCTGCAATTAGCACGGTGCCATCTGCATATCGTAGGTTGTTAACAATCTTTCCATTTATTGTGATTCCCTCTGGACATTCTTCCAATGCTTTTTTAAAGATTACCTCTGCATATATGTTGAACAGGAGTGGTGAGAGCACACATCCTTGTCTCACTCCTCTTTTGATGTTAATATCACTGGTGGTAATGTTGTCTAATTGAACGGTAGCTGACTGATTCCAATACAGATTTGTTATTAGTTTTATGTCTTGTTCGTCTAGCCTTATTTGTTGAAGGATTTCTATTAAGTTGGTGTGTCTGACTTTGTCGAATGCTTTTTCAAAATCTATGAAACACATAAAGACAGATTTCTGTTTTTCTATGCATTTTTGTATCAATATTTGGGTACAGAAAAGGGCCTCTCTAGTACCAAAACCATTCCGAAAGCCGAATTGTGTTTCACTTAGAGTTTCTTCACTTTTTCTATAAATGCGATTCTGAATTACTTTCAAAAATATTTTTAATGTTTGGCTCATTAGACTAATAAGTCTGAAGTCACCACAGGAATTCGCTTTGGGTTTCTTTGGGATAGTGATAAATGTAGATTTGAGCCAATCTGATGGAAATTCATCACTTTCATATATTTTATTAAATAGTTTTTCAAGAAGTTTGATGTTATCTGGTTCGATTAATTTTAAAAATTCTGTTTGCACACCATCTGGTCCACTGGCTTTTCCTGTTTTACTTGTTTGTATAGCATTCTCTATTTCGCATTTCATGATTGCTGGTCATTGAATGTTATCTTTTATATTTATAGGCTTCTGTCTAGTATCATTGAAAAGTTCTGTTACATATTTTATCCAAATCTGTGCTTTATTCTCTTCTTCTAGAACTATTTTTCCATTTTCGTCTCTTAGAGACACTATTTGCTTTTTCCTCAGTTTTCCGGAAATTTCGTTGATTTTCTTATACAGATTGAAATTATCATGTTGTTTCTGAAGCAGTTCAATTTCAGTACATAAATTTTTCATCCAATTATCCTTGGCTTCTTTTATTTTTTTCTTGATGATGTTATGTGTTTCTGTATACCTGGCTAGGTCTTTGTTTTTATACATTCTTCTTGTATCAATAAGAGAAAGAATCTCATCTGTCATCCATTCCTGTTGTTTTATATTATTCACATAACCTACTTCTTCAATACTTGTTGTTACGATGGCATTCTTTAAGCTATTCCAAAGAGATTCCACACTTTTATTTTCTTCTATGTTAATCTGTTGTAATCGCAGGTTAAGCTGTGTCTTGGCACTTTTATTTATGTTCGGGTCTTTCAGTTTTTCTACATCAATTTTCTTTTTCTTCTTTTGTGATTTTTTAGCTGATTTTAATCTAAGATGTACTTCTGCAACTATGGGATTGTGGTCTGATGAGATATCTGCTCCAGGATAAGTCTTTGCACTCTTTATACTACTGTGGAATCTTTTATTTATCAGTATATAATCAATTTGATTTCTGACAATATTATGTTGGTTATCTTGAGGCGATTTCCAAGTGTACAGTCTTCTGGGTGGAAGTTTAAACCAGGTATTTGCTATTGTTAGATCTTCTTCCTGACAGAATTGGACTAGGCGATCTCGTCTGTCATTTCTGGTGCCTAAGCCATGTTCGCCAACAATTTCTCCATCACCCCCTCTTCCCACTTTTGCATTGAAGTCACCCATCACTATGTTTATATCATGTTTCTTTGTTAGGTTTTTAATCTCTTTTAGGTGTTCATAAAACTCTTCAACATCTTCTTCACTTTTGTCAGCTGTGGGTACATAAGCTTGGATGATATTTATGTTAACGGGGTTTCCCTTAAGTTGTAACAGCATTATCCTTTCAGAAAATGGAATCCAATTTATTACTGATTTATTGATTTCTTCATCTACTATTACAGCTACACCATGTCGATGTTTGTTCTCATCATTCCCAGAGTAATACATTGTCATATTATCTTGTTGACACTTTCCAGATCCTGGCCATCTTGTCTCGCAAATTCCCAAAATCCGGATGCCCAGCCTCTTCATTTCTCTTGTGGCATTTCTTAATTTGCCAGCTTCATACAGAGTTCTGACATTCCAAGTTGCAATTTTAAAAGTGGACACCATTTTGAGCCCGGAGATTCTTCACACCCCTGTCCCATTTAAGGGACGCCGGGAACTTGGGGCCAATTGTAAGGGTTTGCTCGCCATGGTGGTTGTTCTGGAGATAAGGTAGAGCAGTAGTTTCTCCATTTGCTTTCTGCTCTGCAGTATTACAGACGTACACAATATAATCATATTGCCATCTGCAAATCTCTGATCACAAGCTTTTCTGTCATCATTTGGCTTCAACCTTGTGTCAGTACTGACAATGCTGCTTCCCAATGTCAGGGGCGGTGACCCCAGTAGGTACTTATTTAATGGCGGCACTACTCGCTATGTCACCGATTTGTCATTGGACTTTGTAAGGTTTTAAGTGAGACAGAGTTGCCACTTCTGCTCCCCCACGCCCTGATAGCTCAGTCGCTGTTGGTCCACGGCTGCTTATTTGCCAGATTGCTCTGCTTATATCGCAGCTAACCTCCATATCTGAAGGCTGTTCTCCGATCCGCCACCTGGGGACGCACCCGGTAGTAGTCAGCTCTGCCCCGGGCTTTTATTATTATTATTATTATTATTATTATTATTATTATTATTATTCATGACACCTCCAAGGAGTCTAAAGACCCATTGTGGGAGGACACCCACTGTACAACTCTCCGTCTCCACCACTACATCGAACCTGTACTACCAGTCATCCACATCAACCAACACCACAACTAGTATGTTTTGTCTGTAAATTGCATGTACTCTGAAGGGCCGATTTGTCTGTATGCGGGATGAAAAACCCTAAGTTTCTGGGGAAAAAACCTTCTACCTCCGTATGAGATCGGCTAACTTACCTTCAATTGAAAAAGTCCATGTTTTCTTTTTCCATTGGTATGGATGTCATTTCTTGTGTTGCATTTTAAATTAAATAATAATTACTCTAATGCTTATGAAAATTTTGTCCTTGCTGTAAGTGAATTCCCTTTCAATGGTCAATTTTATATTTCATGTTATGTTTTATACTTTTATTTTTCTCAGGAGTCACATTATATCAGCCTTCCGGAACTTGGAACGTGTCTCACTTGGTAGCCATGTTTGATTCTGGAGCTGGAGTGGAGGTGATAGCAGCAGGTGATCATATGTCTGCACATGTTTACCTTCCACTTACATTTATGGTAAGATTCCAGTCCAAAATGTTTTATGTTATTATATAGAATCATGTCTCATCAAAAAAAATAATAACAATTTCCATACTGAAAACTATATGTTTTAATATACTGATAATTGATGAAGGATTCTACAGCATTTTCCCCTTTGCATTTTATCATATTCATATATTTCACTCTTCAAATGGTCATCTGACTGTTATTAAATAGAATCATGTGTCATTTAAAGTATCATAAAAAATTAAATTTCATGTTGAAAGCTATATATTTCAGTATATTGATAATTGATGAATGATCCTACAGGATAAAACCAAAGGTTTTTATCCTATTCAAATATTTCACACAACATTGAAAAAAAAAAAGACAAGAATTTAATCTGGTTTTCTGTTCAGCATCACATCATAAAAGCACATTTATAACTATGTTAGCTCACACAGCACTAAAGTAATTTAATAATAAGTTTTTTTAATTTAATAATAATAATACATTTTAATAATAATAAGTAATTTAATAATAAGGTGGTACACCTTTTGGAAACTCGTATAGGTAAATATGACTTCTCCATTGCTTCTGCCTTAGTATCACCACTTCTGGGTCTGGCTCCCACTGAAGGAACTTCAATAAAAGTCGAAACTGGTTGGAAGCTTGGGTGATGAATGGCAGTGCTGTAGCCCATTAAGTTAACTGAGGCACGGCTGTTGCTGTTACCCCTTCAGATGAGATATGAGCAAATGAGTGGCTCTGCTCAGTGGTGAGGTGAGCCTGCCATGGTGTAGAGCCAACCAGTTCTGAGAGTTCTTCTCAGTGGCAAGGTGAGCCTGTTACTGAGGGGAACAACGCTGAGTTTTTGGAGTCTGACCCAGTGGTGGCCGGTGAAAATTTTAAGTAAGGGTGCTGCATATACAAAATAAAAATAAAAATTCTTTTTTTCCTAATCAGTAACCAATTTATTAATAAATAAATTTACATATTAAAAAATTGCTTTATTAAAAATATTTCACCCTCACACAAACAAACACCAATAATAAAAGTTTCATATCTCACAGAAATAATGCGTGCAAGCATATGATACGCTTCCCAAACGAGCAGTGTCGGAATCACTTTTCATGTACAATGACAAGCATAAATGAATATCAGCGAGTTTAGCTGTGATAATTCTCACACTGCGTTAGATCGCAGTGCATTTGTTTCATGTAATGATAATTGAAAAAATATAATTGTTTTCATATTTTCAACAGTGACACTTGTCATAATTCAGCCTTGTATCTATAATAAATAAATAATTATATGTTATTTTAACAGAATAAAATAAGATTTACAAAAAATAATTCACCCTCACCATGAACACGCGCAAATAAGAAAACTTTCATATCTCACAGAAATAATGCGTGCAAGCATACGATACACTGCCCAAACGAGAGGTGTCAGAATCACTTGTAACATGCAATGAGAAGCGCAAACAACTATCGGCGAGTCTAGTTGTAATTGGCCGAGTGTGATGATTCCGAAGCTGCAATAGATCGCAGTGCATTTGTTTCATAATCTAAAGCGTTAATCGAGCTATTCCAATTAATAACTATTCAATGAATATCAAAACAAAAGCTGTAACCTTTAACATGTATTGCATTTATATAATGTTGTAAGCATTGTTATTATTTATAAACACAAACAAAAGTTAATTTTTTTATTTTTTCCTTGGGGGCACTGCAGTGTTGCAGTGCTTTTGTATGAGCTGCCACTGGTTTAACCTTTACTTGAACATTCAATAAAGGTCGAAACCGGTCTGGGTAGTGGCCCTTCCCTTAATGCATAGCATTATACATGTCTGCAAGGAGATGTGCTTTGCATTATGGGAGATACTGAGACAAGGAGTGATGAGAGCTTGGTTCACCTTTACCACGAGTTGCCTCAGTCTTGCTTATAATCAATAAAACAGATGAATACTTCCTTCAGAAATTCTCTTGTTCTTTCCATAATCCATCTCACGTTTTCTATTTGGTCTCTAGTTCCTCTACCTCTCCTAAAGCCTGCCTGTTCTTGTGGCATTTCTCTATTCACATATGACTCCAACCTTTTATTGGATCAATTTTAGCATAATTTTACATGCATGTGAAGTTAAAGCAATTGTTCTGTAATTCTCACAATTTTTTTTTGGAATTGGAATGAATACTGATGTTTTCCAATCTCTAGGCCCAGTATCGTCGACAAGGTGTAACATAGAGGCAGCTTGCCTCACGGCGCGGCTTAATAAGGGCTCTCGTTCAGCCATGTTGCGGTAGGCGCCGTCGCTACGCTGACAATTCCTGTTAGCATAGCAAGTGCGGAAAGAAGTTTTTCCAGGCTTAAACTGATTAAAAATTATTTGCGAACAGCAATGACCCAAGAAAGATTCGTTGGTCTAGTAGCTATATTGACAGAGGCAGACATAGCTTATAATTTTAATTTAGAAGAGCTTATAAACAGTTTTATTGTGCGATATCCCCGTAGAGCAAACATTTAATTGGTATTATTATGTAATCGTTTTGCATTAATGTTTTTTCTCTTGTAATAAAAACAAAATAGCAATTAGAGATTTTCTTATATTTTTGTCTTATAATCCATCAGGGGTGATATTTAATTGTTTGCCATTTAATTGTCAGGGCGTGATCAAATCTGGCGACGACCCTGTCTAGGCCAGTATATTTTCTTTCAAAACTTGACAAATTTCCGTCACTATATTCACTACTTCATCCCAGCTGCTCTCAATAATTCCACTGACACATCATCAGCTCCAGGAGTTTTCCTTTTTGCAGCTGTTCCATTGCTGATATCACCTCACTTTTCATTATCATGGGTTCATCAGTTAATTCTCTCCTTTCAAATTCTCCTTCAATATTATTATCTTTCTTGTACAAATTCTCTACATACACTTCCCATCTTTTTTTTTTTTTTTTTTTTTTTTTTCTGCTGCTTCTTTTTCTTCTATCAGAAATTTACCTGAATTACTTTTTACAACACCTAATCTAGGGATAAACTTCCCTGTAACATCATTTATTTTTCTAAACAGATCTCTAGTTCTACCCATAATATTGCTTTCCTCACTTTCCTTGCACCTTTGTTTAGATGTTTTTCCTTATCTTTCCTAGCTTGTCTTTGGAAATCTGCACTCAGTTGTCTAAACCTTTGTTTCTCAGAAGTTTCATATTTCTTCTTTGATCTGCTATTTGAATAGCTACTTCTGAAAACATTTACAATCTTCTTTGCTGCTTCTATGACTGTATATTTTGTTTTTTTCCCATAGTTCTAATTTTCTTCCTGTCTTCTTCAAGCTTTTCAATTTCTTTCTGACTTCTACTTTAAATGCTTCATTTATAAGATTTAAATCAAATCTGATACTGTCCTTTGGTTTCTTCTCTTAATTTCATCACTAGTGTATGTAAAAAGGAGAGACAATTCTTACTTTCTTTTTCTCTGTTTATTATACCATAATGCATAATTATGAAGTTTTATGATAACAAACCTCCTTGGACTTAGTATAGCGATTGCAGGTGTCATTCAGTCAGCAACATATGTATCATACTGAACTTTAAATTTCTTTGCACTTCTAGCATTCACAGCACACTTTGACAATATTCTACACCACTTCTCACTCTTTTTTTTTTTTTCATCATCCTTATACAACTTGCAGGGATGGCCTCATGTTCTCCTTCCACAATGATATTGCTATTATTATTATTATTATGTAACACCTCCAAGGAGTCCAAAGACTCATCAAGGGAGGATACCTACTCTACAACTCTCCATCTCCACCAATCAACCAACTGCAACTACCTGCATCATCTACACCAGTGTTTCTCAACCTGTGGTCCACGGACCACAGGTAGTCTGCAACGATGGAACAGGTGGTGCTCAGGCAGACTTAAATTAATTAAATAAATATATATTTTTTAATTATCCAAATAAAACAAATGAAAATTGAATAAGTAAGTAAAAATTATTTAAAACAAAATGGAGCCTTAAAAAAACCAACAAATAACGTCAGAATGTTCGAAGGCGGAAGCAATAAAATTATATTGTTTTTCACTTTTATTATTCGTCTTTTATTATTCTTCATTCCGCCGCTAAATTTGTAGCTGCAGAATGACAAATAATAAAAGAGGGGTAAAGTGAAAAACAATATAGTTTTATTGCTTCTGCCTTCCCTTGCTGTTTTGTCAGATTTGAAGTGAACATATGTTACCCACATATCAACCAATTGCTTGTTGCGTATTGATTTTTATTATTGAAGGTTTCCTTCAACCAAGGTTCAGTATATCATCAGAAGTGCTAAGTGATACTTAAACAAAGTGTGTCATGAGTTAACCCCAGTATTTATATATTTATATATTTTTCGGAAACGTTTTTTTAATAATGGAAAAGTGGCTTAGAACTAGGACTTTGAAAAGAAGAGCAAATGAAACAGGTGATGCTAATCCTAATTGTAATACACATGTTGTAACGGCGAGTAAATCCGATACTATTAAAGTAGAAGAAACAAGCAGCTCAAAGAAAAAATACAGTAGGAAATATAACAGTTCATATTTGGAATTCAGGTTTACTTGGTGTGGAGATGAAAGTGAAGAGAAACCTCAATGTGTTTTGTATTATGAAGTGTTGTCGAACGAGTGCATGAAACCTGCGAAACTCCGACGACATTTAGAAACTAAACATTGTGATGGGAAAAATAAGCCAATTGAATTTTTTTCAACGATGCTTAGGGACATTAAATCATGGGAAAGATATAATTTCAGCCATGGGTTACATTAATAGCAAAGCACTGGAAGCATCCTATCTCTTAAGTTTGCGCATAGTGAAAACAGGGAAACCTCATTCAATCGGGGGAAAATTTACTACTTCCAGCTATAAAAGATGTGGTAAAAACTATGTTTGGCAACAAGTTATTAAAAGATGTTGATTTGATTCCTCTTTCAAATGACATTATCAGTCACAGAATTAATGATATGGCAGATGACGTAGAATCTCAGTTAATCGAAAGAGTTAAGAAGCGCCCTTATTAAGCGTTATAAATAGACGAGACTATTGATGTTACAAATGATGCGCAGTTAATATACTATGTAAGATATGCGCATGATAACAGCATTAATGATGTTATTCTGTTTTGTAGAACTTGGTCATTCTGAACAACTGAGAAGAAATATTTCACACTCTCAATAATTACATAATACACAAAGGGATCCAGTGGGGAAAATATATAGGCTTCTGTTTGGATGGAGCTAGCGCTCTTACAGGCAGGCATAATGGGGTTGTTTCTAAGGTCAAAGAAGTAGCTCCAGATATGAATTGGGTGGATTGTTTCATACATAGGGAAGCATTAGCCTCCAAAGGAATGCCACCAGAATTTAAAACTGTGCTATACAATGCTGTCGAGCTAGTTAATTTTATTAAAGCTCGACTGCTGAATAACAGGTTATTTTCAGTACTCTGCGATGAAATGGGCAGTGAATATACACAACTTTTGTTTCATTCTGAAATTCATTGGCTTTCCAGGGGCAAAGTACTAACAAGGTTATTTCAATTAAGGCATGAAGTTTTATTATTTGTAAATGAGCATAATTCTGATTTTGCATCACTCCTTGTTGACGAAGCATAGTTATCAACACTATCCTATCTTTCAGACATTTTTTCGAAATTAAATGAACTAAATCTCTCCCTTCAGGGAAATTTTTTAAGTGTTCTTGATGCCTACGACAAAATAAAGTCATTCAAGAAAAAACTGGTTTTCTGGATTAATTATGTAAAAATCAGACAATTTGCACCTTTTTCAACATTGGAATCCTTTTTAGTGGAAAATAATATTTTTGTTCATTCTGAGTTTGTGGAAAGGGTTTGTGACCACCTCAAAAATCTGAAATGGAATTTTGAACCATATTTTCCGAATAACTTTTATAAGAAATTTCTGTGGGTTTGCGATCCTTTTCAGGCTTGCAGTAGAACGACCTCTCATTATTGAAAAAAGAACAGTTACTTGAGATTTTAAGTGACGGTGGGGCTTTAAAATGCAATTCCGTGATCTTGGTTCAGCTCGATTTTGGATCTTATCTTCAGTGAGAAGTGAATTTCCGGAATTATCTGAAGAAGCATTGAAAATTGTCCAGTTTTCTACACCCTATCTTTGTGAGAAAGGATTTTCATTGCTCCTTGAAATAAAAACAAAATACAGAATCATCTTAGTGTATGTGCCGATCTTCGACTGAAGTTGACCAATATTGAACCAGATATCCAGCAACTCTGCAAGGGCCGAGAAGCTCAGTCTTCTCATTAAAAGTAAGTAGTGACATAATTATATCATCTTATTTATTTGTTTAATAAAAATTAAAACTTTGTTCAATGATGATACACTTTTAATCGTTTACTTCAATTTAATTAATTACGTTGCCATATCTTTCAAAACATACTTTTAGATTTATTATGTTATAAATGACACAGTTTTCCCGAAATGTTCGTAACTCCTACATAGAATTTTTTTAAAAAATCACAAAAAGTCAAAACGACATATAGGGAAATAAAATAAAAACACTATGTTTATTTTTGAAGTAAAACTTTAATTCCAACATTCTAAAATATTATTTTTCTTGCTTTTCTATAATAAATTTAGTTTAATCCTTTATTCAAGTGTGTGCAAACAAAGTTTGTGCCTGAAAGTATCTTCAGGGTTGAGGTAAAGTGGTACAACACCAGGCAACTCCTTGCAAAGGTGGAGCAAACTACCAACACTCCTATCTCAGTATCTCCCATAATGCAAAACACATCTCCTTGCAGATATGTATAATGTTATGCATGAAGGGAAGGGCCACTACTCAGACTAGTTTCGACCTTTATTGAGGTCTCTGGGCCTGGCTCCCACTGAAGAGACCTCAATAAAGGTCGAAACTAGTCTGGGTAGTGGCCCTTCCCTTCATGCATAACATTATACATATCTGCAAGGAGATGTGTTTTGCATTATGGGAGATACTGAGATAGGAGTGTTGCAAGGAGTTGCCCGGTGTTGTACCACTTTACCCCAGTCCTGAAAATACTTTCAGGCGAAAACTTTGTTTGCACACACTTGGATAAAGGATTAAACTAAATTTATTATAGTCAAACCAAGAGAAAAATAAACTTTCAACTTCTTGCTTTTCTGTTTTCGCAAAATCGTCGATCACATCGTCGAAGTCTATTTCATCACTCAGTTGCTGTTTTATAGACAGTAAGGCAAGATTTCATAATCACCAAAAAAGGTGCCGCCAGGCGAGGATTTCCCCCCCCCCCCAACTATGCCTTTGTAACTTAGTGGTTCGCAGAATTGTTTTAGGCATTTTACTGATCCTTGGGCTTAGAAAGTTTGAGAAATGCTGATCTACTCCAGTGCCATCTATTGCCAACCGTCACCACTAGTATTTTCACAGACAAACATCCATGCCCACGGTTGGATTCGAACCTGCAACCTTTTCACTGGAGAGTGGATACGCTAACCACTCAGCCAACCACACCATAATATTTAAGGAAGTTGTAATAAACGTATATTAATTAGAATAACTTTAAATTAATATCCAGTATTTCTGCAAAGTTAAACTGCCATTGTCAGGGAACAGTGAACAAATTAATATGTGCACACAGGCACTACATAAGGTAAGGATGACTGAAGCAGAACAATGTGAGGGATGTTCTTGTCTGTTGGGCTGACATTCTAAGGATGAAGTCTCTATTATATTATCTCTTTTCTAATTATCCACTAAAGTCTGCAGTTTACATTTCTTCTATGATCAATATGCTTTAGATATTGTCCTAGTCATTCATTTGTGAATCATCTCCAGAGTTTCCTCATTTCAGTGAAACCAGGTGACCAAATATATGCCATAATTGTCCATGAGTACTCTGATCCAGACTGTGTAGGAAACAATCTTATTTAGCTCTACTTGTCATTCTTATCATAGGAGCAATGTTCTGTGTAGTTGCAACTATCTATAGTGTACACCTTGAATTTCAGATCTCAGTCATCTATCTACATATTCTACATATTCCATATCTCATCCACCTCCTTAAGTGCATTTTCACAAATACAGTACACAGCCCTATACTTTCACTCTGTAATATGCACTTATTAGCATTAAGACTGTAGCTGTAGCCTTACTCATTTATCAAAGATAGAAAATTATTATTATTATTATTATTCATGACACCTCCAAGGAGTCCGAAGACTCATCGCGGGAGGACACCTACTATACAACACTCCGTCTCCATTACTACACTGAACCTCTACTACCAATCACTTACATCTACTGCCCACAACACCACCACAGCTAGTATTTTTGTCTGTAAATTGCGTGTGTTCTGAAGGGCCGATTTGTCTGTATGCAGGATGAAAAACCTGAGTTTCCGGGAGAAAAAAATCCCTGCTACCTCTGTATGAGATCAACTAACTCACCTTCAATTGAAAAAGTCCATATAAAGATTCCTCCCGTCATGATGGGAATCGAACTTAGGCCTTTTCTAATCGAAGGGCACAACGTACCGTCTTTCTTCCTATTGCGCTATGGAGGCGCAATTGGAAGGCGCAATATAAATAAAAAAAATAAATAAATCTGCTAATGTCTTATATTCATTTATAGGGAGTAGGCAAGGCCAATCATATATAAGTGGCCCAACACTATCACTAATTATAAACAGCATCCAATGAAGAGATGACAGATGGTGTTGCTATCTCATGGTCTTTACCCTCTCACAATGTATTTATTGTCTGTAATAGTGGGGGTTCTGTGGTTGATTTTCTTGTTCACATGGACAAAAAAAACCCTGTGTTTCCAGGAGAATGATACCTGCTTGCCCATTTCAAAAATCAACTAACTTGGGAACCAGTTGAATAAAGCATTAGAAAAAGTTCTTCTAATCGGCAATTACATTATTTTTCACTTTATAAGATGCACCATTGTATTGGATGCATTACATTTTTCATGTCGAATTTTTTTGGGGAAAAAAAGTATTTTTTGCAGTATCAGATGCATGAATTATGGATCAAATTTTTCATGTAAATATTTTTTTATTTTATTTTAAATTTTAATAAATGTATTATCTTTTCTTAGATAAAAATACAATTATTAAAAAATTCATCAAATCATTAAAAAATCTAACATATATATATATAATTTAAACAAAATGATTTTTAAAAATTTCATTAAACTTCTTTTCAAATTTTTATTCATTTTCATCTTCAAAATTTTCTGAACTTGATTCTTCATCAGAAACCGAGTCATCACTATCTTGAAATAATAAGTCATCCTCCGTATTGTCAAGAGAATTACTGATGCCACACTTTTGAAAAGATTTTATTATAATATTGGGTTTCACTTCAATCTATAAACTCTTTACCCATTCACACATAAAATGTGGCCTTCTTTCTCCTACCTGTAGATATTTCCTCAAAATTTGGAGATTCATCCATTTGACCTATTTTTTCCTCATAAATCCTGTAAATGGTTTGTTATTATTATTATCCCAAGATCCCATGGAGTCAAAGACACATCTGGAAGGTCCTTTTGCCACACACACACACACACACAGCTCATCATACCATGCCTTAAACACACTCAAATTCTCTGCAGACACCACTGTCTCAACCAAGGCATACCAATCATTCACAACTCTGCATACAAAAAACCTGCTTCTCACCTCCTCCCCCCACACACACCCTTCTTATACAGCTTCCAGGGATGACTCTAGTTCTTCCCTGATCTCCCACCGTTTTCTGTAAAAACCTCTCCAACATTGATCCTATAACAACCCCTTACCAACTTATAGGCCCCCCCTCCTCTTTTTATCCAGTTAACTCCGCGAATTGCATCTTCTCAACCTTTCCTCATATTCAAGATTCCAGAGATCAAAAATTAACTTAGTCAGTTGCCTCTGGATCCTTTCCAACATATCTTTGTCCTTTTGAAAACCAGGTGACCAAATCTGGGCACAGTAGTCCATGTGTGGCATAATCAAAGCCTTATACAATAAAACAAGACTCTACATACTTCTAAAAGTCAGTGTTCTCCGCATAATTCCCAGAAGCCTTTGTGTTGTCTTCACAATTTTGGCTATGTGTCCCCTAAATTTCAGATCCTTATCCAGTTTCACTGCAAGATCCCATATTTCCTCTACCTCCAAGAATATATCCCAACCAAGCATAAATTCTACATCCCATCTTTGTTTCCCAAATTTTAAAATCTTACATTTTGCAACATTGAACTTGCATCCCCATTTCTGTGGCTATTCACTCAGTTTATTCAAGTCTTCTTATAAGGCCACAACATCTTCTCTATTCTTCATAGTTCATCCCAACTTTGCATCATGTGCAAACAAGTGAATATCCCCATCCAAATCTTTGCCGGTATCATTAACATACAAGTTAAACAGCAATGGCCCTAAAACAGATCCCTGAGTCACATTACTAGGGACGTTCCTCTTCCTGGATATTGCTTCCCAATACACAACTTGCTGATACTCATCAGATAGCCAGTTTCCAATCCAATCCACTAATCTAATATCTAACCCCATCTGCTCCAGTTTGACTATCAACGTTTCATGCAGTAATCTATAAAAAGCCTTTGCGAAATCTAAGTATACTACTGTGTATCCCTCTCCTCTATTGAATCAAGCCATCACCTTATTGTAATAAGTAAGTAGATTACTAAAACATGACCTCCCTTTAGCAAATCCATGCTGTCCATCTAAGATAATTCCATTGTTATCAACCCAATTCTGAATCCTAGTTCTCACCAGCTTCTCAAACAACTTAACCACAACACCTGACACACAGATAGGCCTATAATTTGATGCCTGAGTTCTATCATCTCCCTCATGAAGCAGCACAATCTTACTCTCCTTCCACTTCTTTGGAACTGAACCCAGTGCAAGACTCATATTTAAAAAAAAATGTCAAGGCAGATGTCAACTCCTTGGCATATACCTTCAGAATATATTATGATATATTATCAAGTCCCAAAGCCTTATTAACATCAACTTTGCTCAATTTCCCATACACCTCTTGCTCATTTACAGTCAGTCCCGTCGCCATCATGAACTGGTCTCAATCTCTCCATGATATCACATTCACAACAATGAAAGACCTTTATTCTTATTATAAAGTCTATGGAGTCAGAGACTCAACGTGGGAGGTACACACACTTTTGCATACAATGCTCATCCAACCGCATCTTAAACTGATTCAATGTGTCTACATCCACAACACACTCAGGTATGCATTCCAATCACCAACCACCTTCTCCTTACTCATCTGTTCACACCCTCCTTATACAGTTTCTTGTAGTGGCCTCTTGTTCTACTCCCCTCTCCTATTCGATGAAAAATTTCTTCCATGTCAACCCAATAACAACTCCTGACTAGCTTGTATATCTCAGTCATGTCCCCACCCTCTTCCTACTATTCACGAGGCTCTGCAGCTTACATTGTCTCAATCTGTCCTCATACTCCACATTCCAAAGATCGCTGACTACCTTTGTGAATCTTCTCTGGACCCTTTCCTACATATACTCATCACCATGAAAACCTGGTGACCAAATCTGTGCACAATAATCCATATGAGGCCTGATCAAGGCCTATACAATGGAATCATAACTTCTCTATTTCTGTATGTCAAGGTCCTCTGTATCATTGCTATTATCCGATGTGATGTCTTCACAACTTGTGCAATGTGGCCTCTGAATTTCAGGTTCTTGTCCACTATCACTCCTAGATCTCTCATCTCCTCTACTTACATTAAAGTTTCCCCACCAAGTGTATACTTAGCATCCCATCGTTGCTTACCAAATCTCAAACCCTTACACTTGGCAACATTGAATTGACAATTCCACTTATCTTCCCATTCATGCAGTCCATTAAAGTCCTCTTGTACGGCATTAACATCTCCTTTACTGTGCATTGCTCTCCCCAGTTTTGCATCATCTGCAAACAGCTGGATATCACTAGTCAAACTCAACCCAGTATCATTAACATACAAATTGAACAACAATGGCCCCAAAACTGACTTCTGCGACACACCGCTGGTAAACTTTCTTTTTTGGGATACTGCATCCCCATGTACAACTTTCTGATACGTATCTGACAGCCAGTCACTGATTCAACACAGAAGTCTGTTATCCAATCCCATAGGTTTCAATTTATTTAAGAGCTTGTCATATGGCAGTCTGTCAGATGCTTTGCAAAATCAAAGTACACCACTGTATATGCATCTCCCCTGTCCAAGGTATTTGTCACCTTGTTATAGTACATAAGTAAGTTAGTGCAACATAATCTCCCCTTAACAAATCCATGCTCATAACCACAGAGAATACTGCTGTTATCAGCCCATTTCTGTATCCTACTTCTCATCAATCTCTCCAGGACCTTCACTACAACTCCAGATACACAGACCAGCCTATAATTTGAAGCTACAGCTTTATTACCACCTTTATGCATTGGAACAATTTTACCTCTTCTTCCACTCACTTGGAACCTGTGCTATTGTAAGACTCTTATTAAACAGGCATGGCAATGCTACTGCCAATTCCCTGGAACATTCCCTTAAGATGCATGATGATATGTCATCTTTTATGAACTGCTCATTAAGTATCTCCACTATATCTTCCGTAGCAGTTGTACTTTTTCTTCAATCAGTGTCATCTTTCCATGATCTTTTTTTTTTTTTTATGCTGGCTACATATCGAAAAAACTCCCCAGGATTCTTTTTGGCTACATTAGCTCACTGTAGCTCACACTTTACTTTTGCTATCTTTACCAGCCATGTCACCCTCCTTGCATGGTCTTTGTAATCCTCATGGAATTAGTTATTACCACTTCTCTTATGCTACCTCCATAATGACATTTTTCTCTGCTTCACATGCTTAATATCTTCATTCATCCACTTCACACCTACCTTATTTAACCTTCTGACCCTTGGAATACATTTAGACATTGCTTCTACTATATAGTTCTTCGATATCCTCCAATCTGCATTGGTCTCTTTTCCAGCTAACTCCTCATTCTTCCTACACTGCAAGCTGTTTCCTAAGCACTTCATAATCAACCACTTGGCAACCACCCAGGTATTAATTTCAGGGTCACTCTTGCCAACTGGCAGGTGATTTGACACTTCATTTATAATTACATCCTCAGATGAGATGATCAACATTTTTTTATTTTCTTGACAAATTTGATTACACATTTCATAGTCGCTACCATCCACATTATCAGGTCTATGAGGGTGCTTTAAAAAGTTCTCAGCCTAACAATGAAAAAAGGAATTTATAATTTCAAAATTATTTTTATTTTTCAACATAATCTCCCTTAAGACAAATACATTTATTCCAGCAATAATGCTCCAGCACCATTATCCCATCCCTGTAGTCAGTGGCACACTCAGGATTTAATCTTGGGGAGGGAGGGGGGAGTTGAGTAGACGATTTGAGAATACACACTACGCATCGCATATGACCAATGACCGATGAGCATCTGCAATGATCGCTAATTCATATGAAGTATAGAAATAGAAGACACTATGCAACATAAATAAAAAAATGAATTTTAATTAGGAAAAGATTTTTGGAAAATTTTCTATTGTGTTTTTCCTTTTTCTTTTTTTTTTCTTTTTTTTTTGGGGGGGGAGGGCAAGGCTCCTTGTCCCCCCCTCCCTGGGTGCGCCACAGCCTGTAGTGGTTCTCAGTAGGACCTGCAAAATACCCCTCTATAGCTGCAATCACCTCTTGATTTGAAGAAAAACAAATACTCATTTGTGCACAGATTTGGTTGCTGGATTTTCATGGTGAAGAGGATATGTTGGAAAGGGTCCAGAGAAGATTCACAAAGGTAGTCAGTGGTCTTTGAATAGGAGGAAGATTGAGGAGGGGCGATATGATTGAGACATATAAGCTGGTCAGGGGTTGTTATCGAATGGACATGGAAGAGGTTTTTCATAGAATGGGAGAAGGGAGTAGAACAAGAGGCCATCACTGGAAACTGTATAAGGAGGGTGTGAGCAGAGGAGTGAGGCGAAGATTCATTGCATGGAGAGTGGTTGGTGAACAGAATGCATTGCCGGAGTGTGTTGTAAATGTAGACACATTGAATCAGTTTAAAGAACAGTTGGATGAGCACTGTGTGCAAAAATGTGTTTGTCCCACGATGAATCTCTGACTCCATGGAGGTCAGATGTTAATAATATTAATAATAATTTCATCTACTCCAGCTGCCTTTCCACATTTCAGGTTTTTGATGACTTTTTCTACTTCAGGTACAGATATGTATTCCTGACTGAATTCCTGTTGGGAGTTTTCTGCCATCATGCTGACACTACTTGTTTCATTTAGCAGTCTTTCAAAGTTATTACTCCAGGGATCTAAAAAATATTTTTATTCAGTTTTCATGTCACCTTTACCATCTCTGATTCCTTTCACAGTGCTCTATCTTTCCATTTTTAACTTTTTCAATAGCCTCCAGAATATTTTGCCACCTTCCTGATATTTATTTTCTATGTTCTTACCAAAGTATTTTGCTAGTTTCACACAGTGTTTTTCTTTCTTACATTTTTCTCTGTATTCTCTAAGAGCACAAGCTGACTTACTTGCCAGAAACTTTGAATAATATGCTTTTTTTCTTTTCATTGAATGTTTCTTTAACTTCCTGAGTCCACCGTGGAGTTCTGATTTTTTTATTCTATTTCTATATATCTATTTTACACAGACAATCTCAACCACATGCCTCTCTGGCCGAATCAATCAATCACTGATTATCCAAGGTTTAGTTCTTGTTTTCAACTCTTTCATTTTTTCTTCAATAATGTTTGTGTATTTCAGTCTACAACAGTTCACCTTTGAAAGCTGCTCATTTTAAAACTTTCCTACACAAAAGCGGCGGCCCGTATATAAGCACTGCGACAATGCAGCACCCACAAGGAAAAAATGAAAAAATTTAATTTTGTTTGTGTTTATAAATAATAACAATGCTTACAACATTATATAAATGCAATATAACATGTTAAAGGTTACAGCTTATGTTTCGACATTGATTGAATAGTTAATAATTGGAAATGTTCGATTAATGCTTTAGATTACGAAACAAATACACTGCATTCTAACGCAGTGTCCATATTATCACATTCGACCAATTGCAGTCAGACTCGCCGATATTCGTTTGCACTTCTCATTGCACCCTTCTTTTCAGTAACTAGTGAATCTGACACTGCTCTTTGGGCAGTGTATCATATTCTTGTGCGCATTATTTCTGTGCGATATGAAAGGGTGAACTATTTTTTGCAATCTTATTTTATTTTGTTAAAATAACATATAATTATTTATTTATTATAGAGACAAGGCTGAATTATGATGAGTGTCACTGTTGAAAATATGAAAAGAATTATATTTTTTCAATTATTGTTACACGAAATGATAATTGCGATCTAAGCAGTTAGAGAATGATCGCACCAATTGCAGGTAGACTCGCTGATATTCGTTTACACTTGACACTGCTCTTTGGGCAGTGTATCGTATGCTCGCACTCGTTATTTCTGTGAGATATGAAACTTTTATTATTGGTGTTCGTTCGTGATGAGGGTGAAATATTTTTAATAAAGCAATTTTTTAACATGTAAATTTATTTATTAATAAATTGGTTACTGATTAGGAAAGAAATAATTTTTTTAAAATTTTATTTTGTATATGCAGCACCCCTACTTAAAATTTTCACCAGCCGCCACTGTTACACACCCTTCTTTTCAGTATGAAATTCAGTTTTATCCTGCCAAAACTAAATAGTGAACACTTCCTATTTCAAACCCCATGTATACTCTTGTGTCTTGAACCATTGGAAAAACATTGCTATCAACTATAACACAGTCGATGAGACTCTTTCTTATTTCTTGCATCCTCTCTCCATGTGAATATGTGTGCATTTTTATGTTGGAACATGGTGTTAGTAATAACTAATCCGTGTCATGAACAGAAATCCAGCAGATATTTACCATTATTATTAGCTTTGTGCTTTTCTCCAAATTTTCCAAAAATATTTCTATACATCTGGTAATCATTTCCTACTCTGCTGTTTAGATCTCCAACAAGGACCAGTTTTTCCTTTTTCATTGAGCAAGCTGCCTTCTCTAATGCCTCAAAAAATTCCTCCATTTCTTCCTTGATAGAACAAACATTTCTCCCTTCTGTGGGACCATAGGCACAAATAAGTCTCATTGTTCTGTTCCCCATTCTGATATTTGTCCAACATCACTCTACTTGATATTGCCTGCCATTCAAGAAGATTATCCTCATATTTAGTGTTGAGTACTACAGCTACTCCCTCTTTTCTGTGATTGCTATATTGCCAGAATATAACATTTTGTATTTGTTACTTAGAAAGTTTTCACCTGTGTTTGCACTCTTTGTTTCTGTTACACCTATTATGTCAGTCTGGTACTTTCCAGTTCTTCTGCTAATTCCATTTCTTTTACATTAATGTTTCTTATGTTGATAGTACCAATCTTGAACTCTGTTTGTTGATGTTGAGTAGGGGCATGTTCTGGGATTTGTCCCCCCCCACACACACACGGAAATTTTGTAACACAAACTTCTTCAATTTATAAATCTATTTGTAAAACTCGGTATAAATATCTTATACTATTCGTGAAGTTTGGAAATTATATGAATTTTTTTTTTTCAACTTAAGAAACTTCATTTAAATGAAGAAATATTAATTTTGTTTTTATTTCGTTTCTATTGAATATACTAGAACAAAACATCAGGTCTCTTAGGAAATTGGTCAAGATTACCAGAAGATGACTATGCTTTTCCAGAAGGTGGTTATGGACAGTTTAGTAAAGACTCTAAATACTTATATGAGAGATTTGGTATGAAATGTAAGTGTATGCTTTAGTTCATATATTAATTAATAAGATAGTAGGTGTAAGTAACGACATTATCTTCATGGTCACAGAAAATAATATTTATCATCATTTGCTTCTTTTTTTGCCATTAACATTATTATTATTATTATTATTATTATTCAGGCCTCCACGGAGTCAAAAGACTCATCGTGGGAGGTCCTTCCTAAGAACATAAAGTCTGTCAAGACTCATTGAGGGTAGGTCCCCCCCCTAAGAAACATAAAGTCTATCATACCAGTCTTTAAACTCATTGACCGTTCTCGCTCCCACCACTCCATCAGGCAATGCATTCCACGGTTCAACCACCCTCCACGCAAAGAAACCACTCCTTACCCTCTTGCTCACAGTTTCCTTTCGTAACTTCCAGGGATGGCCTCTTGTCATCACTCCTTCCCACTGAAGGAAAGAACTCCCCAGTGTGAACCCTGTAACCACCTCTCAACAGTTTAAAAGTCTCAATCATATCACCTCTCCTTCTTCTATCCCCAAACTCTGCAGTCCACATTCCCTCAGCCGATCCTCGTAACTATCCTTGTACAGTCCTGAAACCATCTTTGTCATCTGTCTTTGTATCCTAGTTAATTTATCCCCTTCAAATCCTGGAGACCAAATCTGAGAACAATAGTCCAAGTGTGGTCTGATCAGAGACTTATACAACGGAATGATAACCCTCTTATCTCTGCAGGTCAGTGTCCTTCTCATAATTGCAGCAATCCTCTGTGTTACCTTCACCACCTTTGCAATATGTCCCCTAAACTTCAGGTTTCTATCAACCATCAACCCCAGATCTCTTGTCTCCTCTACTTCCTCCAGCATAACTCCTCCCATAGAGTATGCTGCATCCCATCGATGTTTCCCAAACCTCAAGACCTTACATTTTGCTGCATTAAACTGACAACCCCTATTCATTTGCCCAACTATCTGGCTTATTCAAATCCTCTTGCAGGGCTACCACATCTGCACTATTACTAATAATCCTTCCTAGCTTTGCATCATCGGCAAACAACTGAATAACCCCTTGCAACCCACTGGCAATGTCATTGATATAAAGGTTAAACAATATAGGTCCTAGTACTGAGCCCTGTGGGACTCCACTTGTAACCCTCTGCCTCCTTGAACCTGCTCCACCATACACAACTCTCTGATACCTATGAGACAGTCAATCCTGAATCCAGTTGACCAATCTGACATCCAGACCCATGTGCTGCAACTTAAATATCAGCTTATCATGTGGCACCCTGTCAAATGCCTTTGCTAAGTCTAAGAAAATTGCAGTATATGCCTTTCCCTCATCTAATGTTCTTGTAACTTTATTATAAAAGGCTAGCATATTGCTAAAACAAGAGCACCCTTTCACAAATTCATGTTGACTCTCACAGATAACATTACCTTCATCTGCCCAATGCTGTATACAGTCCCTCACTACTTTCTCCAAGATCTTAACAACTACTGATGACACACAGACTGGCCTATAATTAGACACTTCCAGTCTGTTACCACCCTCATGCAATGGCACTATCTTACCTTCCTTCCATTCCCTGGGCACCTTTGCTGAAGCCAGACTTTCATTGAAAAGCCAGGTTAAAGGCACTGTCAGTTCCCTAGCACATTCTCTCAAAACTCGTGGTGAAATACCATCCAGTCCCAAAGCTTTACTGACATCCAGAGTACTCAGTATTTGAAACACACTCTCCTCCTGTACCTCTAAACCTCGAACCAGCCCTATCCCTCTATTATTATTACTAAAGTTTTATTACTACTAAAATTATTATTTTTTTAATAATAATAATTAATTTAAAAATAATTAATAATTAATAATAAATAATTAATTTAAAATTTTAATAATAATAAAATTATTACTAAAATTTTAGTAATAATTTTATTATTACTAAAATTATTATAAATAAAGTGTTCAATGGACACTTTATTACTCCAATAAAGTGTTCATTGAACAATTCCACTATGTCCTCTGCATCAGTCACTCTATTCCCATTTTTATACCACAATATCATTCTTCCACAGTCATTTCTCCTCCTACTGGCCACATAGCTAAAAAATTCCCTAGGATTTTCTTTGGATCTTAGGGCCAATCTCCTCTCGTATTCCAGTTTCACTTTCCTTACCACACTAGGTCACTCTTCTGGCCTGTGTCTTATATTCTTCATGCATCTTCTCTTCACCTGTCCCCTTATATCTCTTCCATAGCCTCTTTTTCTATTGTAATTCCTGTTTAATATTGTTTGTCATCCACTTTACTCCAAATTGTGTCCTCTTGTTCACTCATGGTATACAACTTACCATTGCTGCTAACAAATATTCTTTCACAATTTCCCATGCACTAATGATATCCCGGCCTTCCAATTCCTCCCTCCATGAAATTTCCCGAAGTTGACGTCTAAGACTATTATAATCACCTGCATTATAATTCCCCATAAGTTCCCATCTCTTTGATACTCCTGCATGTCTATTCATTTTCCAAGTCAAAACCATATGGTCACTCTCTCCAACTGGTGGGAGAGATGTCAACTCAGTTATTATCAACTCTTCTGATGCTATAACCAAATCCAAAATTCTTGAACCTCTTGTTCCCTCTGTTACATGTTGCCTAAGACATTTGTCCCTCAAGAATTCTAGAAATTCCATTCCCCTATTGCTACATGCATCTTCCTCTCTCCAATTTATACTACTGTAGTTAAAATCTCCCATAACAATCATTCTTCTTGCACTTGCCAAACTTAGCTGTCTAAACATCTCCTGGTCCCCATCCTCTGTGCTCCTGGGTCTGTAGCAACACCCCACTAAATATCCTGTCTTGCCTACCGCTACCTCACACCATATGCTCTCAAAATCATTTGTCTCACTGCCTTCCAAAGCCTTCACTCTTAGAGGACATAAGTCGTCACTTATCATAAGCAGTACCCCACCACCACGCTTTCCCCTCCTATCCTGACGAAAAATGCTATATCCAGCGACTTCTATTCCTGTTGTTATATTCCCTTCTGTCAATAATGTCTCAGTGATCCCAATAATTTTTGGCCAGGCTGATGCTGTCTGTGCCACCAATTCCGCTCCCTTATTTCGGAATTAGGGAGACTTTTGTTACAACTGTTACAACTATTGTTACAATTTTACAATGTTACAAATATTCCCAAACATTATTAATGTAACACAGTGTTACAATGTTACAAATATTCCCAAACATTATTAATGTAACACAGTGTTACAATGTTACAACTATTCCCAAACATTATTTGGGAATAGTTGTAACATTCTGATTTCCTGATTGCTTGTTCCCTATTCAGCCTTATAGCCTCACATGCTACTCTACCTATCACATTTCTTTCGAAAATCATTTTCTGTACTTCATGAAATATCTTGTCCTTTCTGTTTGACTGGGAACAAAGAGAATGTAAGATTGGATATCAGGAGGTTGTTGAGAAGGATAAAAGGTAATAGTGTGGTAGGAAAGGTAGTGAGTGTGTGTTTCCCAGGTATGACACTGATGAGATGATTCATAGAGCAACAAGAATTATGAATGATGTGTTAGCAGAAATGTGTGAAGAGAAATGAATGCAGTTTGTTAATGTGTGAAAGGAGTATGAAGGAAGAATCGATGCATAAGAGTGATGGACCACATTTGAATGGTTTTGGTATGAATCATTTGAAGGGCCTGCCACTGCTGGAGGGGAGAGTAATGAGTGCAGAGAATGAATCTGAGCAAGTAGCAGCAGCAGTCTCTTCAAATGACTCACACCAAAACCTGATTGCTTGTTCCCTATTTCACATTTATGATATGAAAGAGTGTGAGAGTAAGGAAGGAGAGATGTGGTGCTTATGAATGAAGAAGTGGGTAACATGAGTGTAGAGAATGAGAGAACCAATGAAGAAGACAAACACAGAAATGAGGAGACTCAGGACAGACAGGGGAAAACAGTGTGAGAAAGGTTGATGCTCCAAGAGGATGTGAATAACTGTGTAGCAAGAAGAGAATGGGATGACCTTTGATATAGGAAAAACAGTTGGATTTGAAGAGGTTACTGGATAAGTAAGGAGAAAAAGAAATTAGTATTATTATTATTTGACACCTCCAGGGAGTCCAAAGACTCATCGAAGGAGGGCACCTACTCTATCTCCACCACTCAATCAACCCACCGACCGCAACTACACCAACATCATCTACCGCCGACCACTACCACTAGTATTTCCACAAACATCCATGCCCATGGTGGGATTTGAACCCGCAGCCTTTTGGCTGGAGAGCGGATACGCTAACCACTCGGCCAGCCAAGCTAGCTAAGTATAAAGACATCACATCTAATAAGTGGTATCAGTGAAACTTGTTATAGATTGAGAAAAGAGCTATTATGTGTGTATACTAATGCTAGAAGTGTCAGAACCAAGGAAATAAAATGGTTGCATTAATTGAGTTCATTCAGTCAATGAGGATGACATTCTGACAGGAATAGAGATGGAAGGTTATGATTATTTCGTGAAGATAGTAAAGATAAAAAGTGAGGTGGAGTTCTATTGATGATAGAAAATGATTTATGTCCATACAAGATGGAGATGCCAGGGGAAAATAGTGGTAGTAGTAGTTCTGAGGCAATATGGTGTGAGATCAGAGGCGAATAGAGTGAAATACTTCGTTGTATGTTGCTGTAGACCTGGTAATATGGAGAGTAGTGACCAGGAAATGTTTAAGCAAATTAGCCAAGCAATTGGGAAAAGGGCAATCATTATGGGTAATTTTAATACAGATTGAGATGTATCCCAATATCATATTACAGATTGGGATGACAAGATAGCGCCTGGAAGAAAATAAAATGAATTTCTTGAGTTTTTTGAGGGCACATGAAGATTGAGAGTTTTGGATTTGATCATCTCATCAGAGGATGGTATTATAAATGAAGTCGCAAATCTCCCTCCAGTTGTGGGAATGACCATTAAGTGATTACTTGGGTGTTTCCCAACCCCATGAGGAAAGGGTATGTGTGGAACTACAAGGCTGTTGTAGTTCATGATTATGAGAAGTTCAGGAGACAGATTGCAGCTGTAGCATTGAGAAGTTGGATGGAAAGGAGATCAATGCTGCTTGGGTGATATTCAAGAAATATCTAGTAGAAGATATATTTAATGTCTAAAGGTCAGAAGGTTAAATAAGGTAGGTGTGAAAAGAATGAATGAAGAGGTTAAGCATTAATACAGAGAAAAATGGCAACATAAGAGGAGTGATAATAATCATTTCCCTGAGGTAATACAAAGAACACATAAGGAGGAGGATAGGTCAGTTGCTAAGGTTACCAAAAGTTCATTATGAGCAGAAGTTAGCTAATGAAGCCAAAAAAAAAATCCTAGGAAGTTCTTTTGATATGTAGCCAGCAAAAAATGAATGATTATGGTGGGATGGCATTGATTGGAGAAAATGGTATAAGGACAGCTGCTGCAGAGGATATAGTTGAGATATTTAATGAGGAGATCATAAAGGTCTTTTATCCTTGTGAATGTGACATCAGGGAGAGTTTGAGAGCAGTGGATGAGGAGGACAAGAGACTGACTGTGAATGAGGAAGAGATAATTAAGAATATTGAGAATTAAGCAAATATGATAATAATAAGGCTGTGAAACTTTATGATATATCACTGCATATTTTGAAAGAATGTGCCAGGAATTTACTCTTTGTGGGGATATGTTGCTGCAAGTAGAGGAAATAAGAGATCTGGGCGTGACTGTGAATTAGGAAGAGGTATATTGAGAATTAAGCAAATATGATAATAAGGCTGTGAAACTTTATGATATATCACTGCATATTTTGAAAGAATGTGCCAGGAATTTACTCTTTGTGGGGATATGTTGCTGCAAGTAGAGGAAATAAGAGATCTGGGTGTGATGGTGGAGAGAGAGAGAGAGAGATATAAAGTTTAGGAGACATGTTGCCAAAATTGTGACAGCACAGTGAATTCTGCCAATGATGTGGAGGTCACTGACTTGTAGAAGTTAGGAGATTCTGGTTCCATTGTAGAAGACTCTGATTAGGCTACATATAGACTACAGTGCACAGATTTCGTCACCTGGTTCTCAAAAGGATTAACAGTTGTTGGAGAGGGTCCAGAACTGATTGACAAAAATAGTTTCTGATCTCTGGAATGTTGAATGTGACGAAAGATTGAAATGATGCAATTTGCAGAGTCTAGTAGCTGGCAGGAAACGGGGGGGGGGGGTAATATTATTATTTTTCACTTGACCTCTATGGAGTCTGATCGTGGGAGGTTACACTATTGCACACAGTGCTCATCCAACCATGCCTTAAACTGATTCAATGTGTCTACACCCACAACACACTCAGGCAGTGCATTCCAATCACCAGCCACCCTCCATGCAAAGAACTCACTCCTCTGTTCACACCCTCATTCTACAGTTTCCAGTGATGGCACCTTGTTCTACTTCCTTCTCCCAATCTATGAAAAATTTCTTCCATGTTGACCCGATAGCAACCCCTGACTAGTTTGTATGTCTCAATCATATCCCCACCCTCTTCTTTCTATTCATGAGGCTCTGCAACTTACATTCTCTCAATCTGTCCTCATACTCCACATTCCAAAGACCACTGACTACCTTTGTGAATTTTCTCTGATCACTTTCCAGTATGCTCATCACCATGAAAAACTCGGCGACCAAATCTGAGCACAATAATCCATATGAGGCCTGCTCAAGGCCTTATACAATGGAATCATAACATCTCTATTTCTGCATGTCAAGGTCCTCTGCATCATTTCCATTATCCGATGTGATGTCTTCACAACTTGTGCAATGTGGCCTCTGAATTTCAGGTTCTTGTCCACTATCACTCCTAGATCTCTCATCTCCTCTACTTACATTAAAGTTTCCCCACCAAGTGTATACTTAGCATCCCATCGTTGCTTACCAAATCTCAAACCCTTACACTTGGCAACATTGAATTGACAATTCCACTTACCTTCCCATTCATGCAGTCCATTAAAGTCCTCTTGTACGGCATTAACATCTCCTTTACTGTGCATTGCTCTCCCCAGTTTTGCATCATCTGCAAACAGCTGGATATCACTAGTCAAACTCAACCCAGTATCATTAACATACAAATATGATAGAGACATACTAGTTGTTGTAGGTTAACAGTGAAGAGACTTTTCATAAAATGGTAGAAATTGGGGGAGGACAGGAGTCATCCCTGGAAGCTGTATAAGCAAGGTAGTGAGAAGTTTTTTTGCATAGAATTGTGAATGATTGCAATGCATTGCCTGAGAGTGTGGTATCTGCAAAGAATTTGAATGCGTTTAAGGTATGGTATGATGAGATGTGTGTATTACAAAAGAGATCTACTAGATGAGTCTGTGACTCTGTGGGGTCTTAGGATAATAATTTTATTTTTTATTTTTTTTACACCCATAATTGTTAATCGAAATGACTCTCTCACTATACCAAAAGTGTGTTGTTATTATTATTATTATTGTTATCCTCAATTGTATTCAATAATTTATCTGCTATATTTTAATTTATGTAATTTTAATTTCAGCTCAGTAGTTTTTAATCTATGAATATGCAACTGTATACATAAAGGGAGTCTAATTTAAAAATGCACACTACTATTTTTTTGTTTTTTGAATTCAATTCCTATTGTTATTCATTAGTTGTACTGGTGATGTCTTATGATACATAATATGATAAATTTACATAATAAAAAAGTTATTTACTGTGACATATGTGTTATTCTATAGTTATAATTAGGATAATAATAATATTTCCCTCTCAATTTTCTTTTCCTCTTTGATTTTACATTATTTTAATGATATTTCTATTCTCTTTTATGCATCAAAGTGGCTTCACACTGGTTACTTTCCCTCCATTTAATTTTCATTATCCAGTTTTAAATTACAACAATCTTACTCAAATGGGTCTCTTCTTCCAATATCTTGTTTTACAAGAGAGAGAGACCATGCGTTACGTTCACAAAGAGCAGTGCTACAAATTGGTGCTTTTATGAATCTGTGTAATTTCATATTATGAATTTTTTTTGTATTTCTTCCATGTTTATATTGGAAAAGAAGATGTGTCTCATCTTTGCTAAATGTTAACACACCTGCTCTCCTTGACAGATACTCTAATGCTACCGGCATGCTAAAATTTGAAATTTGATATATGATTTCTACTACTGATCAGGTCTTTAGTGTTACAAGTTCTTATAGTCATGTTTTTCTAAAAATTGAATTCATGACCTTGAAAAATTTCATAATCAGTAGTTATTATGTATCATCTGCAAATGTAATCCGGCATGCATCATAGCCATTTATAAGTATATGAGATAATATTTTCAACATGCCTTCCATTAACCCACATGGAATCTTAGTGCAAATAAATTAATATAAAATTTATTTATTTATTATTATTCACTGTTAATAAAAATTAACAACCATAAAGACATTCTGTATAAATTATACAAATTAAATTAATGAACATGAAAATAGAAAATTCAAATTTTTCACAATGGTTACGAATGAAAGAAATCACTAGGACATCATTCCAAGGCTACAAATTATTTACAGTAGTAACTGCTGTTTTTTAGTTTTGCATGGTCATTTTGTTTGAGTGTGTGTGTGGGGGGGGGGGTTTACATTTCAATCAAGTTACTGAGAGTGATTATGAAGTAATCACCTAGGTGGTGGCCAGCCAGATGACTTCTGTGAAAAAAGGATATGTGGAACTACAAGATTGATGATTATCAGGGCCGATCCGAGAGTATCCGATTCCCCTAAGCAAAGAAAATTTAGATGCCCCTATAGATTGTCTCTGTATATATATTTTGTCATACTCACACAAGCACACATACACCTACACATGTGGATATTTATAAAAATAATATCATTATGAACATTAAAAAAATTTATTTTTTTAATGTTATTTATTTTCCAGAAGGAGGAAAAATCTCTGCATTTGAGGTTAAGTATACAAAGAGCAGGGGAGTGAAAGAAATAGAGAAAGGGAAAAGGACGGCTTGACTTATTTCAGTTTTTTATTATTAATGAAGGTTTTACTAATTTTTTTCGAAGGTTGTAATTTTTCCCCGAACTATGTAGCAAAATCTGGTGCCCTGAAGTCTTAGCGCTCCTGAGCAATTGCGTACGTTTGCCTAATGATAAAACCGGCCCTAGTGATTATGAAAAGCTTAGGAGAGAGGGCTTGGAACTACATCATGGAATGAGGAGTAGGGTGAAAGGAAGATGGTTATTATTATTATTCAGGCCTGCATGGAGTCAAGAGATTCATTGCAGGAGGACCTTTCTAGGAAATACAAAGTCTATCATACCACTCCTTGAACTCAGGGGTTAATTCGTTCTTGCTCTCTCCACTCTATCAGGCACTGCATTCGAGGTTCAACCAACCACCATGCAAAGAAACAACTCCTCATCCTCTTACTCACAGCTTCCTTTCATACTTTCCAGGGATGACCCCCTGTCATCGCTCCTTCCCACTACTCCAAAGTGAAAGAACTCCCCAATGTCTACCCTGTAACTGCCTCTCAATAGTTTAAAAGTCTCAATCATATCACCTCTCCTTCTATTCAGCAAACTCTGCACTCCACATTCCCTCAGCTGATCTTCATAATTAACATTGTACAGTCCATTGTACATTGAAACCATCATTGTTATCTGCATCTGCATCCTTTCCACAGTTAATTTATCCCCTTCAAATCCTGGGGACCAAATTTGAGAACAATAGTCTAAGTGTGGTCTGATCAGGGTCTTATACAATGGAATGACAACTCTTTAAATTGAACATATTTGCTCGTTTGAAAATTAAACATACAAACTTATTGTTTTAATACTGACATATTTAATGCATACAAACATCTTACATTCTTTGCCTACCAGTTTCGCTAGCAAACTGTCTAGCTTTTTCAAGGCGTAACGGAAAAGCATGAAAAAAACTAGTAAATGCAAATTGAAAGGAACATAAAATCTTTGTAAACAATCTAGTAGCTAAGGTTACACATTCGAGTGACAGAGACTATTCATTATCACGCATGCGTGTTTGCTGTAAATACGTAATGTGATTACTGGCTAGCTGTAGTTCAGATGAATTTAGAGAGAGGATCAGGTTTTTCCATGAACTGTTCAGAATAGTACCCTGATTTCTGTAATATTTCCCTCTCTATTAGCATTGGAAACAATGCTAATGGTGTGAAGCATTTAATTTTTGGGTTGAATTCAGCATCTGTTTGATAGTGTAACTTCAAACCAATGGCAACAATTTTGCAATATAGATTTTGTACCATAGAAATAAACAACCTGTTATAGTTGTTGATGTAAATATGTTAGAAAAAGCATTGATAGTTGTTTTCTCGAAGTCAACCATTAATGTTTTGGGATTTAATGATGAACGAAAGTCCTTTAACACTGCTGTAAGTTAATTCTGATTTGCCAGGAAGCAAATTAAAAAGCTGCCATGAAATCCTTAGGGATCTGATGCTAGTCCCAACCTGGATAAAGGAGGAGAGTTGGTCAGATGAGTGTCGATGCTCTGACTGTAAAGAAAAAACATGATTGTTATCTGATGCATATATTCTTATTCTACTTTATCTATGAGTTGCCTTGGGCTTGCACTATGTGCAGGGTCAGCTAGACTTGCAAACACTTGCAGGTGCAAACTTGACTTGTTTGTCTGTTTGCTTAATTGGGAAATGGAGTAAAGCCAGGTTTAAAATAGCTTGGTATCTTTAACATTTATTATGCCCAAGGTAAAATACTTACTACATTTATATCTCCTCCTGAGATTTTTATTTAATAAGGTTAAAACACCTTATGGTAACTTGTTCTGGTAAAATACTTATAAGCTCTGTATTACTAAAATCTTGGTATTTCTAGCCTGGCTCCCACTGATGAGACCTCAATGGGGGGTTGGAACTGGTGGGGGCTGGCCTTGAGAGGCTCTGCTTGGGGATAGGTTTTTGCCTGTCTCTGAGTAGGGCCACCACTGAGATTATGGCTCTGGCTGGTGGTGGGGTGAGCCTGCCACTGGGTAGAGCCAACGCTGAGAAGTTCTTCTTGGTGACAGGGTGAGCCTGTCACTGAGTGGAACAATGCTGAGTTGGACGGTCTTTCAGCCACTATTGAGTGGTCTAGGGATTGTCCTAATTTTTAGACAGCTCTTTACTTAAATACACCTCAATAAAGGTCGAAACCGGTCTGGGTAGTGGCCCCTTGCCTTTAATACAAAGCATCATACATCTCCTCCAGGAGATGTGCTTTGCATTAAGGGTAAATATTAAGATTAGTGATCAGAGCTTATTCTACTTTTACTATGAGTTGCCTTGGTCTTGCAATACGTGCAGGGTCAGCTAGACATGCAGGCGCAAACTTAACTTGTTTGTCTGTTTACTTACTTGGGAAATGGAGTAAAACCAGGTTTAAAATAGCTTGGTATCTTTAACATTTAAAGGCCCATTGTTTTTGCCAGGGAACCAGGGCGAACAGCGAAAAGTCAGCTACTGGAACAAATCTGAAAGCACACCCCAATTCAATATCACCAGAGTTAAAGATCGGTACTATCAACATAAGAAGCCTGAATGGCAAAGAAATGGAGCTAGCTGAGGAATTAGATAAGTACCAGATTGACATAATAGGGGTGACTGAAACAAAAAAGACAAAAACTGGTGAGATCTTTCTGAGCAAAATACAAAATGTTATATTCAGGCAATGACAGTTAAGGAAAAAGAAGGAGTAGCCATACTATTCAACACAAAAGACGAGGCAAATCTTCTTGAATGGCAAGCAGTCTCAAGTATAGTGATGTGGGCAAATATCAGAATGGGGAATTGGACAATGAGACATATTTGTGCCTATGGTCCCACAGAAGGATCTACTAAAGTAGAAGTGGAGGAAAAAAGGAAAAGTTAGTCCTTGTTGGGGATCTAAATAGCAGAGTAGGAAATGATTGTCTGACATACAAAAATATTTTGAGAAAATTTGGAGAAAAGACCAAAGCTAATGATAATGGCAAATACCTGTTGGATTTCTGTTCAGGACATGGACTAGTTATTACTAACACACCATGTTCCAACATAAAAATGTGCAAATTCACATGGAGAGAAGAGACAAGGAATAAGAAAAGTCTAATTGACTATGTTATTGTTGATAGTGATGTTTTCTCCCTGGTGCAGGACACCAGAGTGTACAGAGGATTTGAAATTGGAATTGATCACTATTTAGTCTTGAGTAGGATAAAATTGAATTTCATATTCAAAAGAATAACATGTAAGAAAGTTTTAAAGTGAATAAAAGTTGAGCAGCTCTCAGATGTGAACTGTAGACTAAAATACACAAACATTATTCAAGAAAATAAAAGAGTTTGCGAACAGGAACCAAACCTGGAGATTCAGTGCCAAATCCTGAAGAAAACATTGATTGATTCAGCCAGAGAGGCATGTGGTGAGGTTGTCTGCGATGGTAGAAAGATCAGAATCCTATGGTGGATATAGGAAGTTAAAGAGGCAGTGAAGGAAAAGAAGAAAGCATATCAAAAGTTCCTTGCAAATAAGTCAGCTTGTGTTCTTAGAGAATACAGAGACAAATGTAAGAAAGCTAAAGACTATGTAAAACTAGCTAAACAAAAGTCATGGGAGGACTTTGGCAAGAACATAGAAAATAAATATCAAGACGGTGGTAAGATATTCTGGAGGTTGTTGAAGAAGCTTAGAAATGGAGGAAAGAGTGCTGTAAAAGGAGTTAGAGATGATAAACGTGACATGAAAACAGGAGAAAAAGATATCCTTGAAATAGGAAGTAATTACTTCGTAAAATTGCTAAATGAAACAAGCAGTGATGATGACTAAATGATGACAGCACAGTGGTAAAAAAACACTCAACAGGCATGCAGTCTGGAATACATATCCATACTTGAAGTAGAAAAAGCCATCAAAGGCTTGAAATGTGGAAAGGCAGCAGGAGTAGATGATATTCGACCAGAAATGCTGAAGTATGGTGGTATAAGAGTCTTACAGTGGCTGCACTGCATAGTCCAGAAAGCCTGGACAGAGGGACGAATTCCCGATGATTGGAGTAGAGCTCTCATAGTACCCATATATAAAAAGGGAAATAAAACTGAATGTGAGAATTACAGAGGTATTTCCCTACTGAGTGTTCCTGGCAAGATTTATGCCAGTATACTTGAGAAATGGTTGAGAAGAATTGTGGAAGAAAAGCTTGGTGAAGAACAAGCTGGATTCAGGCCAAATAAGAGTCTGTCAGGATCAGATCTTCACTTTACGACAAATAGTTGAGAAATCATGGGAATATAACAAAAATCTGTATTTAAGTTTTGTCGATCTGGAAAAGGCATACGACAAGGTGCCGAGAGAGAAGCTATTCAATATGCTGCAGTTATATGGTGTCAGTGGGGCATTATATCAAGCAATACTTAGTCTTTAGTTGAGTTGCAAGTCAGCAGTTAATGTCTGGTGTGAGACATCATCATCATCATCAAATTCCTGCCATGTACCCTCAAGGGGTGTACAGGATATAACAGTACTACATGAAAAAATTACATCATTACTAACTTCCTATCTACAATTTTCCTCCAAATCATTCTGTTACTTGTCAAGACTCCAACATTATCAGATCTTATATTTCTATTGTCTAAGGCACTTTGTACCGTATCAATCCACCTATATCTTGGTCTTCCTCTGGGTCGTTTTCCTGCCAACCTCGCAGAGAACACTTGTTTTGCTAATCTTTCTCAACCCCAGTACTACCTTACCCCAGGACACTGGGGTAAGGTAGTACTGGGGTTGAGCTGCGAGTTACCCATGTTGTACTACCTTACCCCAGTCCTGAAGACATTTTCAGGCGCAAACTTTGTTTGCTCTCACTGGGATAAAGGATTAAACTAAATTTATCATAGTCTAACCTAGTGAAAAATAAACTTTCAACATCTTTCTCTAAATCCAGAGTAATTAAATAAAAAAAAAAAAAAGGTGGCAAACCTTTTGGCAACTCCTCTAGGTAAAGATGACCTTGCTACTGCTTCTGCCTGGTATCTCCAACTCTGGGCCTGGCTCCCACTGAAGAGACCTCAATAAAGGTCGAAACTAGTCTGGTTAGTGGCCAATCCCTTAATGCATAACAGTATACATATCCACAAGGAGATGTGTTTTGCATTAGGGGAGATATAATGGGATAGGAGTGTTGGTAGCTTGCTCCACCTTTGCTGCCAGTTGCCTGGTGTTGTACTACTTACCCAGGTAAGATAGTATAACACTATATTCAGTCCTGAAGATATTTTCAGGCACAAACTTTGTTTGCTCTCACTGGGTTAAAGGATTAAAATAAATTTATCATAGTTTATTTATCAGTTTCTGTTTCCTTTCAGTATTCTACTTTTCTATCCAACCCCTGATCGCTTGATTGGTATCATGGATCTTGTTGATCCAGGCAACGTCCAAGCTGTCATGTTGTAGCTGTTGATCGTATTCTTGGAGTTTTCATCTGAAGTCTCGGTGGGTGCATATGAAACAGGTTATTGTTGTTTTTGGGTTTATTATGGTGATTATTTCATCAGAGACTTTGGAGACAGATGAGATGTTCTCAGATTTGGTCCTCAGGATTTGAAGGGGGATAAATTAACTGTGAAAAGGGTACAGAGGCAGATAACAAAGATGGTTTCAGGTCTGTACAATGTTAGTTATGAGGATTGGCTGAGGAAATGTGGACTGCAGAGTTTAGTAGATAGAAGGAGGAGAGGTGATATGATTGAGACTTTTAAACTGTTGAGAGGTAATTATAGGATTGACACTGGGGAGTTCTTTTGCTTGGTAGAACAGGGGGGAGTGAGGACAAGGGTACCATCCCTGGAAGTTATGAAAGGAAGCTGTGAGCAAGAGGGTGAGGAGTGGTTTCTTTGCATGGAAGGTGGTTGAACCATGGAATGCATTGCCTGATAGAGTGGTCAGAGCATGAAAGGTCAATGAGTTCAAGTAGTGGTATGATAGACTTTGTGTTTTCTAGGAAGGACCTCCTAGAGGTGGCATTCAGGCCACCGTGGAGTCTTTTGACTCCACGGTGGCCTGAATCATAATAATAAATATAATAATAATAAATACAATCATTATCAAATTCTCTTGTCCTGATCTTGCCTGTCTTCACTGAATAAACTGCACCCCCTCATGTTCTGTTTTATATAAGAATATCTTCCATCAACCATGCTTCACTACTGCCAATAAGTTCTACTTCAGCTGAATTTACCAACCCTTCACCTTTCATTAATGCTTGTAGCAGTTGTGAACATTCATGATAGCTAGATACCGTGCTGATCAGCATTAAGAATTTTAAAACCTAATGTGTTCAGATAAATAGCCCAAGTTGATTGCCCAATAAAATTTCCTACCTTGCCTCTGCTGCTGTCATCACCTTTCTTTACTGACAAAACTAATCCTGCCATGCTATCACTCTTTCTCTCTCATTTTTCATTACAATTGTAATTTCAACCTCGTACCTTAATTTATATATCTAAGCTGTCATGTCACCATTCACTCTTGCACTGAACAAGAGTTTTTCCAAGCACCTGACACCAAATATGTTTAAGTGTAATAGATTCTGCAAGTGCAAATCCTTTTGTCCACTAAAGTCACCTGATATATCAACATGCTACACACTATTCATTTTTTTAAAGTTATATGGTGGTCAGCATCCATTGTATAGAATTTATAGAGACAAAAACATGTGTTAGAGCAATTACAGTTAAGAAAATAACACTTGATGTTTCGACCTTTTTATCACGTCATCATCAGAAAGCATATATATGAACACAAGCTACATGATGCTACACAGTATGCTAAATTAGACTGTGTTGCAAATTTTTTTACACTAGCCTGACCTCTGATAAGAAAATTTAAGATAAAATAAAATTTTAAAAAATTAGAATAAGTATAATAATATACAGAGGATAAAAAAAAAAGTACAGTAGAACTACATCAAATGCATCTCTACAGTTCTGTCATCTTCAGCTTTTCTTGTGTTAGAGTTCTGCCATCAAGTTCTGGAAGCTATACAGGTTGTAGATGCTATATAAAATTGCCACATTAAATTTCCCTTCACTCTGGTAAAACAGGCCTGTCATATGCACTCCAGACCTGTCAAAGAATTAACTGGAAAGGCACAAAGTCCTTTTAGAAAAATTTTAGGAAAACTTGTGAGATGCTAATTCATCATCTTGATCTCAACAAGAATGATGGATTAGTAATTCCAAGAATCTGGAAGACCCATCTACACCTATACAGAATCCAGAACTTGAGGCAGAAATCTAATACAAGAAAACCTGAAGGTAACAGTGCTATAAAGATGCATTTGATATAGTTCCACTGTAATTTTTTTATTATACTCTGTATATTATTATACTTATTATATATAAAAAAAAAAATTTATTTAATTATTTATTATATTTTCTCTTATTTATTTTTTGTTACCAGAGTCAGGCTAGTGTAAAAGATTAACAAAGCAGTCAGATTTAGTGTACTTATGTGTAGTGTCTTGTAGCTTGTCTTGTTCATATATATATATATTTTTTCTTAATTGTAAGTAATGTAATCGCTCAAACGTGTGTTTTTGTTTCCATAAATTCTACACATTGAATACTACACACCATTTCACCTGCACAGTCCTTGCATCAAATCATTTCAATCTCACCTTACTCATGTTATACCTTGGCAACAAAATTATGATCTTGAAATTGCTTTTCTTTTTCATTTCATTCAGCAACTATTTTATATATTCTCTCTCTCTCTCTCTCTGTCTCTTATGCTCCTCTTAAGTCATCATCATTAAATTTCTGATATGTACTCTCAATGTGTGTACAGGAGATTGTGATATAGCACTGCATGAAAAATTTACATTTTATTACTAACTTCCTGTTGACAGTTTTACTCCAAATTAGTCTTATCTGTCAGAATTCCGATGTCTAATTGATGACCCCTCTTTCACAGATCGCCATTTTCTGCATTATGTCTCTGCTACAGATATTTCTGTTGGTGTGCCCTTCAGAAGATCTATCATCTATCGTGCCCACTAATTTTGCTGAACATAAAACAACATAAGCAACAATAAATTAAAGATGCCAAGAAATTATATTCTTGGTTTGATATTTTATCCAAGTGTAAGTAACAAAATTTGCACCTGAAGTATTTTCAGGACTGGGCAACTCGTATATAGAAGCTAATGACTTCACATCACTTGCCTTATTAACCCATAATGCAAAGCACATCTCCTTACGGACATGTATATTGCTATGCCTTATGGGAAGGGGTCACTACCCAGACCAGTTTTGACCTTTATTGAGCTCTCATCAGTGAGAGCCAGACTCAGAGGTGATACCAAGATTGAAGTAATGCAGAAGTCATATTTCCATATACGAGTAGCCGAAAGGTGCCATGCATTTCACATAGTTGTTGGAAGTTTTTTCACTTGGTTATACTATAAATTAATGATGCCAAGAAATTATATTTTTGGTTTAATCCTTTATCCAAGTGTAAGCAAACAAAGTTTGCACCTGAAGTATTTTCAGGACTGGACACAGCTATCTCTAATCCAGAGTATTTTAATAATGTGTGACACCTTTTGACTGCTTGTATATGGAAATATGACTTCTGCATTACTTCAACCTTGGTATCACCTCTGGGTCTGGCTCCCGCTGATGAGACCTCAATAAAGGTCGAAACTGGTTTTGGGTAGTGACCCTTCCGATAAGGCATAGCATTATACATGTCCATAAGGAGACGTACCCTGCATTATGGGATACTAAGGCATGTGATCTGAAGTCATTAGTTTCTATATACAAATTGCCCAGTCCTGAAAATACTTCAGGTGCAAATAAATGTGCTGTGGTCACATAAACAGAATGGAAGAGAAAAGGATATTGAAATAGGTGTTTGACCAAGGTGGTAGGAAATAGACTCAATCAAGCTAGCAAACTGCATCAAACACCTACATCTGGGTCTATTTCCTACCACCTTGGCCAAACACCTATTTCAATATCTGATGAGATATTGAAATAGGCTCCCACTGATGAGACCTCAATGAAGGTCAAAACCAGTCTGGGTGGTGACCCTTCCCATAAGGCATAGCATTATACATGTCCGTAAGGAGATGTGCTTTGTGCATTATGGGTTAATAAGGCAAGTGATGTGAAGTCATTAGCTTCTATATACGAGTTGTCCAGTCCTGAAAATACTTCAGGTGCAAACTTTGTTTGCTTACACTTGGAGAAAGGATTAAACCAAGAATATAATTTCTTTGCATCTTTAATGGTTAATATACCTGCTCTCCAACAACAGGCCATGGGTTTGAATTCTCCCATTTGCTAGCTTGATTGGCAGAATAGTTAATATACCTGCTCTCCAACCGGCAGGCAATGGGTTTGAATTCTCCCATGGATGTGGGTAATTGTTTTTAGGTGGGAGATAATTCATGCGTTGTGCCCTTCAATTGGAAAAGGCCTAAGTTTGATTCTTGTCATGACAAGAGGAATCTGTTTTTTCAGTTCAAGGTGAGTTAGCTGATTTCATACAGAGGTAGGAGGGTTTTATCCCTGAAACTTGGGTTTTTTCATCCTGCATACAAACAAATCAGCCTTGAGAAAACGAGCAATTTACAGACGAAAAAATACTAGTGGTGGTGAGCAGTAGATGGCATTGGTGCAGTTCCCTGTAGGTGGTGGATTTAGTGGTGGAGACGGAGAGCTGTAGAGTAGATGCACTCCCTGTCTTTCTATTCCTTGGAGGTGTCACATAATAATAATAATACTAATAATAATAATTCCATTGCCCGCTCTGAGGCTACCATCACCCTGCTTTCCTTACTTGAAGCCTGGAATGGCTTGAAAATGTTTCATGTTTGGTCTCTACAGCATGTTTTCTGAATTAAAAAAGGTGGGTAACTCCTTTTATTCCCTTATAGGGAATAGGTGAGGCCATTTTAGCCCTTTTGAGACTGAGTAAGCAGTTCAGTCTCCATCAGTAGCCAATCAGAGATAGCTGGCCCAAGACTATCACTAATTTTAATCCACATCATGTGAACAGACTGGCAAATAAGTGCTACCATCTCTTGGTCCCTGACTCCAACACATATGTTATTGTCCAAAGTAGTGTGAATCCTATAGTTGATTTTCTTGCTTTTACAGGAAGAAAACTAGAATTGAACCTCAGTCTTTCTTTGGGCAGCCTAGTACTGAGGAAGTAAATGCCACTTCTACTGTAGCTACACAGGTTTGGATTATGTAAAAAATTAAATAAAATATACTGTAGGTTTACAGTGTCTCATGGATAGGAGTCTCATTAAATAAAAAAGTGCTCTTTAAGACTGAAATATATAAGACCTGGCAGTGTTGCAGGTTCTTAAAAGTAGTAGATTAAGTGGAGAAAAGTATTGATAGGAAGTTAATAATAATGTAAACTTAATTATGTTGTACTGTCATAGGTTTCTGTTCTCCCCCATCTTGAGGTATACATATCAAAATTTGATGAAGATTTAATACAGTTTATATTATCCAGATATATCATCCAAAACATGAAACTATAATAACCTTCAGTAAGACAAAGTATGGGTAAACTGAATTATTTACATAATTTTTGTTTACTCATCTACTAGAATCAACTCATGGATGAGTTAATTTAAATGAATACTTTTAGCAATTCATTTTAACATACTAGCAGAACAGTAGCCTGCCTGAAATTATATAATTGGCACTCCCCAAAATTTAAATATTTGGTTTATACAGGCATTAATGAAATCATTGTAATTAGGAAAAAAAACATTAACAATGCTCCTTTTTAATAGTTGTGTTATAAATATTGAATTCTAGGGCGATTAACAGAATTGGACCAGCCTGGGATTGGTGAATCACTCTTTTATCATGATACTATACAGTATTCTGAGTATGATGATAGGTCTTTTGAGCCTGAGTTTGGTAGTCCTCCACCTATTACAGTAAAATTTAACTATAGTGAAACAGAAATAAACAAGGTAAATATATTCAAATTGTGTTTTTTATTTTAGTCTCCCAGTTTATTTATTTTTACTATAAATTAATAGTAACTAATTTCCATTTAACTGTGTAATTAATCTTCTATAAAACATTAAGCTTTAGTTGCAAAAACATAAGTGAAATTAGTTACTTATGTAATCTCATAGAGGATGTCCTCATATTTTCTCTTATTATCATCATCATCATCATCTTCATTGTCATCAAGGAATTGCCAGGCATGTGGAAGTTTCAGTGTGGATGGGTATGGAACTAAAGAACCATAAAAAAATGGGAAATTTGAAAGAAAAAAATCATTAGGACTTGGTAGGTATGCAGTATTTGAAAACAGTTATTCTAACCTGTATTGCATTGCAGAAGAATAAACAAGGATCAGAGTGAAATGCTTGTACTGATAAATAGTATAATTATAAAAATTCCCTCCTTTCCAGCCCAGTCTCACTTCTGCACAAATAGATCATCCAAAACATGAATAATAACAAAAGTACAAATTGCAGACAAAGAGAATAACATGTTTAGTGAGGAAGTCAAAATCTGTAATTTTAAGAGAAATCGTAATTTTTTTTTTTACATTATTTAATCAGTAAAGAAAAAAAATCAATTTAACCAAAATGAATATTTCAAAATTAGTCTACAGATTTTTTTTTCACTAGTAACCCATTCAAATTGGCTTTTTTTCCCTTCAAGCAATACACTTTTTTATTTTTTAGGTTTATAAAAATTTCATATTTGATATATACATATTCCACATTTAATACACTTTTGTAGTAAAAATACCAGTCTAGCTATACTCTCTAACCTAAAGGCTAAGGGTTCTAATCTCACCGTGGCACAGACATATGTGAATATCTTTAGGTAGATGAATTTTATCTAGCAAGAAACCACTACCCTACTTGACCGAGTGACCTCTCCTTCAAGAAAAAATGTAGGGTTTGCCACTCCATTTGATGAAACACTAACTGAAAAGTTACAGCTGATTGAGATAAATAATATATTGGCGATTTAGACAGCGGCTGACTGAATGGTAGACTTCAGTATGTTATTGTTGAATATGTTTAATGAAATTAATATTATACTTTCAATTTTACTAAACATACTTAACAATAATATACTGATGTCTACCATTCAGCCAGCCACTGTCTAAATTGACAATATATTATTTATTATCAGGATCTCTGTGGAATCGCAAAACTCATTGTTGGAAGCCCACCCTAGAAATCACAGTCTATCATAACACTCCTTGAACTCATTGACCATTTGTACTCTCACCACTCTATCAGGCAATGCATACCACAGTTCAACCACCCTCCATACAAAGAAACCATTTCTCACCCTCTGGCTTACTACTTCCTTTTGCAACTTCCAGGGATGGCCCCCCCTTTCCTTGCTCCTTCCCTCTTGTTCCATCAATTGTAAGAACTCCTCAGTGTCAATCCTGTGACTACCTCTCAACAGTTTAAAAGTCTCAATCATATCACCTCTCCTTCTATCTATCAAACTTTGCAATCTACATTCCCTCAGTCTATCTTCAAAACTAACATTATACAATCCTGATATCTCTGCCTCTACACTATTTCCAAGGTTAATTTATCCTTTTATTTGAGCACTGCAATCCTGATGTTGTCTGAACAGGGCTTTATACAATGGAATGACAACTCTTTTACCTCTGCTGGTCATTGTCCTTCTCAGTCTTGCAGCAATCCTCTGGCTTACCTTCACCACCTCTGCAATATGTTCCCTGAATTTTAGGTTTCTATCAATCATCATCCCCCCCAAAATAATTCCTTGCCTTCCCCTACTTCCTACAGTACAGTTCCTCCAACAGAGCATGCATTCTCCCATTGATGTACCCCAAATTTCAAGACTTTACATTTAGCTGAATTAAATTTACACCTCATTCCTTTGCTCATCAGTCCATTTTATTCAAATCCTCCTGAATGGCTTCCACATCTGCACTATTACTAATAACTCTTCCCACCTTCACATCATCTGCAAACAACTGAATATCTCCCTGCAATCTGTTGCCAATGTCATTGATATAAAAGTTAAACCATGTTTTAAACAGTAAAACATGGTCCCACTTTTACCCATATACAGTACTGTTGCACTATAGGTTGATCAACCAACCTCTCGTGTATGGACTCAGCATTAAAAAAAAAAAAAAAAAAAAGAGTACCGAGTCCTGTGGGACCGCACTTGTGACCTTCTGCTTCCTTGATACAGTCCCATTATACACAACTCTCTGATACCTATCAGACAGCCGGTCTCCAATCTAATTAACAAAGCTAATATCCAAACCCATGTGTTGCAACTTAAATATCAGCTTGTCAAGTGGCACCCTATCAAATGGCTTTGTAAAAAAAAAAAAAACCGGCAGGATATGCCTTTCCCTCGTTGACTTCTCTTATTACTTTATTATAAAAGTTATATTAATGAAAAGTATAATATCAATTTTACATGACATTTGGTAATGAAATATGTTATTATCAGTGGTGTCGCATGCCCATTTTGGTTGGTTGTGCTATCGTGCTTATGCAACCTGCACTACAAAATTCATGTCAGCTTGACCACATGACTGCATTTTTATCGATGTAAGAAAGTTTTAAGAGTATATAGCACATCAGTGCTCATCTTAATTGATCTAATGCAATTAATTGTAGGAATAACTTTGAATACTTTAATTATCAATTAATTGTAACCAAATCTGCACAGGGGGGGGGTACAATATGTTTGTTTTAAGATACTGTATATTAGAAAACAGTAATGAAAGAGAATACTATATTTGTTTGATATATTTGAATTACTCAAAGATATAAAATTTGGTTCCAAATTTTATATCTTTGAGTAATTTTATATCTTTGGGGAACCAGGGATGCTATCACAACACTACGGATATTGGGGGAAAGAATGATTGAGTGCAATAAAGATTTATATCTATGTGCTTTGTGGACTATGGAAAAGCTTTCAATAACATTAATCACTCTGTTTTATTTGATATTTTGCATAAAATAGGAATAGATAAAAATATCATGAGAATTTTGTTCAGAATATACAAAACTCAAGAAGCCAGGGTCAGATTTGAAGGAGAGGATACTGAATGGATCCCCCATAAGAAAGGGTGTGGGATGTCCCCACTCCTTTTTAATATCTATAGTGAATGGATGATAAGGGAGGCCTTAGAAGATCTGAAGTATGGAATAAAGATAAACAGACATCTGATAAATAATATAAGATATGCAGATGACATTGTACTTACAAGCGAAACAGAGGAAAGCTTGCAAAGAATTTTAAACAGACTGAACAGGATTGGAAATGAAAGATATAAAATGAAAATAAACATTCAGAAGACAAAAGTGATGAAGATTTCAAGGAAAGGAAATGGAAATTATGGGATGGAAATCATTTTGAACGGACAAAGAATAGAAAATGTAAAAAGTTTTGAATACCTTGGGAGTTCTTGGGAGTTGGATAACAGAACACAATAGATCTGATTATGAAATAAGAACAGAATTAAAAAAGCAAACACAGCATTTTTCCAAATATACCACATATTAGGAAACAGAAATCTTAACAAACAGTTAAAAGTAAGAATTCTCAAGACAATGATCTGGAGCGTGGGGACATATGGAGGTGAGTCCTGGACGATCAATAAGATCATCCAGGATGAGTGACCTATTGAATGCATTTGAAATGTGGTGCTTGAGAAAAATGGGTCGTATCAGCTGGACTGAAAGAGTGAGGCAATGAAGAGGTTCTTAAAAGATTCAAAATGAAAAGAGACTGTTGTGTCGGAAATAACTGGCCCACTCTGTGTCCGCCATTTGTTTCAGCCACAACATGAGAAAATACTCACTTGGGATAAAGACATGCTTAAGCTCTCAAGAGCAAAGGCATAGAAGCAATGAATAAAGTGTAATTTGAGAGTATAGCAATTTAATCAATAATATTATTGTAAGGTAATTCAAAAGCTATGTTAGAAATCATGCCCGATACAAGGGAAGTTATGTTAAGTGATCTCAGAGTTGTTAACCAATCATTGGAGGGTCTCATCATTATGTATCAGTCCATGACACAGCAGAAAAATCCAAGATGTCATCCGGTAACCCCTGCAGTAAGAGTTCCATTAAGAAGGCTGCCGAGTAAAGAACATGACCGTATGAGAGAATCAAAGACGGCTGTGTGAGTGACGTAGACTGAGAGAGAGGGCGCTCGCTGCCATGATATAAAGGCGGTGCGCTCTTCAAACGCTCTCTTGTTTCCTGCATTTTTCCTGTGTGCCAGTGAGAAGGCCATGAAGGCTGAGGATGCTTGTCGCCGGTTTCCAGCAATCCTCCACGTTGTAGTGGGTTCCGTTACGTACTAGTCATCCAACTGTACAACGAGGAACCAGCAGACAGGGCCATTGGTGAGTTACCACCAATGTGACTACTTCGAAGGATTCAATACTTCGAAAGGATTGAGTAAAGAAAGACAGCGCAAACAACAAGGAAGTCTTGCCATATCTGTGGAAAGATCAGCCATAAAACCAAGGGACAACTTCGCTAAGGAGATTAACCGGTAAGGCAAATATTTCTTACCCTATATGCATAAGAAGTGCTGTATAAACCAGTGTGAACAACGAGAAAGGGGAAAACCTTAAGCATAGCCCTGCTTGACCCGACTAGGAGACCCGTTTAGGACTGAACGTCTTGTTGGGACCTTCCTGCTGTGACTTATGAAAGTGTGTATGTGTGAACTTTTGATGGAACAGTTCAAGGAACGAAGTGTTATATGAAATGCATTGATTGAAGGTACTACTTTGTACATTGAGCCTGTGAATTGCATAAATCTTATAGCAAGGAGATTAACTCTCATAAGATTTGTAATTAATAAGATTGAGCAAAAATATCATGTATAAATTTGAATAACTTAGTATTGCCAGAACTAACATAATAACAGAAGTATCATTCAATCTTAGAGCAAACCACTGAAGTAACATTGATTAAATAATGCTTCCAAGTTATGATTGCATAACCCTGTATTTTAAGAGGTACGTAAGAGAGATTGAATGAGCTCATTGCATGTGTGCAGAAATGTATTTCTTGTATATTAATACCATTGCTTGATCTCTGTTAGATCCTGAATGGAGAACTTTACAAGTAAATTCTTTATTCAGGATTTAACATGATATTTACTACTAATTATGGAGATATCTGCACATCAGCTAATAATTATGAAGTATTATTTTATGTTATGTAATAATGTGTAGTCCATGTGTGCCATATAGTGAGAGTTATTCCTGCATGACTGAAATGAGAAGCAGAGAAATTTGTGTCAAAATAGTAAGAATTGTGTAAAGGAATTGTTAAGTTATTTGTAATTCCCATTAAGCTGTCTAGTACATTATGAAATTCTGAGAAAAATTATAAATAGTAATCTGGAATAATCACATATAATCTGTATGAGTCGAGCGTAGCGATGGAGGCTATACTTATGCGGAAAATGATGTCAGAACGGCTACCCGGAATAATGTAAGCTAACAGATTAGGGAGAGTATAGGATCACCCAAGGGGCATGAAGAAAGGGGTTCGTGGGTGAAAACCACATTGAATAGAGGGTGCCTGAAAAGGGTGAATAAAAGACGAAGTGCGCCATTTTAGAGGGCTTCTTTTTCCTTTTGGTTCCTGGATTCGAGTTTTAGGATATTTGTTGGGGGAGTCGTGAGAGAGCGGTGGATCGACTACAGTGATGACAGATGGTGGTTCTTTTCTTGAGAATGCTTGAAGATTTCCAAGTGGAGCTGATCACGATATGACGGCCTATGCAGAATCGAGCCTTAGCAGAATATCCCATCGGAGATAGTTTCTTGCAGAGTGATAGACAACACGCCACAGTCGGAAACGATTAAAAGAAAAGCGTAGTGCATTGCCAGGTGAAAAGACAGCCGAAGAATATATAGTTAGGTAACCCAGATCTACATGAGATGGCAGCACGAAATCTGAAAGGATCCGGTAATATAAAGATTTTCGTTCTATGTTAAAAAATCGCTTTGAATAATAAAAAATTGTGTATACTTTAAACTAAAGGACACTAGTAGAGAACTTTTAAGTGAGAATTGATTGAATTAATTAAGATCCTGCGAAACAAACAAGAATTGTTGACAGGCAGTATTTTGATTGTGAATGGCTAGGCTTGCTTGATGAAATTTAGAATTAAGATATATATTAGGAGAGTATTCATGAAAGTGTTCAATGCGTGTTCTGTGAATGACTTGTGAAAGGAATTATAACCTAGTAGTATTATTATTATTAAACAAGACCACATGGAGTCAAAGACTCATCTAGGAGGTCCTTTTATCTCACACACATCTCATCATACCGGGTCTTAAACACATTCAAACTCCTTGCAGACACCACACTCTCAGGCAAGGCATTCCAATCATTCACAGCTCTGCACGAAAAAAACCTGCCTCTCACTCCCCTACTCACACCCTCTTTATATAGTTTCCAGGGATGACCTCTGGTTCTCCCCTGATCTCCCACTATTCGCTGTAGAACTTCTCCACCATTGATCCTATAACAACCCCTTACCAACTTCTAGGTCTCTATCATATTTCCCCTCTTCCTTCTCTCCCCTAGACTCTGCAAATTACATCTTTTCAATCTTTCCTCATACTCGACATTCCAGAGGTCAGAAACTACCTTAGTCAGTCGCCTTTGGACCCTTTCCAACATCTCTTCATCCTTCTGAAAACCAGGTGACCAAATCTGGGCACAATAGTCCATGTGTGGCCTAATCAAAGCCTTATACAATGGAACAAGAATCTCCCTACTTCTACACGTCAGTGTCCTCCTCATCATTCCCAGAAGTCTTTGTGTTGTCTTCACAATTTTGGCGATGTGTCCCCTAAATTTTAGATCCTTATCCACTATCACTCCCAGATCTCTTATTTCGTCTACTTCCAACAATATATTCTCACCAAGCATAAATTCTGCATCCCATCTTTGTTTTCCAAATTTTAAAACCTTACATTTTGCAACATTGAACTCATTTGCTTGCCCAATCACTCAATTTATTCAAGTCTTCTTGCAAGGCCACAACATCTTCACTACTCTTTATGGTTCATCCCAACTTTGCATCATCTGCAAACAACTGAATATCTCCATCCAAATCTTCGCCAATATCATTAATATATAAGTTAAATAGTAATGGCCCTAAAACAGATCCCTGAGGCACTCCACTAGTGACTTTCCTTTTCCTGGATATTGCACCCCCATACACAACTTATTGATACCTATCAGATAGCCAGTCTCCAATCCAATGCACTAATCTAATATCCAACCCCATCTGCTCTAGTTTGACTGTCAACTTATCATGAGGTACTCTATCAAAAGCTTTTGCGAAATCCAAGTATATTACTGTGTATACTTCTCCTCTGTCCAAGGAAGCAGTCACTTTATTGTAATAAGTAAGTAGATTACTAAAACACGACCTCCCTTTAGCAAATCCATGCTGTCCATCAAAGATTATACCATTGTTGTCAACCCAACTCTGGATCCTAGTTCTCACAAGCTTCTCCAACAACTTAACCACAACACCTGACACACAGATAGGCCTATAGTTTGATGCTTGAGTTCGATCACCTCCTTTATGAAGTGGCACAATCTTGCCCTCCTTCCACTCTTTAGGGACTTGACCAAGTGCAAGACTCGTATTAAAAAAATATGTCAAGGCAGGTGTCAACTCTCTGGCACATTCCTTCAGAATACGCGGTGATATATTATCAAGTCCCACAGCCTTATTTACATCTTGTTTACTCAACTCCCCAAACACCTCTACTCAACTCCTTACACTTATGCTTCAAACACCTCTACTCAACTCCTTACTATTATGCTTACACTTAATCTTATCCTTTCGTAATTGAAGGATTTAGCATACTCAGATGCATTGTGATTTAGTATGTGATCGAACTCAAGCATCAAACTATAGGCCTATCTGTGTGTCAGGTGTTGTGGTTAAGTTGTTGGAGAAGCTTGTGAGAACTAGGATCCAGAGTTGGGTTGACAACAATGGTATAATCTTTGATGGACAGCATGGATTTGCTAAAGGGAGGTCGTGTTTTAGTAATCTACTTACTTATTACAATAAAGTGACAGCTTCCTTGGACAGAGGAGAAGGATACACAGTAATATACTTGGATTTAGCATACTCAGATGCATTGTGATTTAGTATGAACCTTAACTTAGAGTAAATTTTGATCCATTGAATAATTGAAATTTCTTAACTGTAAATGTTTTATGTTTTTCCAATAAACATGTTTTGTACCTTATACCTGAGTTTATGCCTGAGTACGAATTCAAACCACCACTTATGAAATAGAACCTTTTGGTGGGAAGTAATTTAGATATAATTGCTTAAGTGAGATTTGAGTCCTGACTGCTAACTGAATTTGCACAGCGCTAGCGTGAGATTAATTATTGTGTGTATCCCTTTTGAATTTAGAATTATTTCCCTGAACAAGAGTCCTCTGTTACAGGATATTGGCTGGTGCAGCATAATATAAATTTGGCCAATATCCGAAGAGGAGATAAATCTGAATTAATATTTTAAGGGCACGACAGTAAATTAGAAGGATGGCTATTTAGAGGTGAAACTAGGTTAATATAGGGTAAGCAGATGACATAACAATATATATAACAATGAAACAGAGAAATATAACACCTCCTTCGACCAATGGCATAGCTAAAGCTTCTTCCACCCAGGGTGGTCCCTGAGTTAGCCGCCCCTCTCAATGCACACCACAAATACTACAAAAAGTCAAAATGATGTATAGGGAGATAAATTAAAACACCATGTTTATTTTTGAAGTAAAACTTTAATTTCAACATTCTAAAATGTTATTTTTCTTGCTTTTCCGTTAGCAAAATCGTCGATGACATTGTCGAAGTTTGTTTCATCATTCAGTTGCTGTTCTATAGACAGTATGGCAAGATTTCTTAAACCTAAAGTGCTGCCAGGGGTGGACCACCCCCTCCACCTCCCCCAGCTACGACTGCCTTCGACTACAATACTGTTTCCCATTATAAATATGGGCAAAAAAGAAAAAGTCATAAATTTATCAAAAATTATATATTAAAAACTTGTCTATATAAAAACTTGCTTACCATGTCAGTTCACACTTCATGCATGCAAAAACAGATGAAACTCAGAAAAGAAAAACAGCAACTTGTGACAAATGACAATATTCAGTTTGATTGGTTGATGCTTCCATGTGTTATTGTGTCAGAGCTCTCCCTGCCTTGCCTTGCCTTCTGAGTGGTTCAAAACTACTATAATGCTAAGAATTGACCCACTGTACCATCTGTACATCTTTTCAAAGGGCTGAAAGGTGTATATATTTTTAATGCACACCTGGCCTATTAATGCAAATGTGATGCAATGTTTATGCATCAAAGTGTCCTCTGCATGGAGTATTAGTATATTATGTTTACTTTTGGGAATCATCTGAAGTCTGGAAACAATTAGGGGAGTCTTTAATGGGAATAAATGCAAAAGTATAATGTCATTGATTTGCTATTCTGTGGATGAGCACCACACATCTAGCACATCCTGAATATTTGCCCATGGTTATTATTATTATTATTACTACATGATCATTTCATAGTTCATAATCTTTTCATCCCAAAATGCATAACTTTACACTTTGCCCAACACTATTCAGTATATTTAAATCATCCTGCAGGAGAGCTTCCTTAGTTCATTAGCATTGACATCCTTTTGCTTAGAAATACCAAAAAGATGACAAGCACCTTTATATGGTATTTTCAGTATAAGATGAGGCATCTACTCTCTTATATGGTTGCAGGGGGTTTTCATCTCAGAAAATTAGATTTTTCATCCTGCAAAACATGCAAACCAGCCAGAATAGATTCAATTAACAGAAATAATACAATGGTCTTAAAGCCTTAGTTGCTTTGACCATAATTTCATTATAGTCCCCTCCTCCTCCTCAGATTATTCCCATTATCATCAATGTACAAATTAAACAGCAATATACAAAATAAGCATCTCAAATACAAAATAATGTGATACACCACTTATCACCTTCCTTCTTGATTTGACTCCATCATATACTACTCATTAGGCATCTGAAACAAGACCTGAAACACTGCTATAGAAATGAAAACTCTTGGGAAAATTGTGGGAAAAACAAAATTCAATGAGGTCAAAAATGAAGCTGTATGCAAAACATTGTGCATCTTGCAACCAGTGATTTAATGGATATTAATCTTGAAAAAGGAAAAAAAAAAAAGATAGAATAATTACATCTATAGAAAAAAAAAACCTAATTACTAGAAGACCATGAAAGTGGTGGAATGATGGATTTCAGTAAACTTCTATCCTTGTCACCAGCTTCATATTGATCCCAACATTTACTTATATTTGCATAATAGGGTGCTTTGCAGGTCTAGTTATACCATGGTGCAACCATTTCTCTTATCCAACTCACCTATCATTTAATTGTGTAAATGAAGTATATCTACCTCCTTCACAAAGTCATGCTGCCCTCCCCCCAGACTATAATATTCTTATCTACCCATTTCTGAATTCTGCCTTTAACCAACTTTTCCAGTACCTTAAGTATCACTCCTGAGAAAGTGATCATTCTATAATTTAATGCTTGGGGTTTTCTTTATGTAAAGGAACTATTGTCTTCTTTCCACTCACTTAGACCTATTCATCTAGCCAATATTTCCAGGCGGTAAAATGAGTAGAATGATTGAGGCATTGAATATGAGGCGGGAGCGAGCAAAAGAGTTAATTGTATTAATTGGTACAAATGATTTGAGAGAGAACAAAGAGCATGTCAAAACGAATGTCAGGAGACTGCTTGGAAAGATAAAAGAGAATAGTGTGACAGGAAGGGTAGTCAGTGTGTTGCCTAGGTATGATTGTGGTGAAATGAGGCGGAGAGCAAGGATTATGAATGATATTCTGGCTGAAATGTGTGAGGAGATGGGAGTACAGTTTGTTAATGTGTGGAATGAGTTTGAGGGACGAAGTGAGCCGTATGGGAGCGATGGACTGCATTTGAGTGGTTATGGTGTGAGTCGCTTGGAGAGACTGCTGCTGGAAAGTAGAGAAGTGAATAGAGAGAATGAATCAGATCGAGAGGGGGGAGTGATGTGGAAGAGCAGGAGAGTAAGACAGGAGAGATTGAAGAAGTGGAAATGAATGGGGAAGTGAGAGGTATGAGTATAGAAAATGAGAGAATGGGTGTGCAAGAGGAGCAGGGAAATGGGGAGGCTCAGGGTGGAGAGGAGTACACAGCGTAAGAAAGGTGGATGCTCCAAGTGGAGGGGTGAGAGCATGTGTAGGCAGGAAAGTAATGGGATGACCAGGGATCAAGAGGAAACAGATGGAATCGCAAAGGGTTCTAAAATGAAGAAGCAGAAAAGGAAATGGCCCCAGTCCAGCATGGAGAGATCACATCGAGGAGTGAGTGGTTTCAGTGGAACTAGCTGTAGATCCAGAAATGAGTTGTTGTGTTTGTATACCAATGCTAGAAGTATAAGAAACAAGGCGGATGAAATGGTTGCACTAATTGCGTCTGTGCACTCAGAGATTGTCGGAATAAGTGAGACATGGTTAGATGAGGACGACATCCTGACAGGAATAGAGATGGAAAGGTATGATGTGTTTCGTGAGGATAGAAGGGGTAAAAAGGGAGGGGGAGTGCTATTGATGATAGAGAAAGAGTTATGTCCATACAAGGTAGAGATGCAAGAGGGAAATAGGGCCAGTGGTTTTGAGGCAGTATGGTGTGAGATAGAGGTGAATAGAATCAAATACTTGGTGGGATGTTGTTATAGACCTGGTAATGTGGATGGTGGTTATATTGAAATGTATAGTCAAATAAGCCAAGCAAATAAGAAAAGGGTGATCATTATGGGTGATTTTAATTATGGCAATATATAGACTGGAATGAAGAGATAGCAACTGGAAGTAAAGAAAATGAGTTTCTTGCGTTTTTGAGGGATAATACCGTTTTTGAGGGATAAATAGTATGTAACAGAGGGCACACGAGGATTAAGGGTCTTGGATTTGGTCATCTCATCGGAGGATATAATTATCAATGAGGTGTCAAATCATCCACCAATTGGTGAAAGTGACCATGAGGTGATTACCTGGGTTGTTGCCAGCAGTGCAAGCACCCCTGTGAAAAAACGGTATATGTGGAACTACAAGGGTGGGGGGGGGGGTGATTATGAAGAGCACAGGAGACAGCTTGCAGGTGTAGCATGGAATGAGGAGTTAGCTGGAAAAGGGATCAATGCAGCTTGGGGGATTTTCAAAAACTATTTAGTAGATGCAATGTCTAAATGTATACCATGGATGAGAAGGTTAAATAAGGTAGGTGTGAAATGGATGAATAAAGAGATTAAGCATGCAATACAGAGAAAAAGGGCATTGTGGAGGCAGCATAAGAGAAGTGGAAGTAACCAATTTCATGAGGTCTACAAAGACCAGGCAAGGAGGGTGACTTGGTTGGTGAGAGTAGCTAAAGAGAGGTATGAACAGCAGTTAGGTAATGAAGATAAAAAGAATCCTAGGGAGTTCTTTCGATATGTAGCCAGCAAAAGAAAGAATGATTATGGAAGGATGACAATGATTGGAGGAAATGGTATAAAGACAGCTGTTGCAGAATGTGTGGTGGAGATACTTAATGAGCAGTTCATAAAGATCTTTCAATCTTGTGAATGTGACTTCATGGAGAGATTAAGAGCATTTGATGATGGGGAGGAGAGACTTACTGTAAGTGAGCAAGAGGTGTTTGGGGAGTTGAGTAAACTAGATGTAAATAAGGCTGTGGGACTTGATAATATATCACCCCGTATTCTGAAGGAATGTGCCAGAGAGTTGACACCTGCCTTGACATATTTTTTTAATACGAGTTTTGCACTTGGTCAAGTTTCTAAGGAATGGAAGGAGGGCAAGATTGTGCCACTTCATAAAGGAGGTGATCGAACTTGAGCATCAAACTATAGGCCTATCTGTGCGTCAGGTGTTGTGGTTAAGTTGTTGGAGAAACTTGTGAGAACTAGGATCCAGAGTTGGGTTGACAACAATGGTATAATCTTTGATGGACAGCATGGATTTGTTAAAGGGAGGTCATGTTTTAGTAATCTACTTACTTATTACAATAAAGTGACTGCTTCCTTGGACAGAGGAGAAGGATACACAGTAATATACTTGGATATTGCAAAAGCTTTTGATAAAGTACCTCATGAGAAGTTGACAGTCACACTAGAGCAGATGGGTTGGATATTAGAGTAGTGCATTGGATTGGAGACTGGCTATCTGATAGGTATCAATAAGTTGTGTATGGGGGTGCAATATCCAGGAAAAGGAAAGTCACTAGTGGAGTGCCTCAGGGGTCTGTTTTAGGGCCATTACTATTTAACTTGTATATTAATGATATTGGTGAAGATTTGGATGGAGATATTCAGTTGTTTGCAGATGATGCAAAGTTGGGACGAACCATAAAAAGTAGTGAAGATGTTGTGGCCTTACAAGAAGACTTGAATAAATTGAGTGATTGGGCACAGAAATGGGGATGTGTGTTTAATGCTGCAAAATGTAAGATTTTAAAATTTGGAAAACAAAGATGGGATGCAGAATTTATGCTTGGTGAGAATGTATTGTTGGAAGTAGAGGAAATAAGAGATCTGGGGGGTAATAGTGGATAAGGATCTAAAATTTAGGGGACACATCGCCAAAATTGTGAAGACAACACAAAGACTTCTGGGAATGATGCAGAGGACACTGACGTGTAGAAGTAGGGAGATTCTTGTTCCATTGTATAAGGCTTTGATTAGGCCACACATGGACTATTGTGCCCAGATTTGGTCACCTGGTTTTCAGAAGGATGAAGAGATGTTGGAAAGGGTCCAAAGGCAACTGACTAAGGTAGTTTCTGGCCTCTGGAATGTCGAGTATGAGGAAAGATTGAAAAGATGTAATTTGCAGAGTCTAGTGGAGAGAAGGAAGAGGGGAGATATGATAGAGACCTAGAAGTTGGTAAGGGGTTGTTATAGGATCAGTGGTGGAGAAGTTCTACAGAGAATAGTGGGAGATCAGGGGAAAACCAGAGGTCATCCCTAGAAACTGTATAAAGAGGGTGTGAGTAGGGGGAGTGAGAGGCAGGTTTTTTTCGTGCAGAGTTGTGAGTGATTTGAATGCCTTGCCTGAGAGTGTGGTGTCTGCAAAGAGTTTGAATGTGTTTAAGACACGGTATGATGAGATGTGTGTGAGATAAAAGGACCTCCTAGATGAGTCTTTGATTCCATGGGGTCTTGTTTAATAATAATAATAATATTCCTCCAATCCCATGGCTATATTCACATTGAAATTCTCAACATTAAGCCTAAATACTTCATGCTCATCTACCTCTATTCTAATATCTATTCTTGTTGTATCAGTAATTTTATTAATTTCATCTGAGATGATACATATTATTATTAACATCAGACCTCCATGGAGTCAAGAGGTACATGGAAGGTACATACTCTTATACACAGTGCCCATCGAACTGTACTTTAAACTCATTCAATGTATCCACATTCACCACACTGTCAGGCAATGCATTCCACTTACCAACCACTCTTAATGCAAAGAACCTGATCCTTATGCTCTTGCTCACACCTTCCTTATACACTTTTAGGATGGCCCCCTTCTCCCATTCTGTGAAAAATTTCTTCCACATTAACCTGGTAACAATCCCTTACCAACTTAAATGTCTCACTCATATTCCCTCACCTCCTCCTATTCATGAGGCTTTTCAAACTGCATTCCTTCAATGCATCTTCATATCGCTACCTTAATCAGTCTTCTCTGAACCCTTTCTAATATATTCTTATCATCATGAAAACTAGGAGACCAAATTTGTACACAATACTCCATGAGGCCTGATCAGAGCCTTTTACAATGGAACCATAACCTCTTGAATTCAGCATGTTAAGGTCCTCTGCATCATTGCCATAATCTGATATAATGGTTTCACAACTTGTGCAATGTGACCTATGAACTTCAGATCCTTGTCCACTACCACTCCAGGTTTTGTGTATCCTCAACCTCTTCCAAAATTTCCCTACCAAGTTCCATATACTTTGCATCCCATTGTTGCCTACCAAATTAACCTTACAATTTTCAACATTGAATTGATGGTTGTACACACTTGCCCACTCATACGATCTATTTGGATCCGCCTGTAAGGCCACAACATCTGCTTGATTCCTCATCACTCTCTCCAGATTTAAATTATCTGCAAATAGTTGTATATCTCCAGTTAAACCCATCCCATTATCATGGATATACAAATTAAATAACAATGGCCACAAAACAAACCCCTGTGGCACACCACTAGTGACTTTTCTCCTCCAGGATACTGCATCCCATATACAACTTGCTGATACTTATATAACAGCCATTTGCTAGTCTAGCTCATTGATCTAGCATCCATTCCCATCTGTTTTATTTTAGTTAACAACTTGTGGTGCATCAGTTCTACTAAATGCCTTTGCAAAATCTAAGTATACCACTATATATATGCATCTAGTACAATACATTTGTCACCTTGTTATAGTACATAAGTAAATTTGTAACACATAACTCCATTTAATATGCTGACAAGCAGAAAATATACTCCACAATTTGTCAAAACTAGTAAGCTAAGGCTGACTTCCTTTAACATTCCTTTAAGAGACATGGTGATAGTCATCAAGCTAACTCCTCATATGCCACTTTCTTGCTCACCATAAATCATCTCCCATTTCCTCTAAATTTCAGCTTCTGATTTCATGCTGATTCGGATGAAACATCATGATGAACTGCTCACTGAATAGCTCTACTAACTATGACATTTGCAGCAGTTAAAAATCTCCACCTTTCATCCATTAAAATCATCTTGTGATAATCGTTCTTCTTTCTACTCGCCATTTGTATATTTGCATTGCAAAGCGATTACTCCATAATTCAGCTCTTTTTTCTGCCACCTCTCCTCTTGACCATTCATTAAATAATTTCCATAACCATTCTTCCTTCTACTTCCTATTCCTCAATGAGAAGTCAACATATTATATATAAATAGATATAGTCTTGAAGATACTTCTCATGCAAACATGTAATCCTCACACTTGAGTAAGAATTAAAACCAGAACATAATTTCTTGTCTAGTATAATCCACTGTATAACCAAGCAAAAAATCTCTCTACAACTTTCTCTGATCCAGAGTATTTTAATAATATAGTGTTACACTATTTTATTGTGTGTGTGTGTGTGTGTGTGTGTGTGTGTGTGTGTGTGTGTGTGTGTGTGTGTGTGTGTGTGTGTGTGTAAACGACTTTTGCATTGATTCAACCTTACTATCCTCCTGGCCCTGGCTTCACTTATGAAACCTCAATATAGGTAGAGACCCTTCCCATAATGAATAGCAATATACTCATCCTAAAAGGAAGTGTGCTTTGTATTATGGGATACTTAAGCAATTGATGTGAAGTCAATGGCCTTTATATATAAGTAGATATAGCTCTCAAGTACTTCCTTGCACAAATGTAGGTTTAATCCTTACATTTGTGTAAGGATTAAACAAGAATATAATTTCTTCTCAAGCATAGCATATTGTATAATCAAGAGAAAGGAAGTGTAAAAACGTTTTACAACTTTCTCTGATCCCAAGTATTTTAATAATATGGTGATACACCATGTTACTACCTTGTATTTATATATACATGTATAAAAAAAAGACTTTTGCATTGATTCATCCTTACCATCCTCCTGGATCAAGCTCCACTTATGAAATCTTGAAGGGCCTGGCTCCCACTGATTCACTTCCTGGAGAGTAGAGCAGTTCTGCTCTGTGGCAAGCATTTTCTTTTTACTGAGTCTAGTGACCACTGACTTTTCTGTCCTGGAGTGATTCAGGTCAAGTGTGATAACTTTAGTAGTGATACTTTGTGTAACCTCCATGGAGTCAACCAGTGGCGCACTCAGGATTTAATCTTGGAGGGGGCGAGTTGAGTAGACGATTTGAGAATACACACTATGCATCGCATACAACCTATGACTGAGCATCTGCAACGATCGCTAATTCATAAGTAGTATAGAAATATAAGACACGACACATCATAAATAAATTTAAAAAAATTTAATTAGGAAAAGATTTTTGGAAATTTTTCTAGTGTTTTTCCTTTTTCTTTGGGGGATGCCAGGGGCCCCTAGCCCCCCCTCTGGGTGCGCCACTGGAGTCAACAGACTCATCATGGGAAGCCCACTCAACCAGCAATATGTCTATCATACTGAGCCTTCAAGTTATTTATACTATCTGCACTCACAACCCACTCAGGCAATGCATTCCACTGACTAACAATTCTCCACATAAAAAATCTACTCCTCACTCCCTTCTTCACCACACATCTCTGTAAAACTTCCAAGGATAACCCCTCGGTCCTCCCATCTTAACATCACTCTTTTTATAATTTCTTCTGTATTAACAGAAGAAATTATAACCACATTCTCTCAAATGCTCTTCATAACGAACACTCTTGAGTCATGATATCACTTTGGTTATTCGTTTTTGGACTCTCTATAGTGTTTCGACATCATAATGAAAACTAGGTGACCAAATCTGAGCATAATAGTCCATACGTGGGCTGACACCAATACCTTATATAGATGCACTAAAAACCATCTCCTTATCCCTGTATGTCAATGTACTTTTTATCATCGCATCGATACAATGTGTGCAGTCTTTGCAATACACGTGTTGTGCTGTGCTCTTGGAACTAATTAAAATCTCCCATTAGGATCATCTTTCTTTTATTTGTCCGACTAATTTATCTCAACATTTCGCAGTAAAACATGATCTCCCTTTAACAAACCCATGCTGACAACCACCCAGAATGCTGCTGTTAATAATAATTATAATAACAATATTATTATATTATTATTATTATTATATTATAAAATATAATATTTTATAATATCTCTCACATTTTGCCATGCATACATATTACTCTCACGACATAGAACTACTCAAGTTATTAGAAAGAAACTTGACATGGTTATCATTCAAGAATGTATAAGCAAAATTTATTTGAGGTACAATGATCTCTTAAAAAGAATGGACAATGAAAGGTTTGCAAAATAAAAGTCTGTTGCCAGGGTGGCAGTAAAAATACATCAAGGAAGACCAAGATTTAGTTGGATTCATGCAGTGAATATTGCCTGAAGATGGAAATGAATGATTTGACCATATTGGAGACTTGATACATGACAGATTAATTAAATATGGAAGAAAATTGTTGATATATATATATATATATCAACAATTATATAGGAAAAATATATAGGAAGCTAATAATAGTGCATATCTAATTACACTATCTGATCAAAAAATATCCAGACATTCCTCTGTAGACATGACTATATACAACACAATATGGCTCATACAGGTATAAAAGTAAGCACACACAGTCTTGCAATCTTTGTAGACAAACAGTAACAGTAAAATAGCCCTACTGAAGAGGTCAGCGACTTTCGATGTGGCACTATCATAGGATTCCACCTTTGCAACAACTCAGTTTGGTAAATTTCTGCCTTGCTGCAGCTGCCCTGATCGACTGTAAGTGATGTTATTGTGAAGTGGAAACATCTAGGAGCCTTAACAGCACAGTTGTGATCTGGTACACAACATAAAATCACAGAGTGCGACTGCTGAATTCTGAAGTGCATAGTGTAAAAAAAATAAAATTACTTGGTTAAAACTCTTGCTACCATATTCCAGAATGCCTCTGCAAGCAAACCAATACAACTGTTTGTTGAGAAAGCTGAAGAACATGGGTTTCCGTGGCCATGTCGCCACATTCAAACCTAACATCATCAAGGGGAAACACTAAGTGTTGAGCGGAGTGGTGTGAAGCTCACTACCATTGCATTCTAAAGCAGTGAAAATGCATTCTCAGAAATGATGATTCACATTTCACCCTCTGGATATGATGGACAAGTCTGGATTTGGTGGAGAATGCTATCTGTTTGAATGTGTTGTGCCAACTGTGAAGTTTGGTGGAGGAGACATCATCATCTCTTGGCTATTTTTCATGGTTCATCCTGTGCCCCCTACTTCCAGTTAACAGATCTTCCTGTCTGCTCATAGTAGGCCAAGTCAGTCACAAGGAACTTCCTACACTGCAAGGTATGCTAGAGAGTGAAGTTTATCCTTAGGTAAGTGAATCAGAGTTGCTAATTTAACATGAGGTTTGAATGTGGTGCAAAGGCCATGTTTTATTAGTATTTTGGCTATCTTTCCTGATGTACCTCTGATATAGGGAATAGAAATGGTCATGTTGTGGTCCTGTGTATTTTTGCCAAGAAAGTATGGTGCTGGTATTTGAGTTCTGTGGACAGAGCTATATCATCAGAACAAATGGCTCTGGCTCTGTGTGTAAGTGTTTTTAAAATGCCATACTGTTGGAAGGTCAACTGGTCTGGGTAGTGACCATTCCAATAATTCATAGCATCATGCATACCCATAAGGATATGTGCTTTGCATTATGGAATACTAATGCAAGTGATGTGAAGTCATTAGCTTCTATATATGAGTTTTCCCAGTCCTGATTATACTTCGGGCACAAACTTTGTTTGCTTACACTTGGATAAAGGATTAAACCAACTATATAATATATAATTTCTTGGTATCTTTAATTTATACCATACTGTTGAACCAGAACCAGATGGTGATATGATTGTTTATGTAGATATTTTCTTGTATGTGTTGGCTTTCTACGTGTGGCTCTGTCCACAGAACTCAAATATCTATGCCATACTTTCTTGGCCAATAGCTACAATAACCAACAAAATAGATAAATACTACATAGCCCCATTACTTCTCCTTCCTCTGATACACAGGAACACAACATTACCATTCCTATTCTTTATGTCAGAGGTACATCTGAAAAGACAGTCAAAGTACTAATAAAACATAGCCTTTGCACTACATTCAAACCTCATGCTAAATTAGCAACTCTGATCTACTCTCCTAAGAATAAACTTCACTCTCTAGCATACCCTGGAGTGTATGAAGTTTCTTGTGACTAATGTCTTGGCCCTGCTAACATCCAAGTGGAAGAACATAAAATGTACATTCACCACCATTATTATGGCAAGTCAGGACTCTCAGACCATGCTTTGGACACCACTTCACACAGAATTAGATGGAAGAAAACTAATGTGCTATTTAATTAAGATTAAAAAGATTATTTTTTGAGTCAGCTGTGACTATGAAGAATTCTCCTAACCTGAACAAATATGGTTGCATTAATTTTTATCAAACTTTAGGAGACTGTTGTCTTGGAGCAACTCCCACATAGCTGTAATACTTTTTTTTAACAATATTAGAGGGTGCCAAATTAGTACTTGAGGTCTTTCATCTGTTACAATTGTATTGTTTCACTTACTCACTGTTGCATATACAAGATGTGTTGTGCTCTGATCATGCTGATTTGAAATTCAGCAAAATATAAACAAGTTAATAAACATCTTTTTTTATAAAATAGTTCCTGTGATGTTAATACCATTAAAAATAAGTTACAACACCTAAGCTCATCTGTTAGTCTCATATAAATAATTCAAGTATATTTTCTATGAATCTTTTTATTCATGAATCTTTATAATTGATTTAATCTTATAGGTGTGCAGTGATTCTGTGGCATGTAGATATGATTTTATTCTCACCAGTGACAGAAATTATGCTGCCACTACTAAAAATAGGGAAGCTATTGCAAAGAAATTAGCATCTGATGTCAGAGAAGATGGTAATTATTGAGATTTTTAATACTTGCATTTTAGTTAATTTTTCCTCATAAATACGAACAATTTTTCAGTTAGAATCCCGTTATGACATGGATGTTTGCAAAAGTCTAAGTGAGAGGCAATTTTTATTAGATGTGAGATATGCTATTCATTGGAGGTTAGTGTAATAAAAACTATTTGAGGATTTCAGTTTATCTAATTATTAACATATTCATATGTGTTTCATCATCATCATCATCAAATTCCTGAAATGTATTCTTGGGGGGGGGGGGGGGGGGTAATTATGATAGTACTACATGAGAAGTTACACCATTACTAACTTGCAACCAACAATTTGCCACAAATTAATCTATTTCTGTCAACACTCCAACATTATCAGATCTTATATTTCTGCCTTTTAAGGCACATTTTTACTGTATCAATCAATCTACATCTTGATCTTTCTCTGGCTCTTTTTCCTGCCAACCTGGAAAAGAATACTTGTTTTGCTAATCTTTCCTCTCTCATTCTAGTTAAGTAACCATACCCTGAGATTAACTGTACTAACACATTCCTGGATGCTAACAGTGTCAGCTTCTTTCCTAATATCCTCATTTTTAATATGGTATTGCTATTGATGCCATCTGTTCACACCCCTAATCTTTCTCAGGACTCTCATATCTGTGGTCTCTAGTCTTTGGTCAAGTGTTTTATTTCTAACCCAGCTCTCAGATCCATAAGTTAAAATTGGTTTGAACACTCCTTTGCAAACAGCTAATTTAGTGTTTTGACTAATTTCTCTCTTATTCCATATAAATTTATTCAGTTGACTTCCTACCATACTGGCTTTGTTGATTCTGTTGTCTATTTCAATATTTAATTTACCATCTTCACTAAAAATTGTGCCTAAATAGTTGAAATGTTTTTACTTGTTCTGTAGGTTTTCCATTCACGATGCAGTTATTTTCAGTGTTTCTGCCTATTTTCATTGTCTTTGCATAAATCTTACTAGGAACACTGTCACCTGTGTTTTCATTGTATTAAACAGCACCAAGACAATAAATTACAAATAAGATATTTCTTCTTCTTTCCATAGCCCATAATATGACTACTGAGCAGATATCAGGAAATGTTCTCACAGAAATCTTCCAGTAATTCCTTGATCAGCACTTAGCTTTCAGCTTTGTGAAAGAAGCTCCTGTCCAATTTATTATACTGTCTATGTAGTTTATTTTAAGTCTCTTTTTTTTTCCTTTTTTTTTTCGAGTTCCTGGAATAAGTCCTTCAAGTACTTACATCAGGAAACCGTTACTGATGTGACCAAGCCAGATAAGTTGTTATTATTATTTTATTATTATTACCCCAAGACCTCATAGAGTCAAAGACTCATCTAGGAGGTCCTTTTATCTCACTCACTCACTCACTCACACACACACACACACACACACACACACACACACACACACACACACACACACACACACACACACACACACACACACACACCTCATCATATCATGTCTTGAACACACTCGAACTTCTTGCAGACACCACACTCTCAGGCAAGGCATTCCAATCATTTACAACTCTGCACAAAAAAAAACACTTCTTCTTGTAAGGCCACAACATCTTCACTACTCTTTATGGTTCGTCCCAACTTTGCATCATCTGCAAACGACTGAATATCTCCATCCAAATCTTCGCCAATATCATTAATATACAAGTTAAATAGTAATGGCCCTAAAACAGACCCGTGAGGCACTCCACTAGTGGCTTTCCTTTTCCTGGATATTGCTCCCCCATACACAACTTGTTGATTCCTATCAGATAACCAGTCTCCAATCCAATGCACCAATCTAATATTCAACCCCATCAGCTCTAGTTTGACTGTCAACTTATCATGCAGTAATTTATCAAAAGCCTTTGCAAAATCTAAATATATTACTGTGTATCCTTCTCTTCTGTCCATGGAAGCAGTCACCTTATTGTAATAAGTAAGTAGATTACTACTTACTTATTACAATAAGAGATTGTAATAATAGATTAAAACATGACCTCTCTTTAGCAAATCCATGCTGTCCATCAAAGATAATACCATTGTTGTCATCCTAATTCTGGATCCTAGTTCTCACAAGCTTCTCCAACAACTTAACCACAACACCTGACACACAGATAGGCCTATAGTTTGATGCTTGAGTTCGATCACCTCCTTTATGAAGTTGCACAATCTTGCCCTTCTTCCACTCCTTCGGAACTTGACCGAGTGCAAGACTCGTATTAAAAAAATATGTCAAGGCAGGTGTCAATTCCCTGGCACATTCCTTCAAAATACATGGTGATATATTATCAAGTCCACAGCCTTATTAACATCTAGTTTCCTCAACTCCCCATACACCTCTTGTTCACTTACAGTCAGTCTCTCCTCCCCATCATCTACTGCTCTCAATCTCTCCATGAAGTCACATTCACAAGATTGAAAGACCTTTATGAACTGGTCATTAAGTATCTCCACCACGCATTCTGCAACAGCTGTCTTTATACGATTTTCTCCAATCAATGTCACGTTTCCATAATCTATCTTTCTTTTGCTGGCTACATATCGAAAGAACTCCTTAGGATTCTTTTTTGGCTTCATTAGCTAACTGCTGTTCATATCTCTCTTTAGCTACTCTCACCAACCAAGTCACCCTCCTTGCCTGGTCTTTGTAGACCTCATGGAATTGGTTATTTCCACTTCTCTTATGCTGCCTCCACAATGCCCCTTTTCTCTGTATCGCCATGCTTAATCTCTTTATTCATTCATATCACACCTACCTTATTTAACCTTCTCACCCTTGGAATACATTCAGACATTGCATCTACTAGATAGTTTCTGAAAATCCCGCAAGCTGCATTGATCTCTTTTCCAGCTAATTCCTCGTTCCATGCTACACCCACAAGCTGTGTCCTGAGCTCTTAATAATCACCCCCTCCCTTGTAGTTCCACATATACCATTTCCTCACAGAGGTCCTCACACTGCTGACAACCACCCAGGTAATCACCTCATGGTCACTCTCACCAATTGGTGGATGATTTGACATCTCATTTTTAATTATATCCTCTGATGAGATGACTGAATCTAAGACCCTCAATCCTGTTTGCTTCAAATTTTTGTTGATGTTCTCTCCTGGTGAAAGAACTGATTCTTTGTCTCACTTCAGAATTTGTAATATGACGAGTATATGGAATCTTTAGGAGCCATTTAAATCTCTTTTCATCTTTTTAAAAGAGGGTCCTAGTTTCACTTCCATGTACGAGTTCTGAAACTAGTGTGTCTGTAAGATGTGATATGCTAGTAATTGTAAGCTTATTATCTGTCCATAGTGGTTTTAGTTTTTTGAATTCTGTTGTTGCTTTGTAACTTTTGTTCTAGTATCGTATCTTGATTTTCCATCTTTATTAATAATATTGCCTAAGTATTTAAACTGATTAGCTTCTTCTGTAGATGTATTCTGTAGTAGGATTTTTTTTTTCCCATGGCACTTCCTTAGAAGCACAGATATTTGCCATTGTTTTTGATTTGGGAGTATTTATGAATAAGCCATGCTTTTTAAGAGTATGAGCTAACTTTGAGGTGATCGCCTGAAGATCTGATTTGATTTGTTTTTTGCTAGGAGATCAGTATCTTTGACAAACGTTAGATGGTTTATTTTTCATCCTATTCCTTCTGTCATTCCAATATTACAGTTCTTGAGGGCTTATTTTACAACATATTCGAGAAAGCAGTTAAATAACATTGGAAATAACTTTCATCCCTGTTTCACTTCATGCTCCTTTGAAAAGATAATGCTTTGGTTCCCTTTGATTTCAATAATCATTTCAGAAGAAGAGGATCAATCACATTATTTAGCGCTCTCTCTCTTTCTCTCTTTCGTCTATAATGCTATAGAATTTTCCAAAGGAAAATATATCGTATCCTTTCCTTTGGAAAGGATATCATGTCAAACAGAATCAAAAGCTTATGTTGTATGTATTTTTCTCCAATAATGTAAAGTGTAAATGTATGGTCTGTTGCACTTGTGCTCTTTCTAAATCCAGCATGAAAATCCAAAAATTGGATTCCATTTTTGCTTCAGTTTGTGAGAGTAAGATTTTTAAAAAGATTTTACTTAGATGGCTGATAAGGCTAATTGTCCTAAAATTATTGTACTTTTTGCTGTTTCAGAATTGGGCTAAGAATAGCTGTATATATATATCAGTCTTTTAGCCAAATTTTAGTGTTCCTCATCTTCTGGCCAGCCTGGTTGGCCGAGTGGTTAGCATATCTGTTCTCAAGCCAAGAGGCTGCAAGTTCAAATCCCACCATGGGCATGGATGTTTCTGATTGTCCTACTAACTCTGTATGGAAAGGACATTTGCGAACCAACCCCTTATTCTAGCAGAAGACTTCACTCCCAAAAATTCGGTGAGGTACGAGAGTGACCATACGATGTCTAAAGATGTCAAATGTGAAATTGTGTGAAGTACATTAATGATAGGTTCTCCCTCCCCACACACTTTTTCTTTAAGCATTTCTGATGAGATATTGTCAACTGCTTCTCCTATTTTTCATCTATATAGCATTCTTTTCCTAGGATATTTTCAGTTGCTTCAATGATTTTCCACAAAAAATTGTTCGTAAGAGACATCAGAATCAAAGGAGTCAGCAGCGATTTTGAGTAGCAATATTTATTTGAAACAGCTCTTTACTGATGTGTTATTTGAGTTACATAACATTAATGTAAAAAACAAATAAAAAAGACAAAATGTAAATTTTTGTCTTTTTATTTTTCTTGTTGGTCTAATCTAAATTTCAACATGAACATTGCTCTGACTAAATTATGGTCACTTCCAACATTAGCACCTTGGAAGGATCTAGTGCTTGTTGAGTTTATGCATGTTTTACATTTAGTTTTGATAAGTATGTAATCAATCATATTCAGGATTCTTCCATCTGGGGAGATAAAAGTCCATTTTTATGACTTCTTATGTGGGAAAAGTATGTTGTTTCTGTGAAACAAATTCTAGCAATTTCATTCCCATGTCATTTGTTTCTCCTAGTCCAAAAGGACTACAAAGGGGAGAAAATTTCTTCCTATATAAATTCTAGTTGTTGCATTCCACTCCCTTGCACTGTTACATGTTGGAAGTTTATTTTGCACTTGGTTAGAATAAACTAAATTTATTAAACTATAATAAATTTAGTTTAATCCTTATCCAAGTGTAAGTAAACAAAGTTTGCACCTGAAAATATCTTCAGGACTGAGGTAAGGTGGTACATCCCTTGGCAACTCGTAGCAAAGGTGGATCAAGCTCTCATCACTCCTTGTCTCAGTATCTCCCATAATGCAAAGCACATCTCCTTGTGGACATGTATACTGCTATGCATTAAGGGAACGGCCACTACTCAGATTGGTTTCGACCTTTATTGAGGTCTCGTCAGTGGGAGGCAGATCCAGAGTGGTGATACTAAGGCAGAAGCAATGGAGAGGTCATATTTACCTATACAAGTTGCAACGGTGTACCACCTTATTATTAAATTACCCTGGATTTAGAGAAAGATGTTAGAAGTTTATTTTGCACTTGGTTGGACTATAATAAATTTAGTTTAATATGACCTCTTGCTTCTGCCTTAGTATCACCACTCTGGGTCTGCCTCCCACTGACGAGACCTCAATAAAGGTTGAAACCAATCTGAGTAGTGGCCGTTCCCTTAATGCATAGCAGTATACATGTCCGCAAGGAGATGTGCTTTGCATTATGGGAGATACTGAGACAAGGAGTGATGAGAGCTTTGCTATGAGTTGCCAATACCTTACCTCAGTCCTGAAGATATTTTCAGGCATTGCTTGCACTTGGATAAAGGATTAACCTAAATTTATTATAATGCACTGTTAGAATATCTTAAGTGTTTTAAGGATCAGGTTATTGATTTTGTTATAAAAGAGATCCACTTCTTGATCATATGAAGTTGTTGGTGCCTGTACTTGTATTATAGTTATATTTAGCAGTTTACCTTTTAATCTTACTACTCTTCTTCTTCTCTCCCATAGTCCTAAATGGACCATTGGGTCATTCATGGCTGGTAGATGATGTTCTTTGTTATCCTCCTCCAATCATCTCAGTCTCTTGTTGTTGATATCAGTTGAGAAAGGGAGGAATTTGTCCATTTTTTGATGTTGTCAGTCCATTTTAATCGAGGTTGGCCCTAACTCTTGATCCCAGAATGATTCCTTCTAGTGTTTGCTTTGGAATGCCATTAGCCCTCTCCACATGTCCAAACCATTTCATTTGTTGTCTTCTGATGACTGTCAGAATATTTTCCCTTTTTCTCCCGTCTATTGAATCAATCAATTTTCAGACATTTTCATTGGTTTCGTGTGCAGTATAGGGAATTTTCAAAAGTCTTCTGTAAGTTTTCATTTCAAAAGACAGGAGTCTCCTCTCATCTTCCCTCAATAAAGTCCAGGCCTCACAACCATACAAGAGGATAGAATTCACCAAAGTGTCAGTTAGTCTTAATCTGGTTGTGATTGCTATTCTGTTCTTTCTCCACAATGGTTTTAACTTTTGTAGGGCCACAGTTGCCTTAGCAATTCGGTATTTAATGTCGGTTTTGGAGCGACTATCTTGACTCTACATGCTTCCTAGATAAGTGAACTTGTTTACATTCTCAATTTGTTTATTGTCTATTTGTATCTTGAAGGGTTCAATGAGAGGGCGCTAGTGGGTCAAGCGCTACGAACGTGTTTTGAAGAGCTCCTGATTCAGATAAGTTTTACTAGGAATAATTAAGTATATATGCGTAATTGTTTAAGTAAGAGCGGCTGTAAACGTTGTACGCTAACGATATTATTAGTGTGGGGTTTTTTTCTTGCTTAAACTAAATACGAAAACGTTAATATTAGACCTAGTAACCTGCACAGAAAGAAAAAAAAAAAAATGGAGGGGCATTGTCATTCCATGATTTTAATTTGGATTTCAGTCGGTTCGTTAAGTGTGAGGTCTGTTATATGTATTCCTTCGATTACATAAATGATTTGTGGATGTTTAGTGCGGATGGAAAAAGGGTGTGTGCGAAATGTGACCTGAACGAGGAATTAATGAATGCGAATATGAAGTTGATGACAGAAAGTGCTAGTAACGATTGTGTCGCGAGTGCACGTTTGAAAGAGAAGGATGGCGAGAAAAGACAGGAGAAAAAATGTTAAAAAATCAGGAAAAATGAAAAAGAGCGATTTGACAACCGTAACGGATGTTAAAAGGGACGAAAGTGAGGCGGAAAGAAACGAAACTGAGAGAACGAATGAAAGTAGAAATGGCGTGGTGCAGAAATCGCAAGTAAAAAAAATCGAAAGAATGAATGATAGCGAAAAAAGAATGACTGATGGCGAAAGTTGGACGCATGTTGGAACGAAAGTACTGAACCAAAGAAAGATGAATGACAGTAAAAGTGAGAAGAATGATAGCGAATGTTGGATGCATGTTAGTCCAAAAGTACGGAAACAAAGAAAGATATGTGAGAGTGAAAGTGAGAAGAATGATAGTGAAAGTTGGACGTATGTTGGACCGAAAGTACGGAAACAAAGAAGGATGAATGAGAGGGAAAGTGAGAAGAGGGGGTCGAGAGTTAGAAAGTTAGAAAGATTTAATGATAGAGTGAATGTATCGCGAGGTTCAGAAGGTGAATTGGATTGGATGAAGCAAGAAATGAAATGGATGCGGAATGAAATTAAGAGAATTCAGGTCAAAACTATTAAAATAAATCATGATGGCATGAAAGAGTTAACAAAAGATGAGCAAGTGGCGTTGTATGGCGACTCCATTATTAAAGGTGTGCTAGAGGATAAAATGCACAAGGTATGTTTTCCAGGCGGTAAAATGAGTAGAGTGATTGAGGCATTGAATATTAGGCGGGTACGAGCAAAAGAGTTAATTGTATTAATTGGTACGAATGATTTGAGAGAGAACAAAGAGCATGTCAAAATGAATGTCAGGAGACTGCTTGGAAAGATAAAGGAGAATAGTGTGACAGGAAGGGTGGTTAGTGTGTTGCCTAGGTATGATTGTGGTGAAATGAGGCGGAGAGCAAGGATTATGAATGATATTCTGGCTGAAATGTGTGAGGATATGGGAGTACAGTTTGTTAATGTGTGGAATGAGTTTGAGGGACGAAGTGAGCTGTATGGGAGCGATGGACTGCATTTGAGTGGTTATGGTGTGAGTCGCTTGGAGAGACTGCTGCTGGAAGGTAGAGAAGTGAATAGAGAGAATGAATCAGATCGAGAGGGGAGTGATGTGGAAGAGCAGGAGAGTAAGACAGGAGAGATTGAAGGAGTGGAAATGAATGTGGAAGTGAGTGGTATGAGTATAGAAAATGAGAGAAGGGGTGTGCAAGAGGAGCAGGGAAATGGGGAGGCTCAGGGTGGACAGGGATACACAGCGTGAGAAAGGTGGATGCTCCAAGAGGAGGTGAGAGAATGTGTAGGCAGGAAAGTAATGGGTTGATCAGGGATCAAAAGGAAACAGATGGAATTGCAAAGGGTTCTAAAATGAAGAAGCAGAAAGGGAAATGGCCCCAGTCCAGCACGGAGAGATCACATCGAGTGAGTGGTATCAGTGGAACTAGCTGTAGATCCAGAAATTAGTTGTGTTTGTATACCAATGCTAGAAATATAAGAAACAAGGCGGATGAAATGGTTGCACTAATTGCGTCTGTGCAACCAGAGATTGTCGGAATAAGTGAGACATGGTTAGATGAGGATGACATCCTGACAGGAATAGAGATGGAAAGGTATGATGTGTTTTGTGAGGATAGAAGGGGTAAAAAGGGAGGGGGGGGAGTGCTATTGATGATAGAGAAAGAGTTATGTCCATACAAGGTAGAGATGCAAGAGGGAAATGGGGCCAGTGGTTTTGAGGCAGTATGGTGTGAGATAGAGGTGAATAGAATCAAATACTTGGTGGGATGTTGTTATACACCTGGTAATGTGGATGGTGGTGATAGTGAAATGTATAGTCAAATAAGCCAAGCAAATAAGAAAAGGTTGATCATTATGGGTGATTTTAATTATGGCAATATAGACTGGAATGAAGAGATAGCAACTGGAAGTAAAGAAAATGAGTTTCCTGAGTTTTTGAGGGATAACTACCTCAGACAGTATGTAACAGAGGGCACAAGAGGATTAAGGGTCTTGGATTTGGTCATCTCATCGGAGGATGTAATTATCAATGAGGTATCAAATCATTCACCAATTAGTGAAAGTGACCATGAGGTGATTACTTGGGTGGTTGCCAGCAGTGCAAGGACCCCTGTGAAAAAAGGGTACATGTGGAACTACAAGGGGGGTGATTATGAAGAGCTCAGGAGACAGCTTGCAGGTGCAGCATGGAATGAGGAGTTAGCTGGAAAAAAGATCAATGCAGCTTGGGGGATTTTCAAAAAATATTTAGTGGATGCAATGTCTAAATGTATACCACGGGTGAGAAGGTTAAATAAGGTAGGTGTGAGATGGATGAATAAAGAGATTAAGCATGCGATACAGAGAAAAAGGGCATTGTGCAGGCAGCATAAGAGAAGTGGAAGTAACCAATTTCATGAGTTCTACAAAGACCAGGCAAGGAGAGTGACTTGGTTTGTGAGAGTAGGTAAAGAGAGGTATGAACAGCAGTTATCTAATGAAGCTAAAAAGAATCCTAGGGAGTTCTTTCGATATGTAGCCAGCAAAAGAAAGAATTATTATGGAAGGATGACATTGATTGGAGGAAATGGTATAAAGACAGCTGTTGCAGAGTGTGTGGTGGAGATACTTAATGAGCAGTTCATAAAGATCTTTCAATCTTGTGAATGTGACTTCATGGAGAGATTAAGAGCAGTTGATGATGGGGAGGAGAGACTGACTGTAAGTGAGCAAGAGGTGTTTGGGGAGTTGAGTAAACTAGATCTAAATAAGGCTGTGGGACTTGATAATATATCACCGCGTATTCTGAAGGAATGTGCCAGAGAGTTAACACCTGCCTTGACATATTTTTTTAATACGAGTCTTGCACTTGGTCAAGTCCCTAAAGCGTGGAAGGAGGGCAAGATTGTGCCACTTCATAAAGGAGGTGATCGAACTCAAGCATCAAACTATAGGCCTATCTGTGTGTCAGGTGTTGTGGTTAAGTTGTTGGAGAAGCTTGTGAGAACTAGGATCCAGAGTTGGGTTGACAACAATGGTATAATCTTTGATGGACAGCATGGATTTGCTTAAGGGAGGTCGTGTTTTAGTAATCTACTTACTTATTACAATAAAGTGACTGCTTCCTTGGACAGAGGAGAAGGATACACAGTAATATACTTGGATTTTGCAAAAGCTTTTGATAGAGTACCTCATGATAAGTTGACAGTCAAACTAGAGCAGATGGGGTTGGATATTAGATTACTGCATTGGATTGGAGACTGGCTATCTGATAGGTATCAACAAGTTGTGTATGGGGGTGCAATATCCAGGAAAAGGAAAGTCACTAGTGGAGTGCCTCAGGGATCTGTTTTAGGGCCATTACTATTTAACTTGTATATTAATGATATTGGCAAAGATTTGGATGGAGATATTCAGTTGTTTGCAGATGATGCAAAGTTGGGACGAACCATAAAGAGTAGTGAAGATGTTGTGGCCTTGCAAGAAGACTTGAATAAATTGAGTGATTGGGCAAGCTAATGGGGATGTGAGTTCAATGTTGCAAAATGTAATGTTTTAAAATTTGGAAAACAAAGATGGGATGCAGAATTTATGCTTGGTGAGAATATATTGTTGGAAGTAGAGGAAATAAGAGATCTGGGAGTGATAGTGGATAAGGATCTAAAATTTAGGGGACACATCGCCAAATTTGTGAAGACAACACAAAGACTTCTGGGAATGATGAGGAGGACACTGACATGTAGAAGTTGGGAGATTCTTGTTCCATTGTATAAGGCTTTGATTAGGCCACACATGGACTATTGTGCCCAGATTTGGTCACCTGGTTTTCAGAAGGATGAAGAGATGTTGGAAAGGGTCCAAAGGCGACTGGCTAAGGTAGTTTCTGACCTCTGGAATGTCGAGTATGAGGAAAGATTGAAAAGATGTAATTTGCAGAGTCTAGTGGAGAGAAGGAAGAGGGGAGATATGATAGAGACCTACAAGTTGGTAAAGGGTTGTTATAGGATCAATGGTGGAGAAGTTCTACAGAGAATAGTGGGAGATCAGGGGAGAACCAGAGGTCATCCCTGGAAACTGTATAAAGAGGGTGTGAGTAGGGGAGTGAGAGGCAGGTTTTTTTCGTGCAGAGTTGTGAATGATTGGAATGCCTTGCCTGAGAATGTGGTGTCTGCAAGGAGTTTGAATGTGTTTAAGACCCGGTATGATGAGATGTGTGTGAGATAAAAGGACCTCCTAGATGAGTCTTTGACTCCATGAGGTCTTGTTTAATAATAATAATAATTACTTCAACCTTTGTATCTCTTCTGGATCCCAGTGATCTGATTGGTCTGGATGGTGGCCCTTTCTATAATGCATAGCATTATACAGTACATATACTCATGTAAGTATATGTGCCTTGTATTATGAGATACTTAAGCAGTTTACGTGGAGTCATTAGCCTCTATATACAAGTAGTGCAGTTATGAAGTTAGTTCATATGCAAACCTTGTTTGTTTATTGGATAAAGGATGAAAACAAGAATATAATTTCATGGCATCTTTACTTAATGAGGCTATCTTATGTCATGTATAAAACCAACAGGTTGGAATATATAGTTTTTTCTGCTATAGGACAACGGGATATAAGGAAAATTTAGATACCATTCAAACTAGCACAGTGAGTGCAGGATGAGAAATTATTATGAGACATGTCAGCTATAGAAATGTAGATCAAGGGGAGGAATGATAACTGGGAGAGAAGGAAATGGAATTTATACAACTACTAAGAGATGATTACCTGAAAGACGACATATAATGGAGTGGAGTTAAGGTTTGAGAATGATAAATCTGGGCATAGCATCAGAAAATTTAGAGGTAACCACTGCAGTCACACTGCCTGTACTTGAGGAAAGCACTCATTTTGTCTTGACATCAGATATCACCAAATATGCAGGAGATTTTATAAGAAAGGATATATGCAGAATTACTTAGCAAGTAATTATGGTAATCTGAGTAGTTCCATGGCATAAGAATTTGGAGGAGAAGGCTGTCAGCAGTGCATAGAAGATGGTCAAGGGGTATTTCAAGAAAGCAATATCAGACTGTATACCCAGAATTAAGAAGATAAATCAGGTAGATGTTAGTTGGATGAGCAGAATCATTACAGCAAGTGCAGAACCAAAAAATATTGTGGATTAGTTGATAATATATATATGAGGCGTGTTTAAAAAGTTCAAAAAATGACCGAACCTTTTAAATAGCATGCCAACCAGCACGCTATTTAAACAGAAAGTGCACTGGGGCTACTGAAGTACACCTAGCAGCAGATTTTGTCAGCTAACTACCATTTTCCCCATTCTGCTATGAGCATTAGTCATATGAATTACATGCACTGAAGTGAACACATGCATACGCTATTCGTTGGATTAGTGACAATGAAAGAGCTTGAAGAACAACATATGTTCTTCAAGCTTCATAAACACAATCAACGTCACTTTGATCTTTGACCCATGAATCTGTTTTTTTTATTTTTGTTTTTTTTTTTTGGTCAATTATACCCATAAATTGATGTCTCAATTTTTAAAAAGTTTCAAGTTTTGCTGCAAATTTCGTAAAAAAAATTGACACGTGGGTTTATGGCTATATGTTGAAACCGAGATGCATTTGTCACAGTGGGTGGGGGAAGGGTCTCCTCGACCAAAAAAAAAGCAATAATGAGTAGGTCAAAGATCAAGGTGATGTTGGTTGTGTTTTTTTGATTGGAAAGGGTTGTACCGTAAGTTTCAGTGTACTTGAGAGATGCTGTGTGCAGAGAGAGAGGCCTGAATTGTGAGAAAACTAGGCCTGGATGTTGCTCCACGACAATGTGCTGGCTCACGCATCCACAGTCATATGGCAAAACATCAGGCATCCATTGTTCCCCATCCACCCTATTCTCCAGACTTAGCCCCAGCAGACTTTTTCCTGTTTCCCAAATTTAAAACCACTTTGAAAGGATGTTGTTTCCAAACCACAGAGAAGATTCAGGAAAATAAGAGAAGAAAATTGCATGCCATCACAGAAAGTGCGTTCCAGGAAGCATTCCAACAATTGAAGAAATGTCAGGAATGGTGTTTCGCCAATAAAGGGGGACTACAACAGTGTTTGAAATGTTGTAAAATGTAAAAGTCGTTATAGCAAAAGTTTGGGCTTTGTTTTTTTTAACATGGCTTGTATATATAAGTGACCAGCAAGTCCACAAACAGTGCAATCACAGGCAAAAAGAATGACCTGTATGGTACGGAAGACCAAAGATAATTAAGAAAGGAAGCAGAAGGAAAGGAAGAAAGGAAGCTGGTGAAGCAGAAGGAAATCTAAGAGTTCTTTCACTTTGTGAAAAGTAAATAGAAAAATGAATGCTGGCAGTAGGGATGTAGCAGAAAAGCATTAAATAGTTGAGTTAGTGAGTAGCATCCAATTGGAGATATTGTAGTTCCAGCTGTGACACTGACTGACGGGAGAATTAAGGTGAATCGGAATTACTTAACAATACTGCTTGTTCTTAATGCGAACACTATCATAGGATTATATTTTCATGCTAGTCCAAGTATTACCAAAGTGTGCAAGGAAATTAGCACTTCCTCTGATCAAATTGTGTAATTTAATCCTCGTTTCTGGGAAGTAGATAATGGAGAGGAAAGATCAAATAAAATAGTTCAACTGTATTATATGGCAGTCAGTATCTTCGGAGTGGTGGTTAAGGTATGAGAGAAGTTGGTAAAAGATAGAATTCAGCACTGGGTTGTCAGGAATATGATACTTTAAAGTGAACTATAGTTTTGTGCAGGGTAGGTTTTCTCTTATTAATATGCCGACTTTTTATAATAAAATGACAGTTCATTTGAATAAAGGAAATGTCTATGTAGTAATAGTGTTGGACTTTTGCAAAGTCCCCTAACTTTGCAAAATCAGGGGGTTACGGATTACGCACAGAACCCTCTTATATAAATTGGAGCAAATAGTAATTATGAAGCTTGTAATTTGGTTAAGAGGGTGGTTGATGAACAGATATCAAATGGTGGAGTTCAGGAGAAAGCCAGTCAACTAGCAATGTACTGCAGGGCTCAATACTTTGTACTCTGCTATTTAATTTGTGCACCAGTTATCTAGGAAATATTCAGTTTTGTTTATGATGAAAGGTATGAAAGGCAATGAGGATTATATAAAAATCCTCAGGATGAATTAAATAGATTGGCAGTATATGCTAAATTAAATGGCTGCCAGTTGTATAAGGATTCACTCACTTTGGGATGGAAAGATCACAAATTGTGTACTATATAGATGGAACTGAAATGCAAGAAATTGATGAGACAGCCAATTCTTGCCTCATCAATTTTCCAGGGAATCACAGGTTATTGTGGTCTGGGTAATGAAGCTAATAGGACATATTACAAAGACCGAACCGCAGATTGTGTGGTTCTTGAAGAACACTTGGTTAGGGAGGGTTTGTTTCCCTTCATAAGGCTTCAACAAGGCCACAGTATTGATCCTATACACAAGAGGTCAAAGATCCTAAAATAAGCATATCTGTGTCGTGTGTGTGTGTGGGGGTGCTGATGAGGACTGAGATATAAGTTTATTGATGTTTTTTTAAGCATTGTAGGAGGTTAGTTTTTTTTTTTTTTTTTGAAATACTAATTGAGGGAGGCTGTTCTAGAGAAGGCTACTTCATCTTTTATTTCTACCCAGCTGATAGAAATAATAATAATAGCAATTATTATTACAGGTATCTCCATGTAGTCTGTAGACTCATCTCTTCTTGAATTCATTTACACGAAGAACTCGCAACTAGAGTCAGGCAATGCTTTCCACTCATTCACCACCCTACAGGTGAAAAACCTCTTTCTCACACCCTTGTTAACCACACTTTTCCTTATTTCCAGGGATGACCTCTTGTTCTTCCATCACCATCACACAGCTGAAACATTTCTCCTGTATCAATCTTATAAAAACCTTTTAGTAATTTAAGTGTTTCTATCATAACCCCTCTTTGCCTATCAGCCAACCTCTGCATTCCACGAGCTCTCAATCTATCTATTTAGGGAGCATTTTTTACATCACTCACCCACTTAGTCAATCTCCTCTGAAATCGCTCCACAACCTCCTCATTTCCAAGGAATCCAAGTGACAAGACCTGAACACAGTAATCCAAATGTAGAAATATCAACACTTTATAAAGGGGAATAACAACCTCTTTATCTCTGGATGTTGGAGTGTTCCTCAATAACCAAGTAATCCTATGTGCAATCTTGGACACCTTAACAATGTGTCCCCCTGAAGTTCATCTCCTTATCCACCAATAATCTCTTGGAGTACCATTTCATCAATGTAGTACACAGCTGGTAATCTTTTAATCCCAAAATGTATAACTTTACACTTTTCCAGATTGAACTGACATTCATTACCTTTTGCCCATTTTTCCGGCTTATTTAAATCATCCTGCAAACTCTCAACATCAGCTTGATTTTTTATTGCACTACCCAACTTTGTATCATCAGCAAACAACTGAATATCTCCCTTTAAGCCAACATTTATGTACAAATTAAACAACAATGGCCCACTCACAGAGCCCCGAGGCACCACTGGTCACCTGCCTCATCCTGGACTCTGCTCCTCCATACACCACCTTCTGGTATCTCTCCCTGATCCATTTTCCTATCCATATCACCAGTTTAGTATCCATCCCCATCTGCTCCAATTTGCGCAACAATATTCCATGAGGTATCCTGTCAAAAGCCTTAGCAAAATCCAGAAGTATTACTGTGTAGCCATTTCCTTTGTCCAACTCAGATGTCATTCTATTATAAAAAGTTGATAAATTGCTAAGCCAGGATCTACCTTTAACAAAACCATGTTGGCCTCTATAGAGTATCATATCATGATTCACCCATTCTTGAATTTTGTCTTTAACCAACTTTTCCAATACTTTTACCACCACTCCCCAGATGGTGATTGGTCTGTAACTACAGCAGTTTTAGAGCAACCCTTATGCAAAGGAACTACTTTGCCTTCCTTCCACTCCCTAGGGACCATACTATAGTTAAGTTAAGTTAAATAACCAAGTAAAAGGTATTGACAATTCCTTTGCACATTCATGCAACACCCGAGCTGATATTCCATCTAAATCTACAGCAGTGTTTGCATTTAAATTTTGCAATATACTGTACCTCTGATTTCTTAACTTCAATTCTCACATTAGTTATTGCTACAGGTACAGAGATATCCTCACTTGGTTCATAGATTTTTGAAAAGTGATCACTCAGTAATTACTATTACATCTGAATTTGTCACCTCAATACCATCAGCACCCACTAAAGTTCTCCTTCCAAAATCATTTTTCCTTTTATTTGCCACATAGCAAAAGAAATCTTTGGGATTATCCTTTATCTCCTTGGCTAGGGTCTTCTCATAATCTGATTAGCTTTTCATACTATGCCGGTAGCCTTCCTAGCCTTGAGCCTTGTACTGCTCATGGGTGAACTGATCGCCTTTCTCCTTGTAAATTCTCTATAACATTTTCTTTTTTGCAGATCAAGCTTGATACTACTACTCATCCATCTAATGCCTACCTTGTTTGTCTTCCTGACCATGGGGACACAATATCTGATATTGCCTTCCTCAGATACCCACTGATTTTATGCCATGCACTGCTAACATCTTTCCCCTGCAATATGTTCTGCCATGGGCAGGGCCAGTCCGAGAGTATCTGTTGCCCCTAGGCAAAGAAAATTTAGGCACCCCTATTCATTGTCTCTATATATATATTTTGCCATACTCACACAAGTATGGTGCCTCGAATTCTTAGCACCCCTAATTCGCCTAATGATAAAACCGGCCCTGGCCATGGGACAGCTGCAAGCTCACTCTGAAGCTTGTTATAATTGCCTAACGTGTAGTCCCGTATATACCCCTTCTAAAGAGAGAAATCCACCAATTTTGCAACCTCCCAAGTCAATACCACATGATCGCTCTCACCAATTGGAGGTAACGAGGACAGCTTACTTATGCATATATCTCTGAACCAATGACCAGGTCCAACAATCACACCACGTGTCCCTTCAGTTATGTGCTATTTCAATTATCTCGTAGAAGATGTATGAATTCCATTTCCTTTTTGCCATGTGATATTTCCACCTTCCAATTGATATCGCTATAATTACCTCCCACCCCCATAATAATAACCCCTAACCCTGTGCTCATTGCACTAATTTGCTGATGCATGAATTCAATATCATTCCCTGTACCAGGTGGAAATATCACCTATAGCAGCAACCAACTGTATATTTGGTTGCATTGGTCACTATTTCACACCAGACCACCTCAAATGAACTATCTTTCACATGTTTATCATCTTGATATACTACTTTCTTTGGCTGCAACTAATCAGATATCAACAGTACTCCTCCCCTGTTCTATCTTCTCCATCTTGCCTGAAAATACTGTACTCATCACATTCAATTCCAGTGACCACATCTTCTGCTGACAGCCAAGTTTCACTAATGCCTATGACTTTTGGTGAGATTGCACTGACTAATGCCAAAAATTCTTACCTCTTATTTCTAATGCTTTTTGCATTAGTAAACAAAAATTGCAGATTCCCTTTAGTTCTTATACCAGCTTTAGACAATATGCATATCACTAATTTCAGTAGTCCCATACTGATTTTTATCCACTCTATTCTGCAATTTATTCCACGAATAAAGATCAACAAATATACAATCACTGCTTAAGTTTCTCCCTCTTATACTCAACCTTTTCAATTATAGTTTACCTGTCCAATTACTTCAATTTGTTCAGAAAACAGTAACTTCTTCAATCGCTTATGACCTTCCATGTTCAGATGCAACCCATCTCTTGCATACAGCTGTCTTTTGCCTTCAAAACACACTCCAGACATCAACAAATTCCAGACTTCTTTTTTTTTTGCACATTTTTGCAATCATACCATTCATTATCATTGCTCATCTACCTAACTCATAATTGTCAAAATGAGGCAGCACACACACTATCCTCCCATTGACACTTTTCTTCTTCACGATATCTAACAATGTTGTTAAATCTTTTGCTACCTGATTTATACTACCACTCAGGTCATTTGTATCCACCATAACTTTCATCTTTTCTGCATCATGCCCTCTCTTTATTGCTAAAGCCATTCTCTCTCTCAATAGTTCCACCAGCTAAGCACTCCTCAGGTATACTACTTTCCATACCCTTAATCATAGAATCACCATATATTTTACCACTCATAACTTCATTCAAGTCAAAAACAAGTGTCACTCACGGCCTCAATTTTTTAAGCTATTCAGCATGACTCTCCCTGTTTCATTTCTCAACCCTCTTTTATTTACTCCCTCACTCTCACAACATCTCGTTTTTTCTAGACCTCTTGTGCATTCATTCTATTGACCCCCAATCACTCCCATACTCTTTATTACTTCATTAATCACCAAAGACTCTCCCATACTTAATCCTCTTCTAGTTACTTAAGCTAAAGTAATCTCCATAGACCTATTTCTCTATTCAACACATTTAACTCAATTTTAATTTTCAGAACCAATTCCTCTTGCAGAAGATGAAAGTCACTTTTCATTTTCACGAACTCTACCAAAGTTGTTCTGCTACGGTCCCGATGTCCGCTTCCATTCCTAACAGCTCCAGCCTATCCCGACTCTTCTTGCATAAGTCGACATTTTCATTCTTCTCATTTAGCCAAACATTTGACAGATCCTTCACATTCTTCGGCGAATTACAATTACACTATTGTCCCACAAATGACAAATACTTAGAATAACATATCACTCAAATTTTAGGTAAATGAATGCAGCCAAATTTGGTCAGGTTAGCAGAGTATTTCATTGCCATGCTGACTCTAAAAATAGTCTCTCAAATTTGTGATGACTTCTGCATAGCATGTTAGTTTTCTTGCATCTATTCTTGTGCGAGGGGGGGGGGGGGTCTCCAAAGAATGGCTTGTGAGACCTAACTTACCTTAATGAAAATAGTAGATCTACTCCTTCTCTGAGATGGTTGTTAGCTGATTTTTCTGTCTATCCATGGTAGGCAAACATATAGTCATAGGACATTTCATGCACTCCAGGATTTCACAAATGATGGATTTATCCTTTAGTGTAGTGTTTCTCAACATTCTTTCATGTGTGCCCCATTTTTTAATATTAAGTTTTGTGGCACCTGATGAAACCCATAAAAGTTAGCAAAACAAAAAAAAAAGGAATTAATTAAAATTTTTAAATATTCATATAGATTTAAATAAGTCATCAAATCTTTCAGAAATTGTATAGATCTGGCATCATTGCACAAACGTTGAATCGTATTGGCCTTTTGGAAACTTTCCCAATTTCATCATGGGAATTCTCGAATGCTCTGGAAATGTTTCTGCGAGTATAAATAAGGCTTGAAATGGCAAGATGGCAGTAACATTGCAACAGTGACCAACAGTGAGAGGTCAATGGGCAGCATTATTTTATTCCTATTTGCAATGACTGTGATACACAGTATAAAAAATTTTCTTTTCTAGTGTAGAAAAATGGATACATTTTTAATTGTACATAAGCGGGCATCTGACAACTGTGGAGCATCAACATCATCAAATTCAGTTTCACAGAATATCACTCCAAAAGAAAAATCAAGAAAGTATGCAGCAGAATATTTAGATTTTGGTTTTACAAAGACTAAAGTAAATGATGAAGAAAGATCACTGTGTGTTATTTGTTCAAGAATTTTGGTGGCTGATAGCATGAAACTGAATAAAATGAAAAGGCTTTTGGAAATACTTCATAAGGAGTATGTTAACAAACCTCGAGAGGTCTTGTCTGCCAAACTGAAATGTTTTGAAAGGCAAAAATCTAGCATTAAAAAAGCTTTGTCTGTAAATGAAAAAGCTTTACTAGCTTCTTGCAAAGTTGCATATAAAATAGCAAGATGCAAAAAGCCCACGCTATTGGAGAAGACCTAATTCTGCCAATTGCAATTGATATTGTGGAAACTATGCTTGGAGAAAGTTTTACTAAACAACTACAGTGCATAGCTCTATCAAATGATGCTGTTGGTCGGTGAAGTGGCGATATATGTGAAGATATGCAGCAACAACTTTTGTTGAAGCATTGTGACCAATTATTTTCAGTTCTGCTTGACAAGGCAACAGATAGTAACAATGATTGCTATTTAATTGCTTTTGTTCGATTTTGCGATGGATTATCAGCAGTTGAAGAGTTATTGTTTTGTAAACCAATAGAAAGAAGAACCACAGCACCTGAATTGTTCAAAATATTGGACAATTTTATATGCAAGGCAAACATACAGTGGAAAGATTGTGTTGGAATTTGCACTGATGGTGCTTGAGTTATGTCCGGAAGGTTTGAAAGTGCACAAGTCCTTGTGAGGGAAAAATCCCCACAATGTATTTGGGCACATTGCATGATTCATAGAGAAGCTCTTGCTGCAAAAGAAATGAGTCCTGATCAAAATATTGTGTTAACAATAGTTATAACCATCGTGAATTACATAAAAATGAGACCCTTAAAATCAAGACTGTTTTATGAACTTTGCAAAGACATGGCTGGAGTGGAACATTCAACGCTACTATTTTCCTGCAAGAGAAGATGGTTATCACCTAGAAAATGTTTACAATGTGTTTATGAATTAAGAAATGAAATAGCAATCTTCTTGGAAGAGGAAAATCACAAAGAAGCAGAGAAGTTTAGAGACCACTTATTTTTCATTACAATTGTAATGACAAATAATATTTGTCATTACATTTTTAATTTGTAATGAAATTAGCTACTTGGTGGACATATTCAAGAAACTAAATATATTAAACCTGTAACTGACCCTAAGGAAAAAATACACATATCTTAGAGATGAGTGACAAAGTTAATGCTTAATCTTTAAAGATACCTGTGGCATAACTATAAATAATTACATGATAACCACAGTAATTAACTTTAATGAAATAAAAGTACGGATATTTCGTACTGAAATTAACAGTACATCATCAGTGCAGACAACAAGCAGTTCAAAGGAATGAAATACAAAGTACATAACAGTTGAGGGATTACCAATTAAAAACTATTACCGTGTGCTAGAAATTAATATTAATAAAGAATATTATTAAAATTATTCTTAAAAACTAGTTGTTTTTAAGAATAATTACTTAAAAACTATTTTTTTGATGGTTACATAAGATAAGAATATCCCAAACTTTTGGGAGAGAGAGATGTAAAAGGGCTTCGCAACTTTCTTTGAAAAGGTTCTCATATTTAAACTTGCATCTATGAAGAAGATGAGCTTAATCCCACTGGATATTGTGTTTAGTGTCAATACTATGTTGTGCCAGACCAGACTTTTGAGGCACAACATAGTATTGAATCTGCAAAACAGCTACATGTCATTAATTAAACCCATCCCAGTATCATTAATAAACAAATTGAACAACAATGATCCCAAAACTGACCCTGAGGTACACCATTAGTGACCTTCATCTTTTGGGATACTGTATCCCCCATATAGAACTTTCTGATACCTATCTGACAGCCAGTCAATGATCCAACTCAGAAGTCCGTTATGCAATCCCATCTGTTTCAATTTATTTACAGCTTGTTGTGTGGCAGTCTATCAAAAGCTTTTGCAAAATTCAAGTACACCACTGTATATGCATCTCCCTTGTCCAAGGTATTTGTCACCTTGTTATAGTACATAAGTAAGTTAGTGAAACATGATCTCCCTTTAACAAATCCATGCTGATAACGACAGAGAAAACTGCTGTTATCAACCAATTTCTGCATACTACTTCTCACCAATCTCTTCAATACCTTCACCACAACTTCAGATATACAGATTGGAACAACTTCAGATATATAATTTGAAGCTACAGCCTTATCACCACTTTTATGTAGTGGAACAATTTTACAACCTGTACTGTTGCAAAACTCTTATTAAGCAGGCATGCCAATGCTACTGCCAATTCCCTGGAACATTCTGCAAAGATGCATGATGATATGTCATCAAATTCTGTTGCCTTATTGACATCAAGTTTATTTATTTCCTCAAATACCTTCTGCTCACTCACTCACCATTAAGCCATCCTCTCCTATTTTCTCTATACTTAAATTACTCGTGATTCTACCCTGATCAGGATGAAACATCCTTATAAATTGATCACTGAATACATCAATATCAGTAATTATCAAATGCAGATCTATTTGCATTGGAGGAGGAGCTTGTGTTGGAGGAGGAGGAGGAGCTTGTGATGAGGAGGTAGCAGCGAGCGAAAGCACAGAGGCTAATGAAGAATAGAGCCAGACAGTGAAGCAATATTGAAAGCATTAAATCTTATAAATGAAGGCCTAACTCTGTTAGCTGATGACAACCCTAATTTTGAATAAAACTCTAAAGTACAGCGTAAAGTTATGATGGTAGAACTTGGTTGGCACTATGCATTACTTGAGAAGAATGCTTTGGACATCCCCTTCACAGAGGATTAAATGGAAGAAAACCAGTGTGCCTTTTAGAAGTCATTGCAGGTCAGAAAGGTTATTTTTAGAATAAGCCATAAGTATGGAGCATTGTTGTAACCTGAAAAAATATAGTTGCATTAATTTGTCAAAAATTTTGGAGACTGTTATCTTAAGATCAACTCCTACATAGCTGTAATACTTCATTTTTACATCATTAGAGCATGTGAAATTAGGACTTGAGATCTTTTGTTCGTTAAAATTTGAACTGTTTTATGTACTCCTTGTTTGCATGTTAACTGTAACATGTAATGTGCTGTGAAGTTGCTGATTTGAAAAATCCAGTGAAATATAAGCCAGTTAATAAACTTTTTTTTTTATATAATTCAGTTGGTTTGGGGTTGTAATACCATTGAAAATAAGTTATCAATAGCATTCAACACACCCAAGCTTGTCTATTAGATTTAATAAGACCATTTTTAATGCGAAAAATTATTAGAAGTGTGAAATTCTGATATAACAATAATATTTTGAAAGAACTGCAAAAACATACATTCTGATCGGATTTATTACAAAAATTTAAGAGGTTTATGCCATATACAAGCTGTTGCACAAACTTATTCAGTTTGTGCAACAGCTCTAATAACTTGGCCTCACACACCTGTGTTTCTTCATTCAGGAAAAAGTAGCAGTGAGCTCAATGTTGTGTACACCAGGTTGATAGCTTTTAACAAAATGGACACTCATTAGCCGAACAACCTCTTCTGCATCTATAATCCTCATGTCATCTGGATTTAGAAGAGTTATTCTTTCATATTCATTCTTTCTTTTACTTGCAGCATATCAATAGAATTCTTCTGGGTTTTCTTTTGCACGCAGAGACAGTTTCTTTTCATACTCAAACTTTGCTACCCACACAACAGTTGTGACTATTCCAGCCTGCTGCTTATAACATTCATAGAGTCAAAAGACTCATCATGGGAGATCCTTCCTAAGAAACACAAAATCTATCAAGACTCATCGTGGGAAGTCCCTCCTAGGAAACCCAAAGTCTATCATACCACTCCTTACACTCATTGACCGTTCTCGCTCTCACCACTTTATCAGGCATTGCATTTCATGGTTCAACCATCCTCCATGCAAAGAAACCACTCCTCACCCTCCTGCTCACAGTTTCCTTTCATAACTTCCAGGGATGGCCCCTTGTCATCACTCCTTCCCGCTGTTCAACCAAGCAAAAGAACTCCCCAGTGTCAACCCTGTAACCACATCTCAACAGTTTAAAAGTTTCAATCATATCACCACTCTTTCTTCTATCCACCAAACTCTGCAGTCCACATTCCCTCAGCCGATCTTCATAACTAACATTGTACAGTCCTGAAACCATCTTTGTTATCTGCCTTTGTACCCTTTCCACAGTTAATTTATCCCCTTCAAATCCTGGGGACCAAATCTGAGAAAAATAGTCTAAGTGTGGTCTGATCAGAGTCTTATACAACGGAATGATAACTCTTTTATCTCTGTAGGTTAGTGTCCTTCTCATTATTGCAGCAATCCTCTGGGTTCACCACCTTTGCAATATGTCCCTTAAATTTCAGGTTTCTATCAATCATCAACCCCAGATATCTTGTCTCCCCTACTTCCTCCAGTATAGCTCCTCCCACAGAGTATGCAGTGTCCTGTCGATGTGTCCCAAACCTCAAGACCTTACATTTTGCTGTATTAAACCGACATCCCCATTCATTTGCCCATCCATCTAGCTTATTCAAATCCTCATGCAGGGCTACCACATCTGCACTATTACTAATAACCCTTCCCAGCTTCACATCATCTGCAAACAACTGAATATCCCCTGCAATCCACTGACAGTGTCATTGATATACAGGTTAAACAATATAGGTCCCAGTACTGAGCCCTGTGGGACCCTACTTGTAATCATCTGCCTCCTTGAAACTTCCCTACCATGCACAACTCTCTGATACCTATCGGACAGCCAATCCTGAATCCAGTTGACCCACCTGACATCCAGACCCATGTGCTGCAACTTAGATATCAGCTTATCATGAGGTGCCCTGTCAAATGGCTTCACTAAGTCCAAGAAAATGGCAGTATATGCCTTTGCCTCATCTACTTATAATAAAGTTACTCTTGAAACTTTATTATAAAAGGCTAGCATATTGCTAAAACAAGAGCGCCCCTTTCACATATCCATGTTGACTCTCACAGATAACATTACCTTCATCTGCCCAATGTCGTATACGGTCCCTCACTAATTTCTCCAAGAACTTAACAACTATTGATGACACACAAACTGGCTTATAATTAGAAGCTTCCAGTCTGCTACAGTCCTTATGCAATGGCAGTATCTTAAATTCCTTCCCCCCTGGGCACCTTTCCCGCAGCCAGACTTTCATTGAAAAGCCAGGTTGAAGGTGCTGTTAGTTCTTTAGCACATTCTCTCAAAACTCATGGTGAAATACCATCCAGTCCCACAGCTTTACTGACATCCAGAGTACTCAGTATTTGGAACACACTCTCCTCCTGCACCTCTAAACCTTGAACCTGCACTATCCCTCTAGTATTAAAAGTTACTCTTCCAGGATGAAATACTCCAATAAAGTGTTCATTGAACAATTCCACTATGTCTTCTGCAACAGTGACTCTATTCCCATTTTTATCCCAATGTCATTCTTCCACAGTCATTTCTCCTCTTACTGGCCACATAGCTAAAAAAATTCCCTAGGGTTTTCTTTGGATCTTAGGGCCAATCTTTTCTGATATTCCAGTTTTGCATTCCTTGCCATACTAGTCACTCTCCTGGCCTGTGTCTTATATTCCTCATGCATCTTCTCTTCACCTGTCTCCTTATATCTCTTCTAAACAGGAACATGCAGTTCCTGTTTAATATTGTTTGTCATCCACTTTACTCCAAATTGTGTCCTCTTCTTCACTCGTTGAATACAGCTTACTATTGCTGCTAACAAATATTCCTTCACAATTTCCCATGCACTAATGATATCCTGTCCTTCCAATTCCTCCCTCCACGAAACTTCCACAAGTTGATATCTAACACTATTATAATCACCTGCCTTATAATTCCACATACGTTCCCATCTCTTTGATACTTGTGCATGTCTATTCATCTTCCAAATCAAAATCATATGGTCACTCTCTCCAGCTGGTGGGAAAGATGTCATCTCAGTTATTATCAACTTTTCTGATGCTATGACCAAATCCAGAATTCTTGAACCTCTTGTTCCCTCTATTATATGTTGCCTAAGACATTTGTCCCTCAAGAATTCTAGAAATTCCATTCCCTTATTGCTACATGCATCTTTCTCTCCCAAATTTATACTGCTGTAGTTAAAATCTACCATAACAATCATTCTTCTTGCACTTGCTAAACTCAACTGTCCAAATATCTCCTAGTCCCTACCCTCTGTGTTTCTTGGTCTATAGCAGCACCCCACTAAATATCCTGTCTTGCTCACTTCTACTTCTCACCATGTGCTTTCAAAATCATTAGTTTCACTGCCTTCCAAAGTCTCCACTCTTAGAGGACATAAGTCATCACTTATCATAAGCAGTACTCCACCACCACGCTTTCCTTAACTATTCTGCCAAAAAATGCTGTACCCAGCTACTTCTATTCCTGTTATTATATCGTCTTCTGTCAACCATGTCTCAGTGATCCCAATAATCTTTGGCCAGGCTGATGCTATCAGTGACACCAATTCCTCTCCTTTATTTTGAATACTCCTGGCATTAGTATAAAGCATAAAAATGCCATTATTTCTATACCCAGCATTATCCCTTCTAGACTCCACTGGGCTCAGCATTACCTGATGTTTTCCCCCTTCTCCCAAGTACCCATTCCCACAAGAGGCCACCCCTGCTACCATCCACCCTGGGACACACCAACTCGTTCAGAACAGCAATCTGTCCAGATACCTACGTCCTTCCTCATTCAAATGCAAGCAGTCTCTTGCATACAATGCCTCTCTGTCCTCAAATGCCCTCCAAGCATCCACATATTCCAATCCTCTCTTCTGACACATTCTGTTATTCAATATGACTATTATGTTATTCAATATTACTGCTCTTCCGCTTAGCTCGTCACTATCATACCTTGGCAACACGCACACTATCTTTGCTCTCTGTGTCTTCTTTCGTACAACCTCAAGCAAGAATCTCATATCTCTCGCTGCTCAGTTTACATTACCACTCAAGTCATTGTTCCTACCATAACAATCATCTCATCCATCCTTTCACCTCTCTTAATTGCCATAGCCACACTTCCTATCATTCCTCCAGGCAAACTCTCCTCACACATCCTATCTTGAACACCAGGGATCATTGAGTCCCCATACCTTACACCTCTTACCACTCTATTCCTTGATTGCTCACATGCATCCCTCACTCTCTCTCCTCTAACATTTTCTCTCTGTGCTCCCCTACTTACCTGCCTTCCTGACATCACTCTATCCAGTGCTCCCTTGCATTCCTCTCATTCCCTCTCTCCTGCTGTTTCCATTCTCTCCTCTTCTATCATTCCAATAACTCTCTCATTCCCTCTCTTCTACTGTTTCTATTCTCACCTCTTCTATCCTTCCCATAACTCTCTCTCATTCTCTGTCTTCTGTTGTTTCTATTCTCTCCTCTTCTATCATTGCCGTTACTCTCTCTCACACTCCTACTCTGATGCGCCTTACATTCATCTCTTCCATTTGCCTAATCTCATCATTCATACTTCTGATCTCGTTCCCAAGACATTTCACCTCCTCTTTCAGCTCATCTATCCTTCTCTGCAAGTTAGCCATTCTTGCTTGACATTCATCCTCCCAGTCAAGACAATCTCCAAAAACTTCACAATCATTCAAGCCTTTCACATTCCCCACTCTTATTTTTTCATTCATATTCTGCTTGTTATTCTCACACTATCTCTCTCTTTCTCTCTCTCTCTCTCTGTAGGTTGAGATTCTCTCATCCCTGACGCAATGAGGTCGGTTATTGTAATATCTAACCTATTAAGTTCCTGCCATTGCCTACATTTTGCACATATATGCATTCCTCCTGCTCTCACCCGCCACATATCTAACTGCCAGGATGCTTACATACCACAGGCACCGCATGCCACAAAATCTTGTAGTATATTATGAAAAATAGAGTCCTTAAATGGGGGAGGACTTGGTGACATACCATTTGTAATTGTAGCTGTCGCTGCTGCCATCATTCAAATAGTACGAGGAACTACTATAACTAAATGCTAAATACTAAACGCTCTACTATACTATGTTATATGCTCTACTATAAGCTAATTTACTTATACGATACTGTAAGTATAAACTATATTTAACTATACTAAATAACTAAATACGAAAACTTATCTTCTTCTTCTCTTCCACTGTAGATGCGTTCGACTCTGACCTAGCCTTCTCGGTAACCCAGAAATAACACGATATAAACAACAACTAAACTTCAAAAGCCTCACCACTTGTATCACTAAAAAAAAAAAAAAGTAGCACAATTTACGACAGAAGTCACACTATACACCGTTTAAAACCCCCTTTTTTTTTTTAACATAGCTCAAATTCACCACCATGTTCTTCAGCGACTTTAGCACCATTTGGTGACAAAAAATTTCAAGTAACATAAAATTTTGCATAATGTAAAAAGTTGCTTCAGTTAACTAATTAATTACCCGCTTAAAGTGGGAAATAGTATCATTTCATTCAATCACACTAACTGATTATCAATCGAATTCACATTAAACAAGGTCTTCCTGTACTGCATCAGCCCATTTTTGAATCCTAGCCCTCATAAACTTCTCTAACACCTTAACAACAACATTTCCAGATACACAATTTGGCATATAATTTGTAGCCACAGTCTTATCCCCCCCCCCACCACCACCATTTGGAAAGTGGAACTGTTTTCCCTGCCATCCACTCCTCTGGGACTCACCCTGTTTCAAGACTCATGCTAAACATGTGCACCAAAGGTGCTATTAATTCCCTAAAGCATTCCTTCAAGACACATTGTGATGTACTGTCAAGTCCTACTGCCTTATTAACATCAAGTTTACTTAATTCTTCATATACCTCATTAACCATCAGTCCCTTCTGCACCATACCTTTTCCTCTTCAGCTTCTCATGATGTTGCCTTAACAAGGATGAAATATAGTAATGAACTGCTCATAGTACTTCAACTATGTCCTCTTCTTAAATTACCAATCTACCACTGTCATCAGCTAACATCATCCTTCTACAGTCTTTCTTTCTTCTTGTCAAATATAGAATGAACCCACTAGCATTTTTCTTAGCTTGATTGGCTAATTTCTGTTCATATTGCACTTCTGTTCATATTGAACAGAAGTGCAATATGAACTTTCTAGCTTGCTCTTTGTACTATTCATGCAGCTGATTATTATCAACATTCATCTTATGTTGCTTATACCGTGCCTTCTTCTTCTTCTTGCAAATTTCATGCTTATTTTCTTCATTCATCCATTTCACTTCTACCTTGTTTAGCCTTTTAACCTTTGCAATATACTCAGACATTTCTGGTGTTAAACAGCTCTTGATCAATGCTCGAGCAGTATTTGTCTCTTTTACATTCAACTTCTCTTTCTATGCTATAATTCCTAGTTATGTCTTTAAGTTCCATTTGTCTCCTAAAATGAATTAACAGCCAAAATTATAATCATCATCATTATCGATTTCTTAATACTGTATGTACCTCCAATTCAAAACCAAAATTATAAGTACAAAAAAAAAATGTTAGATACACAAATGTAAAATGCTCATAAATACTTTTTCTTTCCTTATGATGTTATGCAAGGATTCTCATTAATATTATTCAAGAGCTACAAGTTCCCATTGTTACAATGTTGTCCAAGAAGTTCTAATCATTATTTAACCAAAGTCAATTCTCTAACAATAATACTTAATTCATTCTGTTCAATCATTTGAGGTTTATTGATACTTCTTAAATGCTTTCATATGATGACAGTGACTGTGGCTTCCCATTAATATTGGAAGGAGAAGATTCATCGGCTATCAGTATCTTGCATTAATGATGTGGTGATTGCTGGGAGATTTAAAGAGTGCAGCAGTGATCTTATGGCATATTCTGTTCTTGGCTTTGATATCAATTTTTTGTTTTTCATAGAAAAATTAAGATATATTAGTTAAAAGAAAGAAACAGTTTATTGCATGATTGTTACATCAGATACAATGCCTTTTTCCTGAATCCTTTGAGTTAATTACATTTATGAGATGTAAAGCAATAACGAGGAGCCTATTTTTTTATTATTGTCCTTTATTTCACACCCAAAGTAATGAAATAAATAAGCTGCCCTTACTGTGTAAGTGATGTTTTGTTTTGTAACACTTGTAAATAGACACAAGCACGCACACGTGCACACACACACACACACACACACACACACACACACACACACCATAAGCATTTCACTCTTGTTTTACAGGCACAAACTTATGCCTCAGTTCTTACCAGACTAAATTTATATATTTTTTATACAGGATTCATTTTCATTTGTTTTGAATCTTACTCAAGGAGTAGTGGTTTACTTGTTTGAGAGTCACAACTGATATAAATTGGTTTTTTTTAGGTGAATCCCACCCATGAAGGGCTGTAAATTATTTCTATTTTACTTTCCTAACAAGCACTGAAACAGTGCTACATATTATGGTCCCACATGCAGGACCAGTAGAGGCCTAAAATCACCAATCATAACAATTGGTATTAGTACTGTACTGTGAGTGGTTTAATGATTATAAATATTCTGGAAACCTTGTTCCTAAGACGAAAATGGAATTATTTCTCAAGAGGCCACGGAACCATTATCCTGTTATTGGATAATAGTCTCATGCTAGCTAATGCCATTCATAAACAATGCCTACAGTGAATTTCAATCCCCTCTCCCACCTGCTGGTTGTAGAGTGGATACAGTATTACTTAGCCAGACAGTTAAATTATAGTTTCAAATTTTATTATTAGTATACAAATTTATGATAAAATATTCCAAGACCTATCAAAAGAATATATATCTACTAAAAACAGATTAAAAAAAATACATATGCGATGAATTTTTGTTTGTTTGTTTTAAATTTATCACCTCATAACTTATTAGAATCACTTAAATTAATATAATTTGTAAAAATAAGTTTTAATTTGTTGATATGTTATTGTGGATGTGTGTATATAATTAATTGATGAATGCTTTTTTAATCTTCATTTTATTAATTTTCATCTTTCTCCTTTTTTAACTGTAGTGGTGCGATGTCCAGACTTGACAAGACCTTTGCACGGAAGAAAAAGTGAAATTCGTTATTATATTGGCACTGTGGTGCGATTCTCCTGTGATGATGGGTATCGCCTGGTAGGATATGAGTTTCGTCGCTGCAGATCAACTGGACTCTGGAGCTGGGGTATGGAGGCTGAATGTGTCAGTAAGTAATTAATATGAACTTCTATTTTATATGTACAAATAAAATTATGTAAATTTTATTTTGCTATCTGATAATCGGATATGTGGCTGGTGAGAGAGGGGGGGGGGAGTGCGTGCGTGTGCAAGATGCAGGCAATGGGAGGAAATAAATGAAATAGATATATCAATAACTGACCTAGTTGCTCCAGAAATGGGAAATGAATATCAGAAGATGAGTAGTGTGATAGGAGAGAATGAAGAAAAAAATATGAATGAGAAAATAATAGTCGATAGTGTGGAAGGCATGAGTGACTGTGAAAGTTTCGGAGATGGTTTTGTTGGGAGAGTGAATTTCGATTTAGAATGACTGACTTGCAGAGGGAGATAGATGGGCTGAAAGAGGAGGTGGAATGTCTTGCGAATGAGATGAGAAGTATGAAAGATGAGATGAGAAGAATGGAAGAGATAAATGCAAGGTGAATCAGAGTAGGAGAAAGGGAGAGTTTTGGGAAGGATAGGAGAAGAGAGCATTTTGGGAATGATAGAAGAGGAGAGAATGGAAACAGCAGGAGAGAGGGAATGAGAAAGAGGTATGAGAATGCTAGAGAGGAGAGAATGGAAACAGCAGGAGAGAGGGAATGAGAGAGAGGTATGGGAATGCTAGAAGAGGAGAGAATGGAAACATTAGGAGAAAGAGGTATGGGAATGCTAGAAGGGAGAATAGAAACAGTAGGAGAGAAGGAATGAGAGAGAGGTATGGGAATGCTAGAAGAGGAGAGAATAGGAGTAGTAGAGGAGATGGAATGAGAGAGAGAGAGAGATGTATGGGAATGATAGAGGAGAGAATGGAAATAGTAGAAGAGAGGGAATGAAAGAGAGTTATGGGATTAATACAAGAGGAGAGAATAGGATAAGTGGAAGAGAGAGAATGAGAGAGAGTTATGGGAGTGATGGAGGAGGAGAAAATGAAAACAGTAGGAGAGAGGGAATGGTGAGAGGTGTAATGTATGGTGACTCATTGATCCGTGGTGTGCAAGATAGGATGTGTAAGGAGTGTTTGCCTGTAGGAACAATAGAGAATGTGGCTATGTCAATTAAGAGTGGTGAAAGGATGGATGAGATGATTGTGATGGTGGGCACAAATGACTTGAGAGGTAGTGTAAATCAGGCGGCGAGAGATCTGAGATTCTTGCTTGAAGTTGTGCAAAAGAAAACAGAGAGGAAAGATTGTGTGTGTGTTTCCCAGGTGTGATAGTGACAAGCTGAGCAAAAGAGCAGCAATACTGAATCACATAATAGCCAGAATGTGTGAGAAGAGAAGGGGTTGGAATAAGTGGATGCTTAGAGGGCGTTTGAAGAGAAGGGAACTGTATGCTAGAGACTGCTTGCATTTGAATGAGGGAAGGACGAAGGCATCTGGAAAGATTGTTGTTTTCTGAACGAATCAGTGTGTCAATTCAGGGAAACGAGAATTCCCAGGGTGGATGGCAGCAGAGATGGCTTCTTGTGGGAATGGGTGCTTGGGTGAAGGGGGACAATGTTAGGAAACATTGAGTCCAGGGGGGGATCGAGAGGAGACAATGATAGGTATAGAAGCAGTGACTTTCTATGCTCTTTACCATGCATGGGCAACCTTTCTTAGTTTGGGGGCCAAATTATCATTCTGTCTCCGAGTCAAGGGCCGGACAAAATTATTAAATAAAATAAATTAATATTAAATGAATTAAAACAAGTTGCTACTTCATATTTCATTTATTTATAATATAATGCTTTGGTATAAAGCTCTACATGAATTTTATAATATAATGAACGACATAACAATTTAAGGTGAAGATTGGCCTTGTACTTCAACTACGAGATTATCAATACTGACGTTAATATTACTTAAGGATAATTGCATAGAATTTTCAAGGTTTTCGTCCATTATTCTCGTCCGAATTTTTGATTTATTGTATTTCATCCTCGAAAAAAAGATTCAGTTCGTTTAGGTATCCAGTGACATCTACAAGGAATGCTAAATCACACACCCACTCATCATGTTTTACTTGGTTAATTGTGTTTCCTTTTATGTCCATAAAATCTGCAATATCTTGTCTCAGTCATAAAATCGTTTTAACATTTTACCTTTACTCAACTACCTCACTTCACAATAATAAGACACATCTTCATAATCTGAAAATAGGTCTGCCTATTTTCAGATTATTCTTACTTTCAGATTTCAGTCTGCAGTGATTAAGTGCATGTGACTTAATAAAGTTAATACTGGCTACTACAACTTCCATAACATTTGTGAATTTAATCGATTTTGCACACAGATTTAGTTGGTGGTTAATGCAGTGAAAATTTGTTAAGTTTTCTGGATGGATGTGTAGTTCTATTGCTCTTTCATGAACTATTCCAATAAATCCCTTCTGTGCACCAACCATTGCAGGGGCTACATCAGTGCATATGCCAGATAGTGAACTCCATTTAAGCCCAAATCTCTCAAAAACTGTGTTGACTGTTTTTAAATATATCTTCATCGGTAGTTGTTCCTTTTAATGGCCGAAGTGCCAATAATTCTTCTGTGATGTTGAAATCCGCATTAACTCCTCGAATAAATATTGCTAGTTGTGCTGTATCGGAGGCATCAGTGCTGTCATCATTTGGGGTGTTGGCTGTTTAGGTAGGTGACAAAAGCATCCAAAGTGTCTTGTCCATGGGGGCCATATGGAAAACACATCATCTACATAGCATAACCACCGTGTGGCTTGTATGTAGCTGTGGTAAGTACTTTGTTTTCAAAGTGTTCCATGTAAAAATTTGCTAACGGGGAAGAGAGGGAATGGTTAGTTTCGATGTCACCTCCTTATTTACCAATATACCACTTATAGACACTCTTGATTTAATCAAGTCTAAATTTCCCCCAGATATTTTTGAATTATATCAATTTACCATGAATGCAGGTTACTTTACATGGGATGGGGGGAATTCTACAAACAGATTAATGGTACTGCTATGGGTTCCCCCCCTCTCTCCCCCGTTAGCAAATTTTTACATGGAACACTTTGAAAACAAAGTACTTACCACAGCTACATACAAGCCACAAGTGTGGTTACGCTATGTAGATGATGTGTTTGCCATCTGGCCCCATGGACAAGACACTTTGGATGCTTTTGTCACCTACCTAAACAGCCAACACCCCAAAATTCACTTCACAGTAGAAAAAGAATCAAATAACTGTTTACCATTTCTTGACACATTAGTCACCCACCTTTCAGATGGTGCACTATCTTTTTCTATTTACAGAAAGCCTACACACACACAGGAAGATACCTACATAAACAATCACATCATCATCCAGTCCAACAGTACGGCATTTTAAAAACACTTACACACAGAGCCAGAGCCATTTGTTCTAACGATACAGCTCTGACCACTGAACTCCAATACTTGCGCCATACGTTCTTAGCCAACGGCTACAATCCCTACAAAATAGATAAAATACTACATAGGCCCATTACTCTGCCCTCCCCTAATACACAAGAATACAACATGACCATTTCTATTCCCTATATCAGAGGTACATCGGAAAAGATAGCCAAAGTATTGTTGAAACATGGCCTTCGCACCACTTTCAAACCTCATGTCAAGCTGGCAACTCTGATCCGCTCGCCTAAGGATAAACTTCACCCTTTAGCACAACCAAGAGTGTATGAAGTTCTGTGTGACTGTGATTTGGCCTATTATGGGCAAACAGGAAAATCAGTGAACATCCGCCTGGAAGAACATGAAAGATACATTCGCTACTATTACTATGGCAAGTTGGGACTGGCAGACCACGCTTTGGACACTCCTTCACACAGGATTAGATGGAGGAAAACGAATGTGCTATTTAGGAGTCGTTATAGATCTGAAAGATTATTTTTTGAGTCAGCAATGGCTTTGAAGAATTCTCCCAACCTTTAAGAGGGTGCCAAAAATAGGACTTTAGATCTTTTGTCTTTTTGCGATTATATTGTTTCACTCACTCACTGTCGCGTTTACATGTGTGTTGTGCTCTGATGATGCTGAGTTGAAAATCAGCGAAATATAAGCGTCAATAAAACATCTTTGTTGTTAAAAGTGTTTGTGGTGTTGTTAATACCGTGAAAAATAAGTCATGAATCAATGCAGGCACTGAAGAAAGCACATCACCAATGCAAGTACCGAGCTGGCACGTTGTAACACATTCACAGACACCACTAGTCAAAGTGAGAAAGAGACCTTGGTTGGAGAAAACATAGTGTGTTTTGTGCAAGTCATATGACGTCAGCTTAATGTGAGTTAGTAGAACACACCATGTTTTCTCCCACCATGAATCAGATAAACTTCGCTGAAATAGATTAGGGCCGGATCAAAAGAAGTAGAGGGCTGGATCTGGCCTGCGGGCAGGTGGTTGCCCATATTTGCTCTATACTAATGCCAGGAGTATCCGAAATAAAGGAAATTAATTGGTGGCGCTCATAGCATTAACCTGGCCAAAGATTATTGGAATCTCTGAGATGTGGTTGACGGAGGATGATATAATAACTGGAATTGAAGTGGCAGGGTACAGCATTTTTCGGCAGGATAGGAAAGGAAAACATGGTGGTGGAGTACTGCTTATGATAAGTAATGACTTATGTGCTCTTAGAATAGAGGCTTTGGAATGAAAGCATATGGTGTGAGGTAGAAGTGGCCAAGACAGGATATTTATTGGGGTGTTGCTATAAGCCAGGGAGCACAGAGGGTGGGGACCAGGAGATGTTTAGGCAGTTGAGCTTGGCAAGTGCAAGAAGAATGATTGTGATGGGAGATTTTAACTACAGCAGTATAAGCTGGGAAGAGAAAAATGCAAGTAGTAAGAAGGGGATAGAATTTCTGGAATTCTTGAGGGACAAATGTCTTCGGCAGCATGTGATGAAGGGAACAAGAGGTTCAAGAGTTTTGGATTTAGTCATGGCATTAGAAGAGCTGATAATAAGTGAGATGACATTTCTCCCACCAGCTGGAGAGAGTGACCATGTGGTTTTGACTTGGACCTGACATGCAGGTGTATCAAAGAAAAGGGAACGTATGTGAAATTATAAGGCAGGTGATTATAGTAGTCTTGGGTATCAACTAGAGGGAGTTCCATAGAGGGCAGAATTGGAAGGCCAGGATATCATTAGTGCTTGGGAAATTGTATAAGAATATTTGTTAGCAGCAATAGTAAGCTGTATTCTACAGGTGAAGGAGCAGACACAATTTGGTGTAAAGTGGATGACAAATGATATCAAACAGGAACTGCAGTTGAAAAAGAGATTACGGAAGATATACAAGGAGAGAGGGTGGAGGACAGATGCACGAAGAATATAAGGCACAGGCCAGGAGAGTGACCAGAATAGTGAGGAAGGCAAAATTGGAATATGAGAAGAGATTGGCACTAAGATCCAAAGAAAATCCTAGGGAATTTTTTAGCTATGTGGCCAGTAGGCGGAGAAACAATTGTGGAAGAATGACATTACAGGATAAAAATGGGAATAGAGTGACTGATGCAGAGGACATAGTGGAGTTGTTCAATGAGCACTTTATTGTAGTATTTCATCCTGGAGGAGGTTTTAATACTAGAGGGATAGGGGGCAGGATCAGGGTTTAGAAGTGCAAGAGGAGAGTGTGTTCCAAATACGCTGTTGGACTGGATGGTATTTCACCATGGGTTTTGAGAGAATGTGCTAAAGAACTAACAGCACCTTCGACCTGGCTTTTCAATGAAAGTCTGGCTAAAGGAAAGGTACCCAGGGAATGGAAGGAAGGTAAGATAGTGCTGCTGCATAAGCGCGGTAGCAGACTGGAAGTGTCTAATTATAGGCGCCTGTTTGTGTGTCATCAGTAGTTGTTAAGGTCTTGGAGAAATTAGTGAGGGACTATATACAGTGTTGGGTAGATGAGGGAAATGTTATCTGTTAGAATCAACATGGATTTTTTAAGGGGCGCTCTTGCTTTAGTAATATGTTTGTCTTTTATAATAAAGTGACAAGAGCAGTTGATGAGGGAAAGGCGTGTACTGCCATTTTTTTGGATTTTGCAAAGGCGTTTGACAGGGTGCAACATGTTAAGCTGATATTTAAGTTGCAGCACATGGGTTTAAATGCAGGTTAGTCAAATGGATTCAGGATTGGCTAATTGATAGGTATCAGAGAGTTGTGTATGATGGGGAAATATCAAGGAAGCAGAAGGTTACAAGTGGAGTTCTACAGGGCTCAGTACTAGGACCTATATTGTTTAATCTTTATATCAATGACATAGCCAGTGAATTGCAGGGGGATATTCAGTTGTTTGCAGATGATGTGAAGTTGGGAAGGGTTATCAGTAATAGTGCAGATGTGGTAGCCCTGCAAGATGATTTAAATAAACTAGACAGATGGGCAAATAAATGGAGTTATCGGTTCAATGCAGCAAAATGTAAAGTCTTGAGGTTTGGCATCCATTGATGGGAGGATGCATACTTGATTGGAGGACCTGCACTGGAGGAGGTAGGGGAGATAAGAGATCTGGGGGTGATGATTGATAGAAAACTGAAATTCAGGAAGCATATTGCAAAGGTGGTGAGGGTAACTCAGAGGATTGCTGCAATACCGAGAAGGATGCTGACCTGCAGAGATAAAAGAGTTATCATTCCATTGTATAAGGCCCTGATCAGACCACACTTAGACTATTGTTCTCAGGTTTGGTCCCCAGGATTTGAAGGGGATGAATTGACTGTGGAAAGGGTACAGAGGTGGATAAAAAAGATGGTTTCAGGACTGTACGATATGAGTTATGAGGATCGACTGAGGGAACATGGACTGCAGAGTTTGGTGGATAGAAGGAGAGGTGATATGATCGAGACTTTTAAACTGTTAAGAGGCAGTTACAGGGTGGACATTGGAGAGTTCTTTCACTTGGTGGAACTGCGGGAAGGAGCGATGACAAGGGCCCATCCCTGGAAGTTACGAAAGGAGGCTGTGCGCAAGAGGGTGAGGAGTGGTTTCTTTGCGTGGAGAGTGGTTGAACCTTGGAATGCATTGCCTGTGAGAGTGGTTGAAGTGGAGTTGGTTAATGGTTTCAAGGAGTGGTATGATAGACTTTGTATTTCCTAAAAATGACTCCCACGATGAGTCTTTTGACTCCATGGAGGCCTGTATAATAATAATAATAATAATTTGTTCCATGCACCTTCTCATGAACATTCTGTTTCTGCCTTATGTCACTTCTATAGGCATGTTTATTTTCTGTACTGGATATAATTATTCCTCTATTTTCTTCTAAGAAATTAAGAATATGAGCACCTATTAATCAACATCAATATACCTTTCCAGCTTCAAATCTACTGAACCAACTTCTCTCTCTCTATTGTTTTGTCTATTATCTCTCAATCTGCTTTTAGAACAGTCTCTCTCTCTCTCTCTCTCTCTCTCTCTCTCTCTCTCTCTCTCTCTCTCTCTCTCTCTCTGTGTTCTGTCTGTGTGTGTGTCTCTCTCCCTCTGTCTGTCTTCCATACAAACTAAAACCTCCAGGTGTTCAAGAAACACACCACACCATTAGATTCCTGCTTTTCTTATGACATCTTAGCCGCACATGACACTGATTTACTATATGTTTGCAGCCTTTCATGGGTGGTAGGAGTTGGTATTAAAAAACATCTCATTTTTCAATAAGAAATTAATACTTTCCTATATTTCAGCAATGTTACATTGCCATCATCAGGGATTACAAAAAACAATGATATGTGCACATAGGAACTAACAATGGGCAAATGAGGCAAAAGAAAGGCAACCAAATTTGGACCTAGAGTCCATTTAGGACTCTCCCAGTGGTTTTGGCTGTTGGGCTGAAGATCAGAGGATTAATGCTTCCCAAATTTGGAGCAGTCTCATGCACCAAATTTGTTGAGGTTTGGAAAGTTTTACAGGACTGAAGCATATTCGAGGAACAGCCTTTCAAATTTGTATTTTCTGATATAATAGAGTGGCCTTCTTTCAGCATATCCAGTGGTGGATGTTCAAAGCATGGTCAGCAAGTCCTGAGTGACTGTATTGTAGAACCAGATGTAGTCCTTGTATTCAGAAATTCTGATATTGGTTGTCCTTTCTGTTTGGCTGTAATAGGATAGTTTGCAACTGCAAAGCACCTGGTAGGTCAAGAGATTGTGGCTGGTCTTTGGTGGAGAAGATCCGTTTCTGCCAGTATGCCATGGCAGTATTCCACATTTCCATGGCTTTATGTGTGTCAAATAATTCAATGGTTCCCTTGGTTTGTTTTTCCTAGTAGAGGTGGTATTATGTTATAAGGTATGTTTTACTCATCAAAATTGAGATCCCTATTGTGTTTGAGTAACATCATTGTTCAGCATCATTATTTAGGAGTTTAATATGGCACATTTTCATCCCTGGAAGTTACAAAAGGAAGCTATGAGCAATAGGGTGAGGAGTGGTTTCTTTGCATGGAGGGTAGTTGAACTGTGGAATGCATTGCCTGATAGAGTGATGAGAGCAAGAATGGTCAATGAGTTTAAGGAGTGGTATGATAGACTTTATGTTTCCTAGGAAGGTCCTCCCACAATGATGATAATAATAATAATTTTGTAATGTGTGTGTGTGTGTGTGTGTGTGTGATTTATTTGGAAGTAAGGTTGAGAGATTTATGAATAGAAACTGTTAAGGGTGGGGAAGTTTTCAGAAAGGTATGTTGCATCAAAAGCTAGATAGTGGAGTGGCAAATGATAGTAAACAAATGGTATAAAAATGTACCATTTTTATACCATTTGTTTGTAAAATATACATGCAAGGTATATTCAGCCTTGTATCTATAATAAATAATTATATGTTATTAAATAGGAATGCAGTTGTTGGTGTTGGGTTCTCTGAAAAACTTGGTATTTAGACTATTTATTTCTTAGTCTTTGTGTTACTGATGTGGTGAATGGATTGCTGAAAGATATGCATTCGTCTGTAGGTGTTTTAATGATGCAGAGAGTTATTAGAAGTGATGCTAATATAGTGGCCCTTCAGGAGTATTTGAATCTGCTAGAAAAGTGGGTAGATGAGTGGAATATTGATATAATGTGAACAAGTATAACATTTTCAACTTTGGGATATAGAGATGGAAGGTTGTCTGTGCTAATTGTAGACTTCATTTTCAAGACAATTACAGGTACTCCATGAGTTACAACTAAATTTTTCTTAAGAAAATATCATTTAAAATTATGGTATTACAAAAATATCGTGAAATTTTCATTTTGACCTATACGTTGAATTATGTGCACACATATAACATGCTATAGGAGCATGATTCATGCATCTTTAGGATTATTACACACATCAAGTGGTAATAAATAATTCATTTTTTCCTAATCAGTAACCAATTTAAAAATATTTCACCCTCACCACAAACACACACCAATAATAAACGTTTTGTATCTCACAGAAATAAAGCGTGCAAGCATACAATTTATCTATAGCGACACTGCTCAACGAGCAGTGTCAGATTCACTTGTTGCGTACAGTGACAAGTGTAAACGAATGTCGGCAAGTCTAGCTCCAATTGGCTGAATGTGATAATTCTGCCGCGCTGTTAGATCGCAGTACATTTGTTTCGTGTAACAATAATTGAAAAAATATAATTCTTTTCATATTTTCAACAGTGACACTTGTCATAATTCAGCCTTGTATCTTATTTTATTCTGTTAAAATAACATATATTTATTATATAATAAATATATGCTATTTTATTCTGTTAAAATAACATATATTTATTATATAATAAATATATGCTAATTTAACTGGATAAAATAAGATTTACCAAAAATATTTCACCCTCACCACGAACACGCACCAATAATAAAAGTTTCGTATCTCACAGAAATAATGCACACAAGCATGCAATTTATCTGTAGCAACATTGCTCTCTGAGCAGTGTCAGATTCACTTGTTACATGTGGTGACAAGTGCAAACAAACATCAGCGAATTTAGCTGCAATTGGCCGAATGTGATAATTCCGACACTGCATTAGATCGCAGTGCATTTATTTCGTAATCTACAGCATTAATCGAACAATTCCAATTACTAACTATTCAATCAATGTCGAAACATAAGCTATAACCTTTAACATGTTGTATTGCATTTATATAATGTTGTAAGCATTGTTATTATTTATAAACACAAACAAAATTTAATTTTTTAATTTTTTCCTTGGGGGTACTGCAGTGTCTTAGTGCTTATGTACCGCCACTGCCTACCTCCCTACGAGACCGGCTAACTCACCGTTCATCGAAAGAGACCATATAATAATAATGAAGGTCCTCATGCCACTGAGAAGAACTGAACCCATCTAACCAAAGCATTTTGTCTATACTGACAGAGCTACAGAGGCTCCACCAGTTGTCATGCCTTCTCTTAAACTCATTTGCACTAGATGCACTCACTACTTCAACAGGCAAACTGTTTCACTCACTTACAGTTCTGTGAGAGGAACATCTAGCTCTCACTTCTGTCATCTCCCCCATCTTCTTTCATATAATGAAAAATATCATAAGCCAATATCCTATAACATCCTCTCAGAGATTTATATACCTCTGTTATATCACCTCTCTTTCTCCTGTTTGTTATTGTCTGTATTCACGGACTTCCAATCTGTTGTCATAATCTACATTCAGTAACCCCATTATCATCTTTGTAACTCTTCTGTGCAGCCTTTTCATAGCTTCTTTATCCCCTCTGAATCCAGGAGGCAAAATCTGCATTCACATTTGCACACGTACCCCTACCTTCAAGCATTGCTTTCCATTCACCAGTCACTCTGCATGCAAAGAACCTGCTCCTCACTCCCTTGCTCACACCCTCCTTATGCAGCTTCCACGGATGGCCTATTGCTCTACCCTTGTCTCCCTCTACTCTATGAACAATCTCTTCCAATCTGGTAACAGCTCTTCATCAACTTGTACATCTCAATCATATCCCCTCTCCTTCTATTCACAAAACTCTGCAAGTTGCATTCTCCCAAGCTGCCCACATTCCATAGACCTGAAACTAATAACTTAGGGAACATTATCAGATAGGTTCATCCCCTTGAAAACCAGCTGACCAAATCTGCATACAGTAGCTGATATGCAGCCTGAGCCAGGGAACCATAACCTTTTTGCTTCTGCATGTCAAGGTCTTCCACGTTGTTGACATAATCTGTCAACAAATGTAAGTTTCTGTCTGCTATCACTTCTAGATCTCTCTCTCTCATCTCTCCCACCTTTTTCTACATCCTAACCTTGCATACTCACAGAGCCTATTGAGATCATCATGCAAGGCCACATCTATTCAGCTCCTGATAGTTCTTCCCAACTTGGCATCATTGACAAACAGCTGTATATCTCTAGCTAAGCCTGTCCCAATATCATTAGCATAAAAGTTAATGATATTGGGACAGGTTCACCAGTCCCTTATCCACCCCATCCATTTCAGTTTAGTTGTCATATGGCAATCTGTCAAAGGCATTTGCTAGATTGCCATCTGATTGCCAAGTCCTACTGCTTGTTGACATGAAATTTGCCTAATTCCTCACATATTTGCTGCTCACTCACCATCAGTCCCTCCTTCATACTCTCTACATTCCAGCTTCTTGTAATGCCACCTTCACAAGGATGAAATACCCTAATAAATTACACATTGAATACTTCAGCTATATCTTTTACATTAGTTACAATCTAATATTTGTCATCTTTTTTCCCACATATCAAAAGACTTAGTAAGATTTTTCGTACATGATCGGCTGATTTCTGCCCATATTGCATTTTTGCTATCTTTATCAACTGAGTCATCTTCCTGGCCTACTATTTGTTCTCTTCATACAACTTATAATTATAAGCATTCATCTTGTGTTTCCTCCACAGTGAGTTCTTCTTCCTGATTTCATGTTTAATCGCTTCATTCATCCATTTTACTCCTACTTTATTTAGCTCTTTTTTACCTGCAGAATACACTCAAGCATTTTTTCTGTTAAATAGCTCTTGATCAATGCCCAAGCAGATATCTGCCTTTTTTCAACTCAACTCGGCTTTCCGTGCCATAGCACTCAGTTGTCTGCTAAGTTTTTCATATCAATTGTAAAGAAGATTAGACAATCACATCCTGTCATGATATGATCAGAACCACTATTCTCAACCTTTGTGTGCCCGACATTACATATTGTGTAATATAGTTGTCCCTTAAGAACTCAAGATTTCATTATAGTCAAATAAGCCAAGCAAATAAGAAAAGGGTGATCATTATGGGTGATTTTAATTATGGCAATATAGACTGGAATGAAGAGATAGCAACTGGAAGTAAAGAAAATGAGTTTCTTGAGTTTTTGAGGGATAACTACCTCAGACAGTATGTAACAGAGGGCACAAGAGGATTAAGGGTCTTGGATTTGGTCATCTCATCGGAGGATGTAATTATCAATGAGGTATCAAATCATCCACCAATTGGTGAAAGTGACCATGAGGTGATTACTTGGGTGGTTGCCAGCAGTGCAAGGACCCCTGTGAAAAAAGGGTATATGTGGAACTACAAGGGGGGTGATTATGAAGAGCTCAGGAGACAGCTTGCAGGTGTAGCATGGAATGAGGAGTTAGCTGGAAAACAGATCAATGCAGCTTGGGGGATTTTCAAAAAATATTTAGTGGATGCAATGTCTAAATGTATACCACGGGTGAGAAGGTTAAATAAGTTAGGTGTGAGATGGATGAATAAAGAGATTAAGCATGCAATACAGAGAAAAAGGGCATTGTGGAGGCAGCATAAGAGAAGTGGAAGTAACCAATTTCATGAGTTCTACAAAGACCAGGAAAGGAGAGTGACTTGGTTGGTGAGAGTAGCTAAAGAGAGGTATGAACAGCAGTTAGCTAATGAAGCTAAAAAGAATCCTAGGGAGTTCTTTCGATATGTAGCCAGCAAAAGAAAGAATGATTATGGAAGGATGACATTGATTGGAGGAAATGGTATAAAGACAGCTGTTGCAGAATGTGTGGTGGAGATACTTAATGAGCAGTTCATAAAGATCTTTCAATCTTGTGAATGTGACTTCATGGAGAGATTAAGAGCAGTTGATGATGGGGAGGAGAGACTGACTGTAAGTGAGCAAGAGGTGTTTGGGGAGTTGAGTAAACTAGATGTAAATAAGGCTGTGGGACTTGATAATATATCACCGCGTATTCTGAAGGAATGTGCCAGAGAGTTGACACCTGCCTTGACATATTTTTTTAATACGAGTCTTGCACTCGGTCAAGTTCCGAAGGAGTGGAAGAAGGGCAAGATTGTGCCACTTCATAAAGGAGGTGATCGAACTCAAGCATCAAACTATAGGCCTATCTGTGTGTCGGGTGTTGTGGTTAAGTTGTTGGAGAAGCTTGTGAGAACTAGAATCCAGAGTTGGGTTGACAACAATGGTATAATCTTTGATGGACAGCATGGATTTGCTAAAGGGAGGTCGTGTTTTAGTAATCTACTTACTTATTACAATAAAGTGACTGCTTCCTTGGACAGAGGAGAAGGATACACAGTAATATACTTGGATTTCGCAAAAGCTTTTGATAGAGTGCCTCATGATAAGTTGACAGTCAAACTAGAGCAGATGGGGTTGGATATTAGATTAGTGCATTGGATTGGAGACTGGCTATCTGATAGGTATCAACAAGTTGTGTATGGGGGTGCAATATCCAGGAAAAGGAAAGTCACTAGTGGAGTGCCTCAGGGATCTGTTTTAGGGCCATTACTATTTAATTTGTATATTAATGATATTGGCGAAGATTTGGATGGAGATATTCAGTTGTTTGCAGATGATGCAAAGTTGGGACGAACCATAAAGAGTAGTGAAGATGTTGTGGCCTTGCAAGAAGACTTGAATAAATTGATTGATTGGGCAAGCAAATGGGGATGTGAGTTCAATGTTGCAAAATGTAAGGTTTTAAAATTTGGAAAACAAAGATGGGATGCAGAATTTATGCTTGGTAAGAATATATTGTTGGAAGTAGAGGAAATAAGAGATCTGGGAGTGATAGTGGATAAGGATCTAAAATTTAGGGGTCACATCGCCAAAATTGTGAAGACAACACAAAGACTTCTGGGAATGATGAGGAGGACACTGACGTGTAGAAGTAGGGAGATTCTTGTTCCATTGTATAAGGCTTTGATTAGGCCACACATGGACTATTGTGCCCAGATTTGGTCACCTGGTTTTCAGAAGGATGAAGAGATGTTGGAAAGGGTCCAAAGGCGACTGACTAAGGTAGTTTCTGACCTCTGGAATGTCGAGTATGAGGAAAGATTGAAAAGATGTAATTTGCAGAGACTAGTGGAGAGAAGGAAGAGGGGAGATATGATAGAGACCTACAAGTTGGTAAGGGGTTGCTATAGGATCAATGGTGGAGAAGTTCTACAGCGAATAGTGGGAGATCAGGGGAGAACCAGAGGTCATCCCTGGAAACTGTATAAAGAGGGTGTGAGTAGGGGAGTGAGAGGCAGGTTTTTTTCGTGCAGAGTTGTGAATGATTGGAATGCCTTGCCTGAGAGTGTGGTGTCTGCAAGGAGTTTGAATGTGTTTAAGACCCGGTATGATGAGATGTGTGTGAGATAAAAGGACCTCCTAGATGAGTCTTTGACTCCATGAGGTCTTGTTTAATAATAATAATAATAATAATAATATTCCTTGATCTCTTCATTCCAGTCAATATTGTCATAATTATAATCGCCCATAATGATCAACTTTCTTTTCTCTTTTCACCAAGCTACGTTGTCTATATATTTGTTATCGTCTCTACCCTCAACATTTTCTAATCTATAGCAACACCCAATCAAATACAAGATACTACCCAACATTTGGGTAATTTGAGTAGCAAGTGCGAATGAACCAGTTGTAGTACGCTTTCTGCCACTATAAGGGATGAGCTTTGTGAATCAATATGCCAACAGCCAGAAAGATGAGACAATGTGTTCTTGGGTTACGTGCATTTGTGTAATGGCATATTTTAAGGAGCAGAGAATCTGCATCAAATTTTGCTTCAGCTTCAGAAAAACTGCTATGGAAATCTACAGAATGCTAAAGGAAGCGTTTGGTAATAATGCTATGAGCCAAAGCATTTTTTTTTTTTTTTGTAATAGTACAAATGCTTCAAGGACAGGCGAGCATCTGTCAACAACGAGTATTCTGGATGACTGTTAACAAGCACAACATCAAAAAACATTGCAAAAGTGCACAAGGCTATCCATGCAAATCATAGGCAAACCATCTATGATTCTTGTGAGATCATAGGACTATCGTACGGGCCTGTTCAATGCAATTTATCGGATGTTCCAAAGATGTTTCATATGTAAAATTTGTTACAAGGCTGCTGAGCAATGTTCAGACAGAACATTGTGTTGCTGTCTGCAAGGAGTTCAGAGATCAAACCAGAAATGAACCTAACCCAACTTCATCTCCAAGGTCATAACCCGATGAATCATGGGTTTACGGTTATTATCACAAGATAAAGCAGCATCAATGCAGTGGAATTTGCCAAATTCACCATGGTTGCAAAAAGTTTGTCAAGGTCACAGCAATGTCAAGTCAGTGTTGATCATCTTTTTTGATATCCAAGGCATTTTCCACAAGGAATTCCTTCCAACCCCCTGGTCAAACTGTCAATGTCAAGTTTTAATGTGATGTTTTGAAGTGGCTAACAGAGAGCGGTTGGCACAAATGCCCAGACAATTGGAAGAATGAGTGGATTCTCCACTATTGCAATGTGCTCATCCATGCATTACTCATTATTTGAAATTGCTGGCTTCCAAAAACACAACAGTTATTCCCTGTTTGCTTGACCTCGCCCCCTCTGCGACGTTTTCCTATTCTCCAAGATGAAATTCCAGCTGAAAGAATGTCATTCTGACACAAATGAGGAAATTCTTGCAAGAAACCTAGGAGGTGCTCAACACAGTCACTTTAGGACTTATAAGAATGCATGGAATAATGGAAAAACCACTGGCATCACTGCATACATGGGCAAGAGGACTACTTCAAAGGAGATGGTGGGAACTAAGAGTTAGAGAAAGCATTTTTTTTTCTCTTTATTTTGTTTTTTTATGATCAAATTCCCTGAACTTTTGAGAAGCATCTCATATTGCATCCTACCAACCTCTGCTTCCTCTGCTTCAAAACCACTGCCACTGTTTTCCTCTCTTTTTTTTTTTTTTTCAACTTTGTGTAAACATAATTCCCCCATTATGATCAGTAGTTAAAAGGCAGTTTGGACACTACTTTCTAGCTGTATTTTTTTAAGGAAATTACAACATGGACTAATATATTAACTAAAATAAATTTAATTAATACTCCCAATATTACAGCAAAGTCAAATTGCCATCATCAGGAAACAAAATATAACAAGATTTATATGGTTTGTAAGTGGTTGAAAGGTTGTCCTTTTTTAAAATTTTTGTACCTTGTAGTTGTAAACTGTCCTACTATGACCAAGCAGGCCTGGACAGCCAACATCAGAATTGCTGAAGATAGGATTATGTCCATTTCCATCACTACAGCCACTCAGCACTTGCTGATCATGCTTTGCACAACTGCTACAGAATATGCTGAAAGAAACCCGCTCTACTCCATCACAGCAAATATAAATACAAGAAACATTTCCTTGAATCTGCTTCTGTCTTAAGAAACTACCCATCAACAAATTAAGTAATGAAACTGTCCCAAATTTGAGAGGTTCTCATACTTTGCACTTCAGCCCATCCAAGGATGCACAGTTTATTCCACTAGAAAACACTATTTAGGACTTCAAGCCTACTCTCAGTTAACATGCTTCATTTTTATTACTTAGTGTAGTGCCTGTATTTACACATATCTTATTATATTTTGTTCCCTGATGATGGTAATTTGACTTTGTCAAAATATTGGAAATATGAATTAAATTCATTTTACTATAAGACTCTACTTTATAATTATAATGTGTATAGTCAAATTATAAGAAAGTGATATCAGATCTGACATCTAAACAGAAGATATTTCATTCAGGTCTTTACTTCATGCAGACAATGTTATACTACTAAATAAATCCTGTACACATCTTTGAGATTCTAAATAAATTGAATAACTGCCGTAAACAAATTTGTTATGAAATTTTAAATTAAAAAAAAAAACTGACTATGAAATAGCTAACATTACACAAGCAATGGTAGGAATAATGTCATTAAATAAAGTAACGTTGAAGCAGATAAGGCTATTAGGCCAATGTGTCATGCTTGTAAATTGATTGTGTTCTTTTGGCCAATTTGCCTGATTTGTGGGATGGAAAACCCAAGTTTCAGAAAGCAAAAACTCTTCCACCCTTGTATGAAACTGGCTAACTCACCTTTAGTTGAAGAGTCTGTATAAAGGTACTTCATGTCTTATATGTAATTAAAACCTATGTTTTTCCAACCAGAGGGCAACATGCTGATACTGATTGATCTGCAGAAGCTCTAGACAAAATTAACATTATTATGCACTATTATTATTACATAATGGCGTTATACAATAACATACTACATATGAGGTTGGGGTTGGATGTTAGATTGGTGCATTGGATTGGAGACTGGCTATCTGATAGGTATCAACAAGTTGTGTATTGGGCAGCAATATCCAGGAAAAGGAAAGTTACTAGTGGTGTACCTTAGAGGTCTGTTTTAGGGCCATTGCTGTTTAACTTGTATATTAATGATATTGGTGAAGATTTGGATGGAGATATTCAGTTGTTTGCAGATGATGCAAAGTTGGGACGAACCATGAAGAGTAGAGAAGATGCTGTGGCCTTACAAGAAGACTTGAATAAATTGAGTGATTGGGCACAGGAATAGGGATGTGAGTTCATTGTTGCAAAATGTAAGGTTTTAAAATTTGGAAGAAAAAAAAAAAAGGGATGCAGAATTTATGCTTGGTAAGGATATATTGTCGAAGGTGGAGGAAATAAGAGATCTGGGGGTGATAGTGGATAAGGATCTGATATCCTTATCCACTATTGGGGACATATAGCCAAAATTGTGAAGACAACACAAAGGCGTCTGGGAATGATGCAGAGGACACTGACTTGTAGGGAAGTGGGGAGATTTTGTTCCATTGTATAAGGTTTTGATTAGGCCACACATGGACTATTGTGCCCAGATATGGTCACCTGGTTTTCAGAAGGATGAAGAGGTATTGGAAAGGGTCCAGAGGGGCCTGACTAAGGTGGTTTCTAACCTCTGGAATGTCGAGTATGAGGAAAGATTGAGAAGATGCAACTTGCAGAGTCTGGTGGACAGGAGGAAGGGGGGGGGAGATATGATAGAGATCTCCAAGTTAGTAAGGGGTTGTTACAGGATCAATGCTGGAGAGATTCTACAGAAAATAGTGGGAGATATGATGAGCTATGTGTATGATAAAAGGACCTCCCAGATGAGTCTTTGACACCATAGGGTCTTGCATGATAATAATAATATTCTACTAAAATATTATCGTTACTGCTGTGTCTTCTATATTTTAACATACCAACTATAAGCAAATACGTTTTCGTAAATATTTAGAGGGTATTTTCAGAATAATATCTTTTTTTTTACCAGATGAGTTACGAGCAGGAAGAACAGAGGTTACATCAACTTATAAATGACGCTTTGACAGACGAGGAGCCATTTAGCGGAGATGATGATAGTGAAATTGATTTAGAATTAGTCAGTAACCATGAGTCTGATACAGAACAAGACTGCGAGGAAGAATCCACAGAGAATCCACTAATATTGATTAAAAAGATATGACATTATATGACACGACATTATTTGGGTTGGTCTGTGGGACCCAACCTTACCACTTTTGTTACATTTTCCCACCTCATCAGTGCCAGGTTAGCCAAATAAATGTAAAGAGAAATCCCCAGGAATCTTTTAGAGTTCAATGCAGTGCACAGCTGAGCAGTGTAACACAAAAGATGTGTAGTTCATATATAGAGTAAACTTGAAGGGTAGTTGGAATGGTTTAAAAGAGATGGCCTTTATTTGATTGGGTTTGGTATTGGACATTTGGAACAAATCCTGTTGAATGAGAGAGAGAGAGAGAGAGAGAGAGAGAATGGTAAGATAAATTGAGCATGATTATAGGTCCATATCTTAGTTGATAAAGATAACGTCATTGTCCTTGGGTCAGATTGAGTTGGATTCAAATCTCATCTGGTATGTGGAGAATCTTTATAGTCTTTCAAATGAAGGTAAGTTATCTGGTCTCATGTACATGCTAGCAACCTTTTTCCCCCTAGTAACCAGAATTTTTTATTCCATAACACTATCACTGCCAGACAGAGAATACACAAAAGTAATAGACATCCATACAGATAAGATTAAATGCTCTATTATAGGTTTATATAAAACCAGTTACTTGAATATGATAGGCCATTTAGTATCCAATGCATTAAGGGGAAGACAAATGTGAAATTTGGTAACAGCAATGTAGAATGAATGGGTCAGGCAAATAAATGGATGAACAGCAAAACCAGCTGAACATTGCAAAATGTTTATGGAGAAGATATAAAATAGCAAGCAAATCACACTTTGGTAAAGGATAAAAACAAGATTGTACCTACTCTAGCTATAAATACTCTTACAACTTGAACAGCACATAAACCTTTAATCTAATAGTAAATCATTTACAGCTTTCAGCACACAAACCACATGTATAATGTGCATATAGCAACCTTAATGTTCAAAATGTCCCCTCCTTTTGCCCTCACACATGCCCAAAGTCTGGGAGGCCACCTATCAATGGTGGCATGCAGAATATCCAGCAGAAACAATACCAATGATTGCCCTAAATCCACCTTCAGGCTGGTGATGCTGGGGTGTCGTCTCTTGCATAGTAATCTCTCAAACTCCAACCATAATTTGAAGTCCAAGGGGACAGCTAGTCAGACACAATGTGCCTGACCACAACCATCAGACAGCTAGTCAGATGGTTGTGGTCACGCACATTCGACTCCAACCACTGTTGTGTGGTCCTCACCTTGTATGCAGGGCTGAGTCATTTTGGAAAGTCCACCGCCTGCTATGAAATAAGGTGTTGTTCAGGGTCCATGCCACAGGTTCCAGCACAGTGTCTTAATACACTTGTTTTGATCCCTTTCTTGCAGAAATGCAACTTGGATACTCCTGATATGTCACCCCTCCCCCACCAAACCATCACTGATGCATGATGATGACCTCGCTGAATTCTGGGTGCTATGGCACATGCTGTGTCACCATCCAGGACATATACCTGATCTTTTTGGCAGTTAAACAACTCTTGAATAGTGTAAATCTTCTCATCTATGAAGAGGATATCTCTGTGTTGTTCATGTACTGCTGGAGAAGTACCTTTGATTTTAGTAACCTCTTGCCACATAAGTTGTAGTAGTGTTAAGAAGTTTCCAGTAGAATGACAATAAGCTCTCACCTCCAGGTCATCAGTTAGTATTTGTGACATTCTTCTCTGCAAAACATTCATCTCTTACATCATTTTCTGCTTGCTCACAGGATTATGGCAGAGACGTGCCATCACAGCCCTCACAAGCTGTTGCATCCTAATGCATCATGATTGGCACCTGAACACCAAAGAATACCTGTTCTTTGGTGGTCAGATACCTCTTCTATATCGTTATAACTGTTAATAGTTCGATATACAAACATCCTATTGATCCTAAGTGTTTTTAGAATGTCAGAAATAACAGCTGGCTGCATTCCAACCTTGTGAAGTGCTATTTTAGCTATGCAGTTCTCATAATCACCCCACTGCACATTAACCCATACAGCTAGACAATCCTCTCTCTCTCTCTCTCTCTCTCTCTCTACGGATCATGTAAATGTTGGCTGCACACAGTGCCACTAATGGAACTGGGCTTGTGCAATTCTGTGGTTAGCACAGTCTTTACATGTTACAACATGTAAGTTGTGACAGTATTTATGGCAAGAGTGTGTAATGTGAGAGGTAATTGACCAGTCAGGTCAAGATAAAGGAGATCATTCTTCCTGTTGTGTTGCTCTGTGATTAGCAACAGGGAGTACAGCACTGATAGATGGTGATGATAGCAAAGAGACCACTGTGAAGGATGTAATGTAACAAGTGCTTATTATTACATTTCATACTGGTGAAATGCTCTGATCAGTAACCAGATACAAGGCAATACTACAGGAACTAGACATGAATAAACTAGAAATATATAAGGTGTTGAGTAGGCTAATAAGGCTATGGAATTTGATGATATATTAGTGAAACATGGCTGACGGAAGATGATATAGTTAGTGGGATAGAATGTGTAGGTTATAGTGTGTTTAGGAGGGACAGAGAGAATAAAATGGGGGGAGGGTTGTTATTGATGATAGCTGATGAACTGCAGCCAAGGAGAATTGAAGTTGTATCGCAGGATAGTGAAAAAAGCTCATTTGAGGCTATTTGGTGTGAGATTGAGACTGGCAGAACAAAATATACAGTTGGGTGCTGCTATAGACCAGGTGATGGAATAGATGGTGGAGATAGTATGCATAAATAAATTGATGAAATGAGTGGAAGGAGGGTAATTATTATGGGGGATTTCAACTATGGTAACATTGATTGGAAGGAGAAGAGGACACATGTGAGGAAGGAAATGGATTTTATTCAATTATTAAGAGATAACTATCTGAGACAGCATGTAATTGAAAATACTAGGGGTGTGAGAGTGCTTGACCTGGTAATAGCATCTGAGAATTTGACTGTAATGAATATAACCATGTTGCCACCTATTGGTGTGAGTGATCATACCTTGACCTGGGAGGTGGTTAAAGGTGTGGAATTTTCGATTAAGACAGGGTATATGTGGAATTACCGTGCTGGCAAGTATGACAAGCTTAGGAGATTGCTTGGATCAGTGCCATGGCATGTACGACTGCAAGGGCTGGATGTCGATAGAGCATGGGAAGTGGTCAAGAAGCATTTACAGGAGGTTATGGCTGATTGTATACCTAGGGTCCGAATAGTAAAACAAGTAGGGGTTAAATGGATGAATAACACCATTAAGCTTGAGCTGCAAAAAAAGAAACAACTGTGGAGGGAATTTAAAGAAAGGGGTGACCTGCAGGCACACGAACGGTATAAAGTGCAGGCCAGAAAGGTAACAAGTGTGGTAAAAAAGCAAAAGCGGATTATGAAAGGAAACTAGCTATGCAAGCTAAAGAGAATCCCAAATAGTTCTTTCAATATGCTGCAAGCAAAAAAAAAACTTTACACAGCAAAATGATTTTAAGGAATGACGATGGTAGGGAGATCACTTAATCAGTCGATATAGTGGAGTTACTGAGCAAGCACTTTGCAAAAGTATATCATCCAGATGGTGACATTGAAAAAATGAAGGAACCATTAGTTTATATGGGAATTGTGATGAATGAAGTAGAGGTGAATAGTCTATTACAGAACCTTAATGTGAATACATCTGTGGGATTGGATGGTATACCGGCACGGGTCTTGTGTGAAGCGGCTAAAGAATTATCAGTGCCCTTGACCATGTTGTTTAATCTGAGTCTTGTGTCTGGTTTAGTCCCGAAGGTGTGGAAAGAGGGGGAAAATAGTTCCACTACATAAAGGAGGATCCAAGACTACGGTTGCAAATTACTGACTGATCAGCATATCAGGAGTCGTTGTCAAGGTCTTGGAGAAAGTAGTCAAGGGAAAAATACAGGAATGGATTGATGAAAATGAGATACTGTACGGGGGGACAGCATGGCTTTGTGAAGGGTAGATCATGCCTCAGTAACTTGCTCAAGTTTTATAACACAGTGACGGCTGAACTGGATAAGGGTAATGGGTTTACAGTGATACTGCTGGACCTGGCTAAGGCATTTGACAGGATACCACATGGAATTCTAATCCGTAAACTACAACATATGGGAATGGATATAGGGTTGGTGAGATGGATAGGTGGGTGGTTGATGGAGAGATATCAGAGAGTAGTTTATTCAGGAGTAGAGTCCAAAAGACGGCCTGTGACTAGTGATGTGCCACAGGGTTCTGTTCTTGGACCACTGTGGTTTAATTTGTTCATTAACAATATAGGGAAGGATCTAAGAGGAACAGTTCATTTGTTTGCTGATGATGCAAAGTTGGGTAGGGCAATAGTGAATGCAGAAGATGTCAAAATCTCGCAGGACGACTTGGATAGATTGGAGCTAAGGAGAATGGATGTCAATTTAATGTGACAAAGTGTAAGGTTATGCATTTTGGGGTGAAAAGATTAGCAGCAGTATACCACATTGGTGGAACTGTACTCCAAGAGATTGATGAGGCCAAGGACTTCGAAGTGTTGGTGGATAGGAAGATGAAGTTTAGGGGGACACATTGCAAAAGTAGTTAAATCAGCTCATCAACTCACTTGGTTGTTGAAAAATACCTTGACGAGCAGAGACAAGCAAGTTATTGTACCTCTGTACTGAGCCTTGATAAGACCTCATCTCGACTACTGTGTCCAGATTTGGTCCTAGGTTCCTTCTTGATGGGGGAGGAGGTGGAGAGGATCCAGAGGCGAGTGACTAAGATGATAGCAGGTCTATGGAATGAACCATATGAGAACAGGTTGAAGATTTGTGGGTTCCAGAAATTAGTTGATATGTGGAAAAGGGGAGATATGATTGAGACATTCAAATTGCTGAAGGGTTTCTATAGGATTAGTATAAGGCAAGATATGATGGATACTGTGAGAATGTCGTATAGTTGTGTGGACAGGATGTTTAGGACCTCCCTCGATGAGTCTAAGGACTCCCTGGAGTCGCCCGTAATAATAATAGTTATTATGTCATGTTTTAGGAAATGTGTAAAGAATCGACTGTGTTCTTGAACTAGTTATTTAATGAGAGCTCTGCAACAGACAGGATCCCAAAGGAATGGAAGGAGGACAAAAGAATGCTGCTGCTGCTGCTGCTGCTACAGAAATCTTGTGCAAAAAGAGATGCTTCGATTTATAGATCAGAGTGTGTGCATGTGTGTGTGCGTGCATGCTGTTCTGATTAACATTTTAGAAAGATTAGTTATGAATATAGAATTGTGTTAATAGACCTATTATTTATAATTAGCTTGGGCTTTTTTAAAAGGCAGATATTGTTAGCAGTCTGCTTGCATTTTTATGACAAAGTTACAGATGTGCTAGCTAAGGAGGACCCATATACAATAATATGCTTGAAATTTTCTAAGGCATTTAACTGATGCTGCATGCAGTTAATATACAAGCAGGAGAGAGAGTGGGGAATGAATAATAGTAATGACATAGATGATGATTATTGATTGCATGAGCAATACCAGCATGTTGTGTAATAGTGGGCAAGGAATCAGTATGTATATGTATATATCAGAAAAGGAAGGTAACCAGTGGCATACTGTGGAGTTCTGGTTTTCTGCCACCGCTGGTCAACTTATCTGCTAATGATAATTTGTAAATCTGTGGAGCAAATTTGAAGGAAAGTTGGAATGGTTTAAAGTTGATGGACTGCATTTGAATGGGTTGGGCATTGCATTCTGAGAAGGCACAGAGTCAAGATAATGTAGCAAATGATCACAGAGTCTACTTGTGAAGCAGGATTCCACAACTAAATGGATTGTACGTCAGGAGAAAGATGGATATGAGGTTGAAGATGTGGTTGCAGCAGCAGCACAAGGTGATGAAATGCATAAAGGTGAAGATGAGACAGGCAGGAATGAAAATCAGAGTTAAGATCAGGGAAACGGGAGTGGTCAGTCCGAAGAGAGAAGTGTGATATAGCAACTAGAATAGAGAATGCTGGTGCTGGTAGAATGGCTTCAAGGACACACAGATTGTTATGTTTGTATACAAATGTAAGGAGAATTTGAAACAAGAGAGCTGAGTTTGTTGCATTGATTGAGTTAGTATGCCCAAGATAATTGGAATAAGTGAAACTTGGTTGTCTGAGGAGGATGTGATTTCAGGAATAGAAATAGAAGGATATATAATTTTCTGCAAGGATAGAAATGTGAAAAAGAGGAGGAGAAGAGTGCTTGTATCCATGGAATTGTTTAAATAAACAGGTTATCATATCTGATAGGATGCTGTTATAGGACAGGGAATGCAGAAAATACTAATTGTGAAATGTTTAGGAAAGTTAGTTGACCAATTAAAACAGTGATCCTGATGGGAGACTTTAATTACAGTAATATAGAATGGAATGAGGAGATAATATGGGAACAAGGAGAGCAAGTTTGTTGAATTTCTGAGTAGGAGTGAAATGGATGAACAGTGAAATCGAGCTAGCTGTGCTGGAAAAGAAAATGCTATGGAGGAGGTACAAGACAGTTGATGGTGATCAGATCCATGAAGAGTATAAAGTGCAGGCTAGAAAGGTGACTAGCATGGTAACGAAAGAAAAGGTGCAGTATGAGAGGAGATTGGTGGGTTAGGCCAAGGTTAACTCAAGGGAATATTTCTGTTATATGGCAAGTAAGAGAAAGAATAATTATGGCAGGTTGACACTGGTGGATAGTCTAACGGCAGCAGAATAACAGTTGCAAAGGATATAGTGGAATTATTGAACGAGCACTTTATCAGCGTAAAAGGCTGTGGGAATGGATGCCATATCACGTATTCATAAGGAATGTGAACCACAGTTGGCTATGCCCTTGACTTAGTTATTTAATGAAAGTCTTGCAGTGGGTAGGATTCAAAAGGAGTGGAAAGAAGTCAAAATAGTACCACACCACAAGCATGGTTCTAGGGCAGAAGGCTTCAATTATAGACCAGTCTGAATAACTGCAGTTGTGGTCAAGGTGTTGGATATTGGTTAGGAATAGAATACAGGATTGGGTTGATGGATAGCATTCTTTTTGATGGTCAGCATGGATTTTAAGAGTAGGTTCTGTTTTAGCAATTTACTTGCATTTTATGATAAGATAACAAGTGTGTTGAATAGATTACCACATGATAAGCTGCAGAGGATGGGAATGGATAGTATATATTAATAGTATATATTAATTAGATGGATCTTGGAGATTTGCTCTATGAATGATACCAGCAAGTTGTGTATGACAGAGCAGTCTCAGTAAAGGAGAAAAGATAACTACTGCTATGCCTCAGATTTCTGTTCTTGGGCCCTGCTATTTTACTTGTTTGTAAACGATATATCTTGTGACTGACTGGGGATCTTCAGTTGTTTTCTGATGATGCAAAGTTGGAAAGACTTATAACTAGCACTGTTGATGTTAATTCCCTTCAGGCAGATTTGAATACACTGATTACTTGGACAAAGGAGTGGAGATGCAGTTTTAATATCAATAAATGCAAGGTGTTGCATTTTGGAGTGCAGAAATATAAAGCTGTGTACTATATCGATGGTGCCACACTGCAGGAAGTGGATGAGATTAGAGATTTGGAAGTGATGGCTGACAGCAGACTGAAGTTTATAGAGCATATTGCTAGTGTTGCAAAGGGTGCACATCCTAGTGCTGCTATGATAAGAAGTACTGTAACATGCAAGGATAAGGAAGTGGTTGTGCCACTGTATAAGGCACTGGTCAGACTATTGTGCTCAGATCTGGTCACCTGGTTTTCAATGTGATGTGAGCACAATAGTCCACATGTGGTCTGACCAGTGCCTTATACAGTGGCACAACCACGTAAAAGTGTGGTGAAGAGTGGTGTGAGAAGTAGATTGTTTACATGGAGAATTGTCAGTGAATAGAACATATTACCAGAATGTGTTGTTAATGCAATGAGTGTTAAGTATTTTAAGATTCTGTATGATAAATATGTTGTCAGTTGAATGAACCTCCTACGATGAGTCCATGGAGGGTGCAATAATAATAATAATAATAATTCATGGAGGTTGACAAGAGATATTCCATTGTTGCTAGTGGTGTTAAGTTGGGAGAGTTATGAGAAAAATATGTTGGGTCCCTTTAGAAAGATTTAAATAGACTTTTAACTTGCATAAAATGAGTTGCTAAATATTTCACTGTGGTTTACAAAGATGTAGGGTGGTGTACAGTACTGTATTGGTAAAACTGTGCTGCAATAAGTAGATAAGATTCAGTTTCTGAGCATAATGGTCATCAGAGACCTGAAGTTTAGAATGCAAGTCTTTTGAAGATTACACAACGTAATGGTAATGATATCCTGTGCAGCAGTGAGTTTGATGTTATCTGGCATAAAGTGGAGGCTAAAGGGATGAAATATGTGGTGGGGTGTTTCCACAAGCTTAGTGGTTCAGTTGCAGGAGATGATGAAATGCATTGCCAAATTGCCCTGATGTGATCATTATGGGTAATTTTAATTATCTAAACATTGATTGGGTAGAATAGAAATCTCATGATAAGAATGAACAGGATTTATTGAGCTCAAAGAGTGTTAGATTTGTTTTAGCATCAAATAGGGTCTCTGTTAAGAATATGACTATTTTACCACCAGTAAGTGACAGTGATCATGCTGTGCTTTCCTGGGAAGTAGCTGATTATTATTATTATTTCATGACACCTCCAAGGAGTCTTAAAGACTCATCAAGAGAGGGCACCTACTCTAGAATTCTTTGTCTCCACCAGTTAATCCACCATTTACAGCGAAACCATCACCATCATCATCTATACCAACATCATCTGCTCCCCACCACCGCCATCACAAGTATTTTTTGTCTGTAAATTGTGTGTGTTTGTGTGTTCTGAAGGCCAATTTGTCTGTATGTGGGTTGAAAAACCCAAGTTTCTGGGAAAAAAAAAAACCCTGTTACCTTCGTATGAGATCAGCTAACTCACCTTAAATTGTAAAAAACCCATATAAAGATTCCTCTCATCACAACGAGAATCAAACTTAGGCCTTTTCCAATCAAAGGGCACAATGTACCGTTGTTCCAATTGCACCATGGAGGGGCTAAATTATATTGATGTTTCAATTAGGACAGGTTACATGATGAACTACAAAGGTGGAAATTATGATCACCTCAGAAGAATACTATCTTTGGTCCCATGGTATCAGTTACTGAATGGGGAAAATGTCAGCAATGCATGGGAATCTATGAAAGAGTGCTTAAATGAAGCGATATCTGAATGTATCCGTAGCATTCCAAGAACAAATAACATGGGAGTGAAATAGATGTTCAACCTTATTAAGCAAGATATCCATAAGAAGAAGATTATGTGGAAAGAGTATGAAAATAAGAGTAAAAGGAGTTATGGAATATATAAAGTACAAGCCTGGAAATGATTGAGTATTGTTTGAGTATCTGAATGTATCCATAGCATTCAAAGAATAAATAGGATGGGAATGAAATGGATGTGCAACCATATTGAGAAAGAGATCCATAAGAAGAAGAAGATGTGGAAAGAATATTGTGAAAATAAGAGTGAGAAGAGTTATGAAATATATAAAATGTAGGCCTGAAAATTAATGAGTATTGTTTGGAAAGCTAAATCCGAGTATGAAAAGACATTGCCTATGCAGGCTAAAGGCAATCCAGAAGAATTTTATCATTATGCCACAAGCAAAAGAAAAAATGAATGTGGAAGAATAACTTTACCGAATTCAGCCAATACTCTAGTATTAGAAGCTAATGAGATTGTTCAGTTTATTAGTACTCACTTTGGAAAGATATAGCAAGTGTGTGTGTGTGTGTGTGTGTGTGTGTGTGTGTGTGTGTGTGTGTGTGTGTGTGTGTGTGTGTGTAACATGGTGCACATTGCTACTACATTGGATGAAGAGTTAGAGGCACATGAGAATGAAGTTGAAGAGCTGTTCCATAACCTGGATAAGAATTCAGCAATATGGACAGATAAAATATCAGTATGTATGCATGTTCAGCTGAATTAGCTAGGCTTTTAACATGTTTGTATAACTTGAGTGTCAGCTCAGGAAAGATACCATAGTCATGGAAGGAATGTGTGATAGTTCCATTGTACAAAGGTGGTGCAAAAACCAATATGAATAAGTGGATAGTTAACAGACATCATCTGTCTTTTCAGAGATTTAGACCTAGAGTGGCCTGTTCCAGCTTTAGAAGTCATCGTTGAATCTCTTTAGCGGACGTCTTGGTTTTCTTTTTCCTAACAGTTTGTCATTTAAGGATTGTTTTGGTAATCTTTGTGTTTTCTTTCTTTTAATGTGTGCCATACATTTATGTTTATTATTATTCAGGCCTCCATGGAGTCAAAAGACTCATCGTGTGAGGTCCTTCCTAGGAAACACAAAGTCTATCATACCACTTCTTGAATTCATTGACTGTTCTTGCTCTCACCACTCTATCAGGCAATGCATTCCATGGTTCAACCACCCTCCATGCAAAGAAACTACTCCTCACCCTCTTGCTTACAGCTTCCTTTCGTAACTTCCAGAGATGGCACCTTGTCATCGATCCTTCTCTCTGTTCCACCAAGTGAAAGAACTCCCATTGTCAACTCTGTAACTAACTCTCAATTCAACCACATTTAGGGAGCACTGATCATCATTGCCCCTTGCGTGCAAGTCATTTATGATAAATATTTTCACTACAGATGCACAGAGTTAGCTTTAAAATGTATCTTTCATATTGTTGTTTCGTGTTTATACGTTGTCATGCTTGAGATACGTACCATATTTTTTCATTTTTTCTATTACTGATTCCTGGTTTAATTCTTTCATAATTTCTTCATTTCTTTTGTGATCAAGTAGAGTATATTTTGAGGTTTTTCTCATAAACTACATTTCAGCTGTTATTAATCTTCATTTGTCTTTTTGTTTCACTGTGTGGTAGGGCTAATGTATTGTATACTTTTAGTCTGGTTTGTTTTTGAACTACGTTAGATTTAAATATAGAGTTAATTACACCTGTTAATTTTAAATATTTTGCAATTTTTAGGTTTAAATCATTTTCATTTTACATCCTAGGTAGTTAAATGAGTTCATCTGTTCTAAAATCTTATCTATTACTATTTTAGTTTTTATTGAATCTTGTACTTTAAATGCCATTGTTTTTGATTTTTCTGTTGATATTATCATTCCATAATCTTTGGTTATGCTGGAGAGGTTCTACAGAAAATAGAGGAAGATCAGGGGAGAACCAGAGGTCATCCCTGGAAACTGTATAAAGAGGGTGTGAGTAGGGGAGTAAGAAGCAGGTTTTTTCCATGCAGAATTGTGAATGATTGGAATGCTTTTCCTGAGAGTGTGGTGTCTGCATAGAATTTGAGTCTGTTTAAAGCATGGTATGATGAGCTGTGTGTACGATAAAAGGACCTCCCAGATGAGTCTTTGACTCCATGGGGTCTTGGGTAATAATAATACCCTTCTGTAAGTTATCTTCAGAATTTGTAATTATTATTTCATCATCAACAAAATGGAGAGTGTTAACAGACAGATATCAAAGAGCAGTATACAGTGGGTGTGAATCTGCCAGATTTATGGTGACCAGTGGTGTACCCTGGATTCAGTCCTTGGACTGTTGTTGTTAAATCTATACATTTATGACATTAGGAAAGATCTAACAGGAGATGTTCAATTGTTTGCTGATGATGTAAAGATAGGCAGGACAATCAGCGATGCTACTGACCAGCACTTACAGAATGATTTGAATAGTCTAGAAATTGGGCAAAAGAAAATGGCTGTTAGTTTAATGTTAGTAAGTGTAAATTTATGCACTTTAGTGTGATGCAATTTCCAGCGGCATATTTGATTAGTTGGGTTATACATAAAAAAGAGAAACTGATGAGGCTAGGGATCGTGTTATAATGGTGGATAGGAATTTGAAGTTCAGAAGTTGCATAGCATAAATTGCAAATACAACTCAGAGGAGCATTGCAATGTTGAAGGGAACCTTAATGTGTATGGATAAGGTGGAAATTATGTATGGATAAGGAAGTCATTTTGCTTCTTTACAAGGCTTGATAAGACTGCAACTGGACTGCTTTGCACAGGTTTGGTCTCTTGGGTTCCAAAGGGATGAAGAAGCTGTGGAAAGGGTGCAAAGAAGAGTTACAAAGATTATATCAGGATTATGGAATTTAGATTATGAGGACAGATTGTGAAGATAACAATTGGCTTGAGGGCTACAGACTCTGGTTAACAGGAGAAAGAGGGGGTGATATGATAGAGGTCTATGAATTTCTGAATGGGTGTTATACAATATTATGTGATGAAATTTTTCATTATTTGGAAGGTGAGAAGAGAACATGGGGAAGTCATGGAAGTGAAGTTTGTTTGCAGTTAAGGAATAGGTAAGAAGCTAGATTTTTCTCTCATTGTTTGCCTGTTGAGGTATTGAGTGTATCTAATATGAATGAGTTTAATGGAAGATATGACAGCTAGTTTAGATGCTGTACAGCCTTTCTCTGGAGGTCTCTGATAATAATAATAATAATTTAAGTTGATGAGGATATTTTATAGGATTGGATTATATATAGGGTGGAGTGCAGGATTGGAAGAATGAGTCATCTTGTGCTGTGTCAAGTTGATGTAAAGTTATGAAGAAGAGAGAGTCTTTTTTTACTGCAAGTAGTGGGTGAGTGAAGTGCATTGCCAGAGCATGTAGTAAGTTTAGGAATGTGAATGAATTCAAGATTCAGTATGACAGATATGTTGCTGGTTGGGTGAGCCTCCAACAATGAGTATTGACTCCACTTTTTTTATTACTTACTGTTGTAATCTATATGAACACTAAAGTTGGAAAACAATATGCAAGTGCCATAGAGTTAAAACTGAATATGGTATTTTATTTCATGCATTTTATTTGTCCAAAACAGTTCAGTATTTAGCTGTATACTCTAAATTTGCTAATTAAATATGAACTCATTTGTATTAAGAACATCAAACTCAAACCAAAGCAGCATGAAGAAGGAAATGTAGATACTATTAATTGCAAAACACATTGTTGTTGTGCTTTAGAAAACAAAGGAAAAATACAAAAACCTGTCTGATGCATTATAAATGAAACTGTTTGGCTATAAATAATTTCTCAGAACAAGTTAAAAACACAATTCCTGTTTAATAAATCATAAGGTAAAGTTGACCAGAAAATTGTTTGTTTTTTTTTGTTTTTGGTAGATATTCACAATTCGTCAGGCTAAATGAATTTTATCTTAGATTTTTTGAAAGAATCGGTGTTTGCTGGCAAAGGTTAGCGGATTGGTAGAACCTCTGCTGCTAATGGCTCAGTTAAGTAAGTTTGAGCAAGGTTAGTAGTTGGAAGGGGGACCCAATCGTTCGATGCTGTTGGCACACTCTCCCTCGATGAGTCTTTGGACTCCCTGGAGGTGTCAAATAATAATAATAATAATAATAAACTGAGTTGGTATTATAACAAATGTTGTAATATTAATTTGCCTTGCCCCTTTTATGAAGAATCTAAGTCATAAACATGCTTATATGCTTCACTTCTAGGAACATAGGAGATCATATTCATCAGTTTAAATTATTGTTTATGAATGAAATTCATAATACAGTCATACCCCGACTTACGCGAATCCGGAGTTACGCGGTTTCTTATATGTACATATTCCCATCACGCCTCACCACTAGTCATATCTTTCTGGTGCCAGCCGCATTCGCCAGTGTGCTGTGAACAAGCACTGACGTGTTTCGCGTGGTCTCCATTCATCCACGATTTTTATAGTCTACAAACCTTGCGATTGTTTAATGTTATGTTCTTGATAAAAATTTTATCACATAAAAAATAATAATGTCACCCAAAACAAGCAAGTACGATTCTTCTACAGCTAGCAAGAAAAGAAAAACATTCAAAGTATACTACACACGGCATTCGTTTGCAAGTCTGAATGAAGCAATGAGGCAACATGAGCAACTGTCTGTTAAAGAGTTTTGGAAACGGTGTAATGTTTTAGATGCTGTAAGGATTACTATTATTATTATTACCACCCCAAGACCTCATGGAGTCAAAGACTCATCTGGTAGGTCCTTTTATCACACACACACACATCTCATCATACCGAACCTTAAACACACTCAAACTCCTCGCAGACACCACACTCTCAGGCAAGGCATTCCAATCATTCACAACTCTGCACAAAAAAAATCTGCCTCTCACTCCCCTACTCACACCCTCTTTATACAGTTTCCAGGGATGACCTCTGGTTCTCCCCTGATCTCCCACTATTCTCTGTAGACCTTCTCCACCATTGATCTTATAACAACCCCTTACCAACTTGTAGGTCTCTATCATATCTCCCCTCTTTCTCCTCTCCACCAGACTCTGCAAATTACATCTTCTCAATATTTCCTCATACTCAACATTCCAGAGGTCAGAAACTACCTTAGTCAGTCGCCTTTGGATCCTTTCAAACATCTCTTCATCCTTCTGAAAACAAGGTGACCAAATCTGGGCACAATAGTCCATGTGTGGCCTAATCAAAGCCTTATACAACGGAACAAGAATCTCCCTACTTCTACACATCAGTGTCCTCCGCATCATTCCCAGAAGCCTTTGTGTTGTCTTCACAATTTTGGCAATGTGTCCCCTAAATTTTAGATCCCTATCCACTATCACCCCCAGATCTCTTATTTCCTCTACCTCCAACAATATATTCTCACCAAACATAAATTCTGCATCCCATTTTTGTTTTCCAAATGTTAAAACCTTGCATTTTGCAAAATTGAACTCGCATCCCCATTTCCGTGCCCAATCACTCAATTTATTCAAGTCTTCTTGCAAGGCCACAACATCTTCGCTACTCTTTATGGTTTGTCCCAACTTTGCATCATCTGCAAACAACTGAATATCTCCATCCAAATCTTCGCCAATATCATTAATATACAAGTTAAATAGTAATGGCCCTAAAACAGACCCCCTGAGGCACTCCACTAGTGACTTTCCTTTTCCTGGATATCACACCCCCATGCACAACTTGTTGATACCTATCAGATAACCAGTCTCCAATCCAATGCATTAATCTAATATCCAACCCCATCTGCTCTAGTAATGATGGCTCTGTCAACTTATCATGAGGTACTCTATCAAAAACTTTTGCGAAATCCAAGTATATAACTGTGTATCCTTCTCCTCTTTCCAAGGAAAGTCACTTTATTGTAATAAGTAAGTAGATTTCTAAAACATGACCTCCCTTTAGCAAATCCATGCTGTCCATCAAAGATTATACCATTGTTGTCTACCCAACTCTGGATCCTAGTTCACACAAGCTTCTCCAACAACTTAACGCCAACACCTGACACACAGATAGGCCTATAGTTTGATGCTTGAGTTCAATCACCTCCTTTATGAAGTGGCACAATCTTTCCCTCCTTCCACTCCTTAGGAACTTGACCGAGTGCAAGACTCGTATTAAAAAAATATGTCACAGCAGGTGTCAACTCTCTGGCACTTTCCTTCAGAATACACGGTGATATATTATCAAGTCCCACAGCCTTATTTACATCTTGTTTACTCAACTCCCCAAACACCTCTTGCTCACTTACAGTCAGTCTCTCCTCCCCATCAACAACTGCTCTCAATCTCTCCATGAAGTCACATTCTGCTATAGCTGTCTTTATACCATTTTCTCCAATCATTATCCTTCCATAATCATTCTTTCTTTTGCTGGCTACATATCGAAAGAACTCCCTAGGATTCTTTTTGGCTTCATTAGCTAACTGCTGTTCATACCTCTCTTTAGCTACTCTCACCAACCAAGTCACCCTCCTTGCCTGGTCTTTGTAGACCTCATGAAATTGGTTATTTCCACTTCTCTTATGCTGCCTCCACAATGCCCTTTTTCTCTGTATTGCATGCTTAATCTCTTTATTCATCCATCTCACACCTACCTTATTTAACCTTCTCAGATTATCGGAGATTCTTGGGGTGTCCCTGATATCTGAGACACCCTTCAGTAGCGAAGCGTCTCCGATATCGGAGACGCTTCGCTACTGAAGAGACTGAAACCTCAGATCCAGTTTTACCAGAAAAGCACATGACAATTGCAAAATTAACATAAAGTCTCAGCTTAATTAAGAAAGGTTTACAGATTTTGGAGGACATAGCTTCTAACGAGGAACGAATTATAGCCACAAGGCAAGGAATACAAAAATCACTGGCTTGCTATGAAGAAATTTTGCCTGACAAGAAAAAGACATTATGCTGTCAGACGAATGTATTAGATTTTATGAAACCATCGACATCGAAATAACTTTCTTTTTTTTTATGTACAAAAAACAACAATTATGATTATATTTCTTAAAAAAATAGGTATTTTTGTAAACCTTTGGTCCCAATTGTATGGTTGTATATATAAATTACATGCAAAATTATACCCCGAGTTACGCGAATTCGACTTACGTGCTTTTCGTTGGTCCCACCTACTGCGTAACTTCGGGGTATCACTGTACTAGAGACATTTGTTTACTAAAATTCTTGACTTTGCTTCAGTTTGAGGTATTGTCAAAACTATTTTGAAAAGTTTTTCAGCTTTTATAATCCAACAAAAAATAGTGTGTGTGCATTATTCTACTTTCATAAATTGATAACCGGGTGAGGTTGCTTCCCCCTTTCCTCATTTCATAATCTTGGTTACTCTAACTAATTGAGTAGCGGATTCAAAAGACAGCTGCAATGGAGTATTCATCAAGAAGTAAGTGTACTTTGTTTTTTTCCCTTAAAACTAACTGGCATAATTATTCCTGATTTTCCATGGTTATCCATGTTATAAACACCTTGCAGAGGTATCCAGTAAATGCATAATGGATTATATCTCTGAAATGATATAGAGTGGTCAAAAATTATTCTTCTAATTTTTAAATTTATTTACTGAACTAATGTATATGCAGTTTTCAACATCCTCTGTTCCATCTCATTATTGAGTAGAACAAAATGTTAGTGTACTGTTCATATTCTTAATGATGAAATGCTGTCTCATCATTAAGATACAATTAAAATTAAATGGCACAATCTAGAACTAGCAATGTTAATAGGTATATCTGTGGTGTTATCTCAATGTTCAACATAATTGATCCTTTCATTTTCATTGCTATCACTATTTATAGGTGCACTTTGATGTGCTACAATAGTAATTTTAGCCTTATATGGTGGAAGAAGTGCAGCACTGAAAATCTTTCAACAGGATAGCATTCACTGCATTGGAGTAAAACTCGTTCTGAACATTTCTAAATCAAATTGGTCAAGGCAGGCCAATTCCATAGCATCAGTAGCATTGTCTGCTTAAGTTCTTTCTTGGAGAATATGTTCAATATGCTTAATATACTACCTCCCCCCCCCCCCCCAAGAATTTACCACAGATCAGTTGCAAACATTACAGATCTAAGTAACTTGACAATACAAGATAGGTTAAATTTAATTTAGCTAAGTAATGACATAAAAAAGTTTTTGAATATTTTGCAATTTACATAAAAAATATTCTTTTCAATATTTCATGTGCCATAGATAGGAATATACATGTGCCATTTGACCTCTAAAAAACAGAAAAGATTTGGAACAGCAACAGCCTAAGTCATTGAAACATTACATAAAGCCTTACTGATAATCAGATAATCAAACTAATGAACAATACAATGAATGTAGCAAAACTGTGTATATTATATCAAACATAAACAAATCAGACATTGATAGCTCTCCATAGTAGATTGATGGAGACAAAAAAAAAAGTTTGCTATAGTGAATTTCTGATATGAGCATAACTTATGTGACTTCACATGGACTCTATGTTTGTATCAGAAATTAGAGGGCTAACTTTGTGACATTGATCAAGTCAATGTGTCTGAGGATTATTGGAATATGCAAAATATGGTTAACTGAGAATGATATACAGGCAAGAATAAACGTTGAAAGATATAGAATACTGCTTATGATAGCAGAGGAATTATGCCTACTTTGAGGAGTGGGGGGGGGTTAAAAATACCAGTAAATGTGATGGTTTTAAGGCTATTTGGTGTAAGCTTGAAATAAATATTGTTATAGGTCTTGGAATGTAGAGAGGAACATAAAGAATATGGATTGGAAATAGGAGATACTATATGGAAGTAAAGAGTGAATTTCTAGAATTTCAGAGGAATAATTACCTTAGATAGCATAAAAAACATCATGAGGTTTTATAGAATTGAGTAGATGAGAGTGACCAAATGAGACTGACTGGACGCAGCCAAGTAGAGAGAGAGTTTTCATTCATAAAGGAATACAGAATATTCCAATATCCAATACCACTGGATTACGAATCACGAGAAAAAGAGGTTGATAGAGAATAAGAATTGGTTAACAGACATCTAACAGAAATAAAATTTAACTAAAATAGAGTCAGACAAACAAATAAGATGTGAGTGAAATGGATGAATATTAAAATTAGGCAAGCATTATAACCAAAGTAATTATTATGGAGGAGATCTTGGAAAGTAGATAGTCAGAATTTTGAGGAGTAAAAGGTGCAGGTTAGAAAAGTGATGGACATGGTAAAGAAAGTAAAAAAGGCTATGATAGGCCAAAGGAAAGCCAAGGGTTATTCTACTGTGTGGTGAGCAAGACGAATAATTATAGAAGAGTAATACTAGTGGATGATGATGGTGACATAGTGGCTGTTGAAGAGAATATAGTGCACATTTAAAAGCATTATGATTTCATTCTATTCATTACAAGTCTTATGATTCCATTCTAGGTGGGAATCATAATAATATTCATTGTGGGAGTCCCATGCAAAAGGAAGTATTACTTATACTTCCTTTTGCAACTTCCAGGGATGGCCCTTGTCCTTTTTCCTTCTCCTGATTCTACCATATGAAAAATCTCTCCAGTATCAATCCTGTAAATACCTTTCAACAGCTTACATGTCTCAAACATCCCCCCCCCTTTTGACTTCTTTCCATCATATCACTTTTTTGCATGCCTTCATTCTGTTCATTCATTTAATCAGCACTGTAATAGTCCTAGTATCGTTTTCATTATCTGCCTTGCCCCAATGTTCCCTCTAAGCTGTGCATGCACATGTGTACACACTGGTCACAAAGAGAGCACAACATGATGGGGAGGAGAGAATGACTGTAAGTGAGCAAGAGGTATATGGGGAGTTGAGCAAACTAGATGTTAATAAGACCGAGGGACTTGATAATATATCACCGTGTATTCTGAAGGAAAGTGCCAGAGAGTTGACACCTGCCTTGACATATTTTTTTAATACGAGTCTTGCACTCGGTCAAGTTCCTAAGGAGTGGAAGGAGGACAAGATTGTGCCACTTCATAAAGGAGGTGATCGAACTCAAGCCTCAAACTATAGGCCTATATGTATATCAGGTGTTGTGAGAACTAGGATCGAGATTTGGGTTGGCAACAGTGGTATTATCTTTGATGGACAGCATGGATTTGCTAAAGAGAGGTCATGTTTTAGTAATCTACTTATTACAATAAAGTGACTGCTTCCTTGGACAGAGGAGAAGGATACACACTAATGTTCTTGGATTTCGCAAAGGCTTTTGATAGAGTACCTCATGATAATTTGACAGTCAAACTATAGCAGATGGGGTTGGATATTAGATTAGTGCATTGGATTGGAGACTAGCTATCTGATAGATATCAACAAGTTGTGTATGGGGGAGCAATATCCAAGAAAAGGAAAGTCACTGGTGGAGTGCCTCAGGGGTGAGCTTTAGGGCCATTATACTGTTTAACTTGTATATTAATGATATTGATGAAGATTTGGATGGAGATATTCAGTTGTTGCAGATGATGCAAAGTTGGGACAAACCATGAAGAGTAGAGAAGATGTTGTGGCCTTACAAGAAGACTTGAATAAATTGAGTCATTGGGCACAGAAATGGGGATGTGAGATCAATGTTGCAAAATGTAAGGTTTTAAAATTTGGAAAACAAAGATGTTATGCAGAATTTATGATTGGTGAGGATATATTGTTGGAAGTGGAGGAAATAAGAGATCTGGGGGTGATAATGGATAAGGATGTGAAATTTAGGATACACAGCCAAAAATGTGAAGACAACACAAAGGCTTCTAGGAATGATGCGGAGGACATCGACTTGTAGAAGTGGGGAATTCTTGTTCTGTTGTATAAGGCTTTGATTAGGCCACACACGGACTATTGTGCCCAGATTTGGTCACCTGGTTTTCAGAAGGATGAAGAGATGTTGGAAAGGATCCAAAGGCGACTGACTAAGGTAGTTTCTGACCTCTGGAATGTTGAGTATGAGGAAAGATTGAGAAGATGTAATTTGCAGAGTCTGGTGGACAGGAGGAAGAGGGGAGATATGATAGAGACCTACAAGTTGGTAAGGGGATAAGGGGTTGTTATAGGATCAATGCTGGAGAAGTTCTAAGATCGGGGGAGAACCAGAGGTCATCCCTGGAAACTGTATAAAGAGGGTGTGAGTAGAGAAGTGAGAGGCAGGTTTTTTTTCGTGCAGAGTTGTAAATGATTGGAATTCCTTACCTGAGAGTGTGGTGTCTGCAAGGAGTTTGAGTGTGTGTTTAAGACACGGTATGATGAGCTGTGTGTGTGTGTGTGTGTGTGTGTGTGTGTGTGTGTGTGTGTGTGTGTGTGTGTGTGTGTGATAAAAGAACCTCCCAGATGAGTCTTTGACTCCATGAGGTCTTGGGATAATAATAATAATGTCTAGTAACTGCACACACAAAATTTTTGCTTTCATAATTTCGAATTTACAGTCAATAATTTTTGAACGTACCATAAAAACAAATGGCATATAAATCATACTTGTAACATGTTTTATTTAATAATTTGTACAATATCTCCACTCCAATATTACTCTAGCGATTCCAACTTAATACACAAATTAGTTATGTTTAGTTTGCACATATGGACAAACAGATGCTGATATCAACAAGTTGCAGAGGCATATCTGTTTAGAGTAATGGATGTGGTGAATTTTTGTAGTTACATGGATCTAAGCCGATTAATTTAGGGTTTGTGGCTTGTGACTTTCACTATTGAGAGACAGGCTACTGCACACGTTGAGTCTAAGTCTGGAAACGTGCACAAAATGTTTTTATGTGCACGTGGGCCTGCCAAAAATTAGAGGGAATAATGCTGTGCACCCTCTCCAAATTCTTCCAGTATAACTCTTCCAAATGAGTATGAAACATCTCATCTGTGAACAGGGCCGGCGCTACCGTTTAGGCAAACTAGGCAACCACCAAGGGTGCAAGCCATGAAGGGGGTGCAAAACTTCAAGCTATGCTTTATTCATACTTACTAAAATATCAAAATTAAATAGTGATATATGAATTAGGTATCGATTCTTTTTCCTTATCCCTTACATATCACACTATTTTACTATTTAACTCTTGGTTCTTTTTTGTTCCTTACCTAAATGAATTGAACTTACCGCTATTTAAAATTCAGTTAAGATAAAATTTTAAAACGTTAACATTTTAAAATATTAAATTTCGGTATTTTATAACTTTTTTTTTGTAACTGAATTATAACAGAGAATTTTCAAATTACTGGTAATTAAAAAAGAAAATAAAAAAGGCCCTATTAATTTACCTAGTAATTTAACCTGAAAGACAATTTTATTTTGTTTAATGTCAATTAGAAACATTTTAGCTTATGAAATAAGGGGTGCACTTGTAAACTTTGCCTAGGACACAAAATAACCTGGCACCGGCAGTGTCTGTGAATCCCAAATTTGAAAACTTTACATGTAGCTGCATTACACTTACATACTGTTCATTTGACTACCTTTCCCATTTATTCAAATACCTTTGAAGAGATGAGACATCAGCATCATTATTAGTAATCCTCCCAAGCTTCACATCATCTACAAACAACTTGAATATTTCACTATAGTCCAATGACAATGAATTGATGAATTTCAACCTGTAATTTCCCCACTGCCAGGATAAAGACCTCTCCCATTGCAGGAGGGTGGGACTTCTTCTCCCATGGTGGCCCACTCCATCTTGAGAGAGTGTATATACATTATTTAGATATATGAAGAGCCAAAGGCTTCTATTCGGCGACATATGACTTGTTTAAGTTAAGGGATATTACATCCCATATCGTTTCTTATATAAACGATATGGGATGTAATATCCATTAACTTAAACAAGTGTATATACATATTTGTATGGATGAATGTATGAAGGTGAAAGACAATCACACACAACTATGCCCTATGCATGGCAGGATTTGAACCTGCAGCTTCTTGACTGGAGAATGGATATACTAACCACTCAGCCATCCAGGTGGCCCAGTGACAATATCATTGATATAAAGATTGAATGTTTAATGGCCATATTACTGAACACTAGGGATCCTACTCCCCAACACTACTTTCACATGCACAACTCTGATAGCCATACCAATCAGGTATGCTAATCTAATCACAAAACCCACATGTTGCAACTTAAATATCGACTATCATACAGCACCATGCCAAATGCCTTTGTAAAAGCATCCACTGCTTATACCTTCATCCACTGTTCTTGTTACCTTATTATAAAAAGCAACCCGATTACTAAAACAAGAGCATTCCTTAACATATCCATGCTGCCTTGGATAAATAATATTGCCTTCATCTGTCCATTTCTCTCTACGAGTTCTTGCCAATTTTTAATCTTAACAACCACAGAAGAAACACAAACTGGTCTATAGTTTCATACCTTCTATCACCACCCTTATGTCATAGCACTATCTTACCTTTCCACTCAGAAATTTGATGCATTGCAAGATTCATTAAACATAAGGTTAATGGCACAGTTAGTTCCTTAGCACATTCCTATAAACATATGACAGAATCCCATCAAATCTCCCCTCCCTTATTGACTTCTAGAGTGCCCATTATTTTGAATACATCCTCTTTATTGACTTCTAGTCTTTCACCTTTCTTATCCCCTAGGAATAAAGTCTACTTTACCAGGATGGAACATCCTAATAAGTGATCATTAAATAGTTCAACTCTGTGTTATCTGAAATGTTACCTTGATCAACTCTGTGTTACCTTGCTGGATAGAAATGGTACTTGGTTATCCAAGTACCATTTCTATCCAGCAAGGTAATCTGTCCACAGTATCTGTTTTGTTTTTTCTACTGGCTATCCTGTTTGATTTCTCTAGTTATCCATTTTACTCCAAATCACTTTACTTTCTTCACCATGCATATAGTCTGTCATTACTGACAACAGTTTTTTCTTTATCTAGCTCCCATGCAATGCCCACCTCTCTTCCTTCAAATCTTTCATCTGTTGTACTGCTCCAAGCTGGTTTCTAAGTCTACCATAGCTGTCTGCCTTATAATGGTACAGAAATTCCTTCTGCCTTCATACATGCCATTCATCCTACATGTCAGGAATGTGTAGTCACTCTTACCATTTGGGAATAAGTATGACATCTTATTAATAATCAGATTCTCTGATGCTGTGGCCAATTGCAAAACTCTCGATCCTGGTATTCTTTCCACCACATACTGTGTAAGAAAGTGCTTCAAGAAGTCCTAAAATTCAGTTCTCTTATTACTGTGTGCTGCTTACTTTGCCTAGTTTATATTGCTATAGTTGAAGTCTCTCTAATGATCACTCACTTGAAATTTCCAAACTAATTTACTTTAACATTTTCTGTTCATCATTATATTTCCTAGTCTATATTAACATCACATTAAATATCTTGTACTACCCACTTTTACCACACATACACACCATAAACTCTCAAAGGTCCATAGTCTTTTTTTTTTTCTGCTGACCACATAAGAAAGAACTCCATGGGGATTCTCCTTGGATTACAGGGCTAGTCTCCTCTCATATTCTTTCTCTCCTGAGGGTACAATACATATTTTACCATGAATAGCACTCTACAACCCTTTTTACCTTCCCTGTCCTGCAGAAATATGCTATCCTCTTCAATTTCTATCTCTTTCAGGACATCCTCTTCGGTCAATCGAGTTTCCCCAATACCAACAATCTTTGGAGACTTATGGGCAAAACATAATGGGTGTCATTTAATGTTGAGAATTGTAAATTTATGCATTTTGGGATAAATAGATTAAAAGATGTATCACATGGATGGCACTGAACATCAGGAAATAGATGAAGCTAGAGATTTAGGGGTGTTGGTAGACAGAGAGTTAAAATTTAGAGGACATATTGCTAAGGTTTCTAAAGCAGCCCATACGATTACTTGGGTATTGAAGAACACATTGACAAGTAGAGATAAGGAAGTTGCTATTCCTCTTTATAAGGTCTTGATATGCTCACATCTGGATTACTGTGCCAAAGTCTGGTCCCCTGGGTTTCTTGGGAATGAGTAAGGAACTTTAAATCGGATCAGAACAGGACATGGGAGATGTACACATCTCTTGTGTAAATGGAGCTGGTCTGATACTCCAAACTGTGAATGCAGAAGAGGGAGCCAGACCATCAATCATATTGTGCTTGAGTGTCCTATCTACTCATTCTCAGATTCTAAAGAGGACTTTTTTAAACTGACCCCAGAATCCCTGGAGTGGATCTGGGATTTAAGGATTAAGCTCTGACTCCTGATTCTTAATTTTGATGTTTAATCATTTCAACCTAGTGTACCCCTTTTAATATGATTTTTACAATTGTTTTTATGCTGTTTTATGTAATTTGTATGTATTATCCTGAGACCTGTACATCATACACTAAATAAAATTACCCACCCTCAACTCAATGAGCTTATTTGTTGATGCATACTATTAGGATTTATACAAAAACTGACTTTTGAAAAAAAAAATGGTTTTCGAATTCCAGTATTTCAAAAAAAAAAAAAAAAAAAAAGGTTAAACCAGTTTTCGCATTTTTATGAAAAAAAAAGCCATAATTAAAACAGTAAAAAATATTTATACTTATTTAAAAATTTTTCAGTTTATTTAATATTTATGGAACTACAAAAATATGACAAAATAAAATATACTCCATACAAAACCAAATAAAAATAAAATAATTAAAATTCATACAAAATATAAATTATAAATTTTTATTTCATTTAGTATTTCTTCAGGAAATATGATTTCTAAAAACATAAAATGTCCACTGAACAATTACTTAATCTTGTTCTTATTCTAGATACAAAATTGATTGAAATAGAAAATACTCTCTCTCACTGGCTACTGAACTTGGTTTTATCGTTTTCAGGGCATCAAATAATATATCTAAATTCTTGCTTAAATATTGAAAACTCGGCCTTCAGTGTCTTCGGATTTATTATTTTTTCAGGTTCCTCAAGAAACCTATAAATTGATTTTTTCATGGCTTCTTTTGGAGAATTTCCCTGATTAATAGTTTCTCTATCTCTGATATATTCATCATTGGAATCTGTTTCCTTATAAGAATTTGGATATATTCTAGACAATATTTTCAGTGAATGATATGTTGGCTGAAATGTGTGAGGAGAGAGGGGAGTACAGTTTGTTAATGTGTGGAATGAGGTTGAAGGACAAAGTGAATTGTATGGGAACAATGGACTGCATTTGAGTGGTTATGGTGTGAGTCGCTTGGAGAGACTGCTGCTGGAAGGTAGAGAAGTGAGTACAGAGGATGAATCAGATCAAGTAGGAAGTGATGTTGAAGAGCAGGAGAGAGTAAGACAAGAGAGATTGAAGAGGAGGTTATGAATGAGGAAGTGGGTGGCATGAGTATGGAAAATGAGAGAATGGGCGTGCAAGAGGAACAGAGAAATGGGGAGGCTCAGGGTGGACAGGGGTACACAGCGTGAGAAAGGTGGATGCTCCAAGAGGATGTTAGAGCATGTGTAGACAGAAAAGGAATCGGAAGACCTGGAATCAAGAGGAAATTTTGAATTGAAGAGCGTTCTAAAATAAATAAGCAGAAAGGGAAATGGCCTCAGTCGAGCATGGAGAGATCACATCGAATGAGTAGTATCAGTTGAACTAGCTGTAGATCCAGAAATGAGCTGTTGTGTTTGTATACAAATGCTGGAAGTGTAAGAAACAAGGCAGATGAAATGGTTGCACTAATTGAGTCTGTTCACCCAAAAATTGTTGGAATAAGTGAGACTTATACCCTTCCATCTCTATTCCTGTGTTGACAGGAATAGAGATGGAAGGGTATGATGTGTTTCATGAGGATAGAAGGGGTAAAAAGGGAGGGGGAGTGCTATTAATGATAGAGAAAGAGTTATGTCCATATAAAGTAGAGATGCAAGAGGGAAATAGTCAGTGGCATTGCTAGAGCTTTTGCCGCCCCTCTCAATACACACCAAAAATGCTACAAACAAGTCAAAATGAAGTATAGGGTAAGGTTCAAAGTGCTGCCCAGGAGCAACCCCCCCCCTCCCCCCCACACACACACCCATAGCTACGCCACTGGAAATAGTGCCAGTGGTTTCGAGGCAGTATGGTGTGAGATAGAGGTGAATGGAATGATATACTTGGGTGGATGTTGTTATAGACCAGGTAATGGGCATGGTAGTGATTATAAAATGTATAATCAAATTAGCCAAGTTAAATAAGTAAAGAGTGATCATTATGGGCGATTTTAATTATGGTATATATAATTGACTGAAATGATGAGATAGCAACTGAAAGTAGAGAAAATGATTTCCTTGAGTTTTTGATTGCTAACTACCTCAGACTGTAACAGGGGGCACACAAAGATTGAGGGTCTTGGATTTGGTCAGCCTTGACATATTTTTTTAATACGGGTCTTGCACTAGGTCAAGTTCCTAAGGAGTGGAAGGAGGGCAAGATTGTGCCACTTCATAAAAGAGGTGATAGAACTCAAGCATCAAACTATTGGCCTATCTGTGTTGTACTTAAGTTGTTGGAGAAGTTTGTGAGAACTAGGATCCAGAATTAGATTGAAACAATGGCATTATCTTTGATGGACAGCATGGATTTGCTAAAGGGAGGTCATGTTTTAGTAATCTACTTACTTATTACAATAAGGTGACTGCTTCCATGGACAGAGGAGAAGGATACACAGTAATATATTTAGATTTTGCAAAGGCTTTTGATAAATTACTGCATGATAAGTTGATAGTCAAACCAGAGAAGATGGGGTTGAATATTAGATTAGTGCATTGGATTGGAGACTGGCTATCTGATAGGTATCAACAAGTTGTGTATGGGGGAGTGATATCCAGGAAAAGGAAAGTTACTAGTGGTGTGCCTCAAGGGTCTGTTTTAGGGCCAATTGCTTTTTAACTTGTATATTAATGATATTGGTGAAAATTTGAATAGAGATATTCAGTTGTTTGTAGATGATGCAAAGTTGGGATGAACCACAAAGAGTAGAGAAGATGTTGTGGCCTTACAAGAAGACTTGAATAAATTGAGTGATTGGGAGACTTATATCATACGTGCCAGACTGCCATTATGTCCTTTTGGTGTGCATGTTAAAAAGATTATGGAAGCTATTGGCATGTATGCTGATAACATAACATAACACATTCCTTCATGGTAGGTTTTCAATCTATCCTGCAACCTATCACTTCGTCACTTTTAGAAGTTCTCATAACACATTACATGTCTACCTGCAATTGTTTAATGTACACAGAGCAGCTTCCTCTGATTTCTTGCCTATACTATGAATCAAAATCTGAGACCTCTGTTGACTGTGCTACTGTGTTTCTTGACATTGCTATCTCCAACCAGATCCCACTTGCTTGCAGTAAGTATACAGCAGAGTTGCATGCCATTCAGCTTGCGCTTATAGAAGAAAACTGCTACTGAAAGTGTGTAATTTAAAAAGACTTATTGAGTTATTTACAAGCTGTAGTCTCTCCTGTGTATAAAAGACATCCAGTGCTTTGTGAGATTTTACAACTGTTGTACAAAATAAACTCTTAATTTTGATGTTTGGTTGTGATAGATTCCTGGCCATATAGTAATTAAGGGAAATGAGACTGCAGCTCATACTTTTTCAGTGTACTGTTTGGCAGTACCATATACTGACAGTATATAATCAGAGCTAATTGCCCAATGGCAATCATCATGACTGAAGCACTGACAAACAAATTGCATATGATTAAAGCTGAAATTAAGCATTGGCAATCTAGTCAACATAGAAACAGAAGAGAGGAAGTTGTTCTTCACAGGCTCCACATAGGTCACAGATGCAACACTCATCTCATTATTTGTCATATTCTGGTGGAGTGCCAGCCCTTCATGCAAGAGAGGAATGAAATTTTTACATATCTGCCTGAGCTGTATACACTCAGGCAGATGTTATCAGACTTGGACAAATTACATGACATTTTCAAATTTTTACAAAGAATTAATTTATACAAACACATTTGATTATAAATTCTATTTATATGTGGATACTGCATTGCTTAATTTAAATTTATATCCATACATATTATTTACTAATTTATCTCTTTATGACTATTTATTAATACCTCCTGTACTGCTGTAACCTTGGATATAGCACAGTATGAACTTTGCTGTCCTTGCACCAGTAAATCATAAATCAACCAAGCAAGCAACCAACCAACTCATAGAGAAGATGTATTTTCTCCTTACAGCTTCATTCAGTCTTCTCTCACTGGCATCTCTTATCTTTTCTGCTTCTACTTTCTCTCTCCCCTCCTCCTCCTTACCTGTCTATCCTTTTCTCTTACACTCTGATTTTCTCCAGTGTCCTCTACTATCTCCTTACCCTAGCTACTCCCTGAGGTCATACATTAAATATAGCTTTCAAACTTTGGAGCAGACCCTAGGGAACATGAATCACACTATTTGGCTCTCTAGGTCAGAAAATCCTATAGCATGCTATGCAAAATGTAGTTCATAAATGGGGAAGGACTGGGTGACAAGCCATTGCTGAAGAAGCTAGTCAAATGTCAGCCACGTATAATTAAATTTTTACTCCATAAGATGCCTGGGCATTGGTTCACTAGAGCACCTATTGAAGTATAAAAGCAATAATATAATTTCATGTCAGGTATAAAAATTCTTTGGCATTACAAAGAGGCTAGAGATAAACTCTTTGACTTATATTCCTTCTTTCTGCAGATGGATTGATCTTTCATGACTATTATCTAAGCCTTGGTTCTCCAAGTGTGTCTCAAGGCATGCCAAGAAAATAATTCAGTTTCACACTCTGCCTCTGCTGTGGCTTACAACTGAAAATCCATCAAAATTCCAATCAGATTTTAAAAGGACCGATTGTTGATAATTCACTTCCCATCTAAATTGCAGCTGAGCTTTCTGATTCTTCACTGCAGTCATTGGGCATAACTTTTTGTTGGTCTGCATTTCCACTTCTCAGTTGCATGTGCTGTTTGCAGCTCACTATTTACTGACATGTCAAAAAACTTGAGATGGGCTAAAAAATGTTAAAAACTGTATACTTATATGTATATTAGCTATTTATTTTAAAATAAAATAAAATAAAAGTTACCCATTCTGTATTGTTTAAAAGAAAAACATTTTGCAAGCAATATTAATAAATTCAACTAATTTATTATTACTGTCAATAAAATTTACTATATATTTCACAATGAAGGCATTATCTGATTATATAGATAATGATTAATGTAAAAGTTGATTAACTATTGTTGGAGAATGGTCAAAGTGTAGTTGCTTGGTTGTGTGATATGAATATTGCATGTTAGTATGGGTATGAAGTGACATACTTCTTAAAATATACAAGATTTCATACTTTTTAATAACTAAAAACATGTAGGATCATGCAGTGGTGCACTCAAGATTTAATCTTGGGGTGGGGGCGGAATTGAGTAGAAGATTTGAGAATATACACTACACATTGTATACGTCCTATGACTGAGCATCTGCAGTGATAGCATATACATGATACCGTGAACTCCTCTGGACCGGCGCGGGCAAATGAAGTAGCGCTCGGTCTGCCTAAGCAGTACTTCATTCACCTTGTGTTCACAGCAGCCATGATTCCTGAGAGCTATAGGGTATTCCCACCTTATGTGACTGCTAATTCATAAGTAGTGTAGAAATAGATGACATATAAATAAAAAATTAATTTTAATTAGGAAAAAAATTTTGGAAAGTTTTCTAGTGTTTTTTCCTTTTTCTATTAGGGGAGACCAGGTGCCTTACCCTCCCTCCCCCTGAGTGTGCCACTGGGATAATGATTTTTTTAGATTATCAGTTGTCATTTAACTTTATGAATTATTTCTCATAGTTTTAGCAAACAAACAATTTATAACTCAGCAATCAAACTTTTATAACAATATTTGACGTTTTATCCTTGTTACAAAAATATCCTCAGGAAAATGCTAAAAACTATATATTTATATATATAGTAGCCCCCCCCCCCCTGGGTGTGCCACTGGGATCATGATTCTTTTAGATTATCAGTAGTCATTTAACTTTATGAATTATTTCTCATAGTGTTAACAAACAAACAATTTATAACTCAGCAAACAAACTTTTATAACAAGATTTGACATTTTATCCTCAGGAAAATGCTAAAAACTATATACTATATGTATAGTAGCTATTTATTTTAAAGTAAAATAAATAAAATTTAACCACTCTGTATTGTTTAAAAGAAAGCATGAAAAGCAGAACATGCAAGCAAGAGTAGGTTGTTGCTTGCAGAGAGAAAAAGATGCACTTAAAGAAGTGGAATGTGTTAAGAATGAGTTGAGAAGTTTGAAAGAAGAGATTAGGCAACTGGAAACAACAAATGCAAGTGACTCAGAGTAGGAGTGAGAGAGAGAGAGTTATAGGAATGATAGAAGGGGAAGAGAATAGAATCAGTAAAAGAGAGGGAATGAGAGAAAGACAAGACAGTGCTGGAACCAGGGATGGAGAGATGCCAGGACACCAGATAAGAATGAGAATAAAGAAGAAAAGTGTTACAGATGAGAGAGTGAGGAATGCAGGTGAGCAAGGAAGGAGCAGAGTGGTAAGAGGTGTGATATGATATATGGAGACTCAATGATCCATGGTATGCAAGACAGAATGCCTGAGGAGTGTTTGCCTGTAGGAACAATAGATAGCATGACTATGGCAGTGAAGCAAGGTGAAAGGGTGGATGAGATGATTGTGATAGTGGGCACAAACGACTTGAGGGGCAGTATGAATTGGGTGGTCAGAGATCTGAGATTCATGGTTGTATAGACAAAGACTGAGAGAGGGAAGATAGTGAGTTTTTGTTACCCAGGTATGATAATGCAGAAATGTGGAGAACATCAGTAATGAATGATATAATAACCAGAATGTATTGGAAGAGTGAGGCTTGGAGGGCATTTGAGGACAGAAAGGAACTGTATATGATAAATGGCTTGCATTTGAATGAGGAAGGATGTTGGCATCTGGAGAGAATGTTGTTCTCTGAAAAAGTCAGTGTGTCAATGCAGGGAAATTAGAATTATCAGGGTGGATGGTAGCAGGGGTGGCCTTTTGTGAGAATAGGTACTTGGGAAAAAGGGGAATACATCATGTAATTCTGAATCCAGTGGAGTCTGGAAGGGATAATGATATATATAGAAACAGTGACAATGCCTTGATTCTTTGTACTATTTCCAGGCGTATCTGGAATAAAGGAGATGAATTGATGATACTGATAGCATCAGCCTGTCCAAAGATTATTCAGATCTCTGAGACATGGTTACCAGAAGATGTTACTCCCAGTAATAGAAATAGCACAGTATAGCATTTTTTGACAGGATAGGAAGCTCAAATGTGTTGGTGGAGTATTTATGATAAGTGATGACTTATATCCTCTCATAGTGGAGATTTTGTAGGTCAGTGGCACTAATAGTTTTGAAAGCATCATAGTAGAGGTGGGTAGGACAGGATATTTATTATTATTATTATTATTATTATTATTATTATTATTATTATTACACACTTCATAGAGTCAGCAGACTCATTGTGGGAGGTTCATTCAACTGATAACATATTTATCATGTAGCTTAACACTTCTTGTATTAACAGCACATTCTTCTGGCAATGTATTCCATTTACTGTCAATTCTCTATGTAAAAAATCTACTCCTCACACCCCTCTTCACCACACTTTTACATAACTTCCAGAGACGACCTCTGATTCTTCCCCTCTGGATGAATCTGATAAAATCCTCTCACTAACTTAAATGTCTCTATCATATCACCTCTCTTCCTCCTATTCACCAAACTCTGCAATCCATATTTCTTCAACCTCTCCTTAGCCATGCTGACTATGAGAGGTTGAAAATTCCAGACTTCTGATATCCAATGTCTCCACATCTCATTGAAAACTAGGTGACCAGATCTGAGCACAACAGTCCAAGTGTGGTCTGACCAGTGCCTTATAAAGTGGCACAACCACTTCCTTGTCCTTGCATGTCAGAGGGCATATTGCTAGTGTTGCAAAGAGTGTGCAACCTAGTGCTGCTATGATAAGAAGTACTATGACATGCAAGGATAAGGAAGTGGTTGTGCCACTTCCTTATCCTTGCCATCACTCCTAAATCTCTAATCTCATTCACTTCCTGCAGTGTGGCACCATCGATATAGTACACAGCCTTATATTTCTGCACTCCAAAATACAACACCTTGCATTTATTGATATTATAACTGCAACTCCACTCCTTTGTCCAACTAATCAGTGTATTCAAATCTGCCTGAAGGGAATTAACATCAACAGTGCTAGTTATAAGTCTTCCCAACTTTGCATCATCAGCAAATAACGGAAGATCCCCAGTCAGTCCACATGATATATCATTTACAAACAGGTTAAACAGCAAGGGCCCAGGAACAGAACCCTGGGACACACCACTAGTCACTCTCCTATTTTGACACTGCTCCATCATACACAACCTGCTGGTATCGTTCAGAGAGCCAATCTCTGATCCATTTAACCAATATACTATCTATTCCCATCCTGTGCAGCTTGTACACCAACTTATCACTTGGTAATCTATCAAATGCTTTTGCAAAGTTCAAGAATATCACTGTATATGATTCTCCCTTATTTAATTCACTTGTTACCTTATCATAAAATGAGTAAATTACTAAAACAGGACCTACCCTTTACAAATCCATGCTGACCATCATAAAGAATTCTATGTCTATCAATCCAATCCTGTATCTCTATTCCTTACCAAACTCTTCAACACCCTGACTACAACTGCAGTTATAGACTATATGTCTCCAACTATAAGCCATTTAAGACTGTCTTATAGTTGGATACTTCTGTCTTAGAACTATGCTTATGGAGCAGTACTATTTTGCCTTCTTTCCACTCCTTAGGAACCCCTACTCACTGCAAGACATTCATTAATAACTAGGTCAAGGGCATAGCCAACTGTGGTGCATATTCCTTAAGAATACTTGGTAATATGTCATCCATTCCCACAGCCTTATTAACATCCAACCCAACCAACATCTGATACACCTCTCATTCTTTCACTTCCAATTCTCGTGATACTTGCCTCCCTTCTGTATATTGCACAGCATCATTGATATGATATATGCTGATAAAGTGATCTTTCAGTAATTCCACTATATTCTTTGCAGTTGTTAATCTGCTGCCATGAATATCCATCAGTGTTAACCTGCCATAATTATTCTTCCTCTTGCTTTCCGTATAGCAGAAAAATTCCCTTGAATTAACCTTTACCCGACCAGCCATACTGCACCTTTTCTTTCTTTACTTACCATACTTGTCACCTTTCTAGCCTGCACTTTATTCTTTTCATGGATCCAATCACCACCAAATGTTTTGTACCTCCTCCATAACATTTTTTTCCCCAGCATAGCTTGCTTGATTTCACTGTTCATCCATGTCACTCCTACTCTATTTACTTTCTTAATCCTTGGTATGCAGTTATACATTGCTTTTGTCAGATACTGCCTTGTGAGTTTCCATGCATTGTCAGCATCTTTTCCACTCAGCTCGTCTACCCAATGTACTAATGCTAACTGATTATGGAGCTTCTCATAATCACCTGCTTTATACTTCTACCTGTATCTGTTTTTAGCAGTAACCTTTTTTTTTTGTTTCATCACTTCCCAAACAAGTATACCTCATGATCACTCTCACTATATTCCACTCCTACTATTCCCAACTTTGCATCATCAGCAAACAACTGAAGATCCCCAATCAGTCCACACATGATATATCATTTACAAACAAGTTAAACAGCAGGGGTCTACAAAAACATTAAAACACATTAAAGCACAAACATTGAAGCCTCTAGTTGCTTCAATCACATGCTGGTTAAGATATTTATCTCTCAGAAATTTCACAAGAAACTTGTCAAAAGTTTTTTTCACTTGGTTATACTATAAATTAAAGATGACAAGAAATTATATTCTTGGTTTCATCCTTTATTCAAATGTAAAAAAACAAAGTCTGTGCATGAAGTAACTTCATGACTGGTACTTTTATATAGTGGCTAATGACTAAGGCAATTAACGTGAAGTTATTAGCCTCTATATACAAGTAGCTCAGTTGTGAAGTTACTTCATTCACAAACTTTGTTTGCTTACACTTGGATAAGGGTGAAACCTTGAATATAATTTCTTTAGCATTTTTAACTTATAGGATATTTATTGGGGTGTTGGTATAAGCCAGAAAGCATAGAGGGTGAAGAGCAGGAGATGCTTAGGTCATTGAGCTTGAAAAAAGAATGATTGCATGGGAGATTTTAATTACAAGAGTACAAATTGGGAAGAGAAAACTGCATGTAATATTAAGGTAATAGAATTTTCTGGAATTCTTGAGTGACAAATATCTTAGACAACATGTAGTAGTGGTCATAGTATCAGAAGATCTGAATATAACTGAGATGGCATCTCTGTCCCCAGTTGGAGAGAGAATGATCAGATGGTTTTGACTTGGAAGATGAATAGACATGCAGGAGTATCAAAGAACAAGGAATATGTGTGTGGAATTATAAGGAATTAAAATGTATACCGTGAGTGAAGAGACCACAGTTTGTGGTAAAATGGATGAAAATATATCAAACGGGAATTGCAGGTAAAAAAGAAGTTATGGAAGAGATATAAGAGATGGGTGGAGAGCAGATGCATGAAAGATATAAGACTCAGTCCAGGAGAGTAAATAATGTGGTAATGAAGGTAAAACTAGAATGTGAGAAGAGATTGGCTCAGAGATCTAAAGAAAATCCTGGATAAAAATCGGAATAGAATTACTGATGTTCTTTCCATGAGTTTTTCAATGAAGTAGTTCAATAAATACTTTATTGGAGTATTTCATCCTGGAGAAGTAGGTTTTAATACTAGAGGATACGGTAAGTTCTAGGTTTAGAAGTCCAAGGAGAAAGTATGTTTCATATATTGAGTACTGTGGTTGTCAATAAAGCAATGGGATTTCACCATGGATTTTGAGAGAATGTGCTAAAGTGCTGACAGCTCAAATGGCCTGGCTTTCATTGAAAATCTGGCCATGTGAAAGGTGAACAAGGAGTGGAAGGAGGTTAAGATAGTGCCATTACATAATGGTGGTAGCAGATTGGAAGTGTCAAACTATGGATTGGCTATCTGATAGGTATCAGAGAGTTATGTATGAGGGAGCAGTATCAAGGAAGCAGACGGTTACAAGTACTGGTATCTGTATTGTTTAATGTTTATATTAATGACATTGGCATTAATATCCGGGGGGGGGGGGGTATTCGGTTGTTTGTACATAAAGTGAAGCTGGGAAGGGTTATTAGTAATAGTGCAGATTATTATTATGCAGTAGTACTCAGTCGTATACTGCGTGCAATCACTTGAGTTGGGGTATTAGACAATTTGATGGTTGCAGTAGTAGGGGTGTCACTAAGCACAATATCAAGATCAAGCTAAGATAAGGATTCGTGACATCATTGGCTGATAAGATCAGCAATGTTATTGTGTGATTAGATAAGTGACTTTAAGCACCTCCATAGCGCAATTGGAAGAACGACGGTATATTGCACCCTTCAGTTAGAAAAGGCTGAAGTTCAATTCCTGTCGTGACAGGAGGAATCTTTACTTGGACTTTTTCAAATGAAGATAAGTTAGCCTATCTCATATGGAGGCAGCAGAGTTTTTTCTCCCAGAAACTCGGGTTTTTCATCCAGCCTTTCAGAACACACGCAATTTACATACAAAAAATACTTGCTGTTGTGGTGGTGGGCGGTAGATGGCATTGATGTAGTCGATGGGTAGTAGAGGTTCGGTGTGGTGGTGGAGATGGAGAGTTGTACAGTGAGTGTCCCCCCCGCACGATGAGTCTTCGGACTCCTTGGAGGTGTCACGAATAATAATAATAATAATATAATTATTATTATTATTTAGGCCTCCAAGGAATCAAAAGACTCAAAACAAAAGGAATCAAAAAGATATTCACTGCCTGATGCAAAACCACTACACTGCTTAAGGTTTCAGATCTCTAGAGTCGAGGATTCCTGGATTATCATAAACACATGTAACACATATGTTTAGTAACTACATAATTAGTATGTAGTATTTACTTCGTGTATATTTGTAACAAGGACAGAATATTGAATCTGCAATAAAAGTTTATTATACAGTTGTAAGGTTATTTGTTATTCACATTTAACTAAACATTGTTATAATTCATAATTCAGATTTGTCTATTTGGAGGCAACATATTGGGCATGTGTGAAGGCAAAATTTTTGTTGTTAAAACTAATCATTTTAACTAATCAGACAGCAACTAATAAAAAAAGGGATGACCTGTGAGAATGGAAAAAAACTGTTAGTCTTTCAATAACAGAGCTTCAAGATGAAAGAAAGTTATTCAGTTTAAATGGTAGTGTGAAAGGAAATGGATTTTTCCATCATGAAATTTTCATGAAATTTGGAATTGTAAGAAAAATGCAAAAAAACCATGTGGAGTATGCTTCCTTGCTTAACTTTCAACCAATTTATAGCTGTTCCCTTCAAAGACCATTCCCTGTGGCGAAAGATTGGGGGAGGAGTAATTGGCAGCTGGAAACTTGGAAAAAGTCAGCTGCTCATAATTTTTCAAAAATTCCATGCATTTACATTAACTAATTAGCATGGATAACCAGGAGATTAATGAATAGTTCTATTTAACATGAAATATTACTATGTCTATTATATCCAAAATTTAAAGTGTAAAATAGTGATGGTATCTACTCTTCCTCATAGCTTTAAAACTATACTGAAGTGAGCAAATATAAATGATAATTAACATTTTTCTTTAAAGCAAAACGTGCGATCTATATGAAATATGACATACATTTATTTTGTAAATAATATATATGTATATAATTCTCTCTCTCTTTCACCTATAGGTAACAAAAAATATGCAGGAAAAATAATAGGGATAACCGTAGGGCTCATTCTTCCTATCCTAATTATTGTTATTTGTATCTGTGGCTGTGTAATCATTAACCGACGCAAGCAAAAGAAAAGCAGCTTAGAGTAAGTTTCATAAATATCAGTAGTTAAATTTTGAGTGAAATTTAATGTTGTTTTCATTCATTCATTAAGTTCATCAGTATTCATTAAATTGCTGCAAACTTATAATGTGGTAATTAGTTGAGAAAAGCTGCAATATCCTTATGCATTCCATATCCAAATTCATTCCATTAATGAATACACTTCTCTTCATCTTCCGGAATGATTCTTTTCTCTTCCACAGCACATGCACGCTAACTACATTATAAAATATCTCTGTATCTATCCTACTCTACAGTAATATTCTTTCAACAGTTTATATACACTAAATATCTATCACATTCCTCGTGTTCCTTCTATTTACAAAATTTCAAATCTTACACCTTCCTAGTTTATTCTTATCATTAACATGGCTTAGTTCTAATGCAGCCACCTATGCCAGTTGGTAAGAATTATACCCTTCATTTAAATCCCATCTAGAATGTGAAGAACTTTTATATGGAATTTTCAACTAAAAGAAAGTTAGCTACTCTCATATCGAGTAAGGAAAGTTTTTCCTCTTGGAAACTTGGAGTTTTATTTAATTCTCTAAAAGCAAACTAGCCAGCAGAGTATACACAATTTACAGATATATCTTATAATATTATATTACAGATTAAAAAACCTAAGACAAAGGCCTCTTAGCCTTAGTTTATTTTTTTTATCCCACAGAGGAGAGGTAAAAGAACCTATAGTACATCAGTGTCATGTGTAAAGTGTAGATGAGGGTTGAGAAACATAAAACCTATTGACATTCTTCTTAGAGAGTTGTAGGTTGAAATTGTTGGGAAACATATCATGAGGAGGGCTGTTCTAAAGGACAGAGGAGATGGAATAAATGAGAAAGAAGAGAAGCAGGTTCAATGAGCTTGCAGTTGTACTGTAAAGGAATGTTGGACAGTTCTTGTTTTAACAGGCCTAATAGTAAGTGGAGGGATGATGATTTTCAATTCACTGGAGCAGTGACCATGGAAGTACCTGTAGAAGAGAAACAGAGCTGAAACAAACATTGCATTTGTGAGATAGAAGTTGAAGTGAGGAGCCTATGAGGGTAGAGTCATCTGTGAGCCAAATTGCCTCTCCTCTGGACAGCATCACAAATTTTTAAGGAGGTTTTAGGTGTACTACCACCAAACCTACTTATGAAATGTGTGTATAGCATTCTAAGGATGTGGATTTGGGATTTATATAAAGTTAGTAGCTGGATGGGTGTAAAATAGCTTCTTGAGTGGAAAAAGAATGCCTAGTTTTTTAGAAGCTGAGGAAGTTATTGATGTGATGTGTTCATGCCAATAGAGATTGGAGGTAAATGTCAGTTCAAGGAGAGTTCATCCTGTCTGGTGATGTGTATGTGTGTATTACTGAGGATAAGGGAAGGTGAGGTGAGATCCCATTAGAGAAAAGGCAGAACTGCATTTTGGCTGCATTGAAGGTGACCAGGTTATCCATGCACCAAAGGTACTGGTTGCAGATGATCTTGATATAAGAGATGTCCGGGAACTATATGGTTTGTCAGAGAAGTAAGATGGGTGGAGAGTGCTATTGTTGGCAAAGCTGTGGAAGGATTTGTAGTGATTGAGAATAGGTCGTTTATATATGAGAAAAAGAGGGAAGGTGAGAGAACGGAGCCCTGAGGTACTCCCGCATTGGTTGCAAAGCTTGAAGAGAGAGAGAGAGAGAGAGAGTATCATCCACCATGACATGCAGTGAACGACCAGAGAGAAAGCCAGCTATCCAGTTACAGAGGGTGGCAAGTAGACAAACAAAGGCAGTTTGCAAAGCAAGTCTTAATGCTGAACACGGTTGAAAGCCTTGGAAATGTCAAGGGCAACAGCACATGTTTCTCTGAACCTTTCCATGGCATGTCCAGTGATGAGCGATATAGGCTGAGATATCTGCCGTGGATCTGGATTGGCAGAATCCATACCGGTGGTCAAGAAGTGTCAAGAAGTTGACCATTGATAACGTTCTCCATTATTTTTGAGGGGATCAAGGTGATGGCAGTTGGTCAGTAATTGGATGGTAGGCTTTTGTCTCCCTTTTTTTGAAATGGGTTGGATATATGTTGGTTTTCATGAGATGAGATAGGTGCCAGTTGAGTATAGAAGATTGAAGAGATGATAGAGGACAGGTGTTAGCTCAGGAACACAACATTTGGATACAATAAGGAAGATGCCATCAGGACGGACCAGATGACTTTGTAGTTTGTTTATTATTATTCTTATGTCCTTCTGCCCAAAGGTCACAGGAGGCATATGGTGCTCAGTTGCTGGTATGGATGGAGATGATTTGCCTTCATTGTCTGTGCAGGAGTTAGAGGAGAAGAGCAATGCTAGGAGGTCAGTTCTTTTTTTTTTTTTTTTTTGGGTGCTGTAACAGTGGTATCATCTAAATGAGAGAGCGAGCAGCAAACCAGGTCTCAGCTTCAGTTTCTAGTTGCTTCAGCTGTAATTCAAAATAATCCAGTGCAATTAAAAAACTTTTTTTTAACCTGCTTCCCCGTTCAATATGATCCAGGTAACTAAATCTGTGCACAGAAATATGGATGTTATATACGCTACAATAAGATTTTGTCATCAAGTTGCATGTGTGTGTGTGTGTGTGTGTGTGTGTGTGTGTGTGTGTGTGTGTGAACTCTCCCACAAAAGACAGTAACCTTAACACTATCAAATTTTGATGATCCAAGACATCAAACTAGCTGCATAAAAGAGAGAGTGCCTGAACCATATTTTGCTTATGGATTTGAAAGTTTGTTAGAAAAAACAACTGATTGGTTGTTTTATTTCTAATCAAACTGGAAACCATAGATATGAAAGTTATAAGAAAAATTAAGGGAGTGTGTATAGATGGTAGAATATGAAAAGTGAAAATATTAGAAAGCAGCAATATTGATACTTGCAGAAAGACTTAGATGGAAATATTCTTCGTAACTCATCATCATCCCTTTCGTATGAGGCTAGGTAACTTGGCTTCTTAGAAATCTGATATTGATATTGTTATGGTTAATCCTATCTGCATTGTATGCTGTGCCTGTAAATTGCATGTTCTTATGGCCCAGTTTGCCTCTTTTGTGGAATGAAAAACCAGAGCATCTGGGAAGTGAGACCCTGCCACTGCTGTAAGAGACTGGATAATTCACCTTCAGTTGAAAGTCATGATAAAGTAATTAATAAAGAAAGAGTCACGTGACTTCATTTTGGCAACAAAAATTATATAGAAATCATGGATATTAAAGATCCAACAGTATAAAGGTTCTGATAAAGACCATGATAAAGGTTCTTTGCATGATAAATGAGATTTGAACCAGGTTTTTCCAACCAAAATGCTTCATCTACACCAATTGAGCTATGGAGGCTCTTAACTTTTTATCGTATTTCTTTGAACCAGAAAACACATAGCTAGCTCACGTGAATTGCCATTATTAATAATCAAGAATATGTTAAGATAATTGTCTAAGTTCACTTAAACTGAATGGCAGATTTAGATTAGCAGAGACAGGTGTTTGAAATAACAATAGCAGCAGAAATACTCAGCAGAAGAGAAAGAATGTATTTCATCCTTGTAATTGTGACATCATGCAGAATTTGAGAGAAATGAAAGGAGAAGAAGAGACTCACAGTCATTAGTCTGTCTGCCACATCAAGCTAATGTGATGTTCATAAAGCTGTGATACTTTATATCACCACATGTTTTTAGTAATCGACTTACTTTTTTTACAATAAGGTGGCAGGTGCATTGGACAACAGAGATAGATACAAAATAGTATACTTCAATTTTGCAAAAGCTTTTGATAGATTGCCGCATGATAAGCTGATGGTCAGAGTAGAATGGATGGGGTTGGATATTGGATTAGCACATTGGATTGGAGATTGGCTATCTGATAAGTATCAGCAAGTTATGGAATGGGGGAATCCTACAAGAGGAAAGTCACTAGGTGGTATTCTTAAAGGGTATTAAGCCCACTGCTGTTTAATCTGTATGCCGATGATATTTTGGGAAGGTTTGCATGGTGATATTCAATTGTTTGCATATAATGCAAAGTGGAAAACAACTATAGAAGTAGAGCAGATGTTGTGCCTTTACGAGATGACTTGAATAGACTTCTCATTGTGCAAACTGTAAGGATTTTAAAATTTAAAAAACAAAGATGGGATGTAGATATTAGATTAGATTTCTCCACCTCCTCAAATATTTTCCCACCAAGTGGGAAAATATTGGAGGAGGTGGTTAAAATAAGAGATCTGGTGGATAAGGATCTAAAAAATGTGAGGACAGCACAATGAATTCTAAGAATGATACTGAGGATGCTGACTCGTAGAAGTAAGAAGATTCTGTTCTGGTTCCATTGTATAAAGGCCTTGATTAGGCCATTTATTATTATTATTATTATTATGGGTATCTCCATGGAGTCAGTAGACTCATCACAGGAGACCCAAACTATCAAAACAATATCTATCATATCTCTTCTTGAATTCATTTACAGACAAAGAGCCCACAACTGAGTCAGGCAATGCATTCCACTCATTCACCACCCTCCAGGCGAAAAACCTCATTCTCACACACTTTTCCTTCATTTCCAGGGATGACCTCTTGTTCTTCCATCACTATCACACAGCTGAAACATTTCCTCTGCATCAATCTTATAAAAACGTTTTAGTAATTTAAATGTTTCTATCATATCCCCCTCTTCTCTGCCTATCAACCAACCTCTGCAATCCACAAGCTCTCAATCTATCAATGTATGCAGCATTTTTTACATCACTCGTCAACTTAGTCACTCTCCTCTGAACCCTCTCCACAACCTCCTCATCTTGAAGGAATCCAGGTGACCAGACCTGAGCACAGTAATCCAAATGTGGAAGTATCAACGCTTTATAAAAGGGAATAATAACCTCTTTATCTCTGGATGTTAGTGTGTTCCTCAATAACCAAGTAATCCTATGTGCAATCTTGGACACCATAGCAATGTGTCCCCTAAACTTCATCTCCCTATCTACCAACACTCCTAGGTTCCTAGCCTCATCAATCTCTTGGAGTACTGTTCCATCAACATAGCACACAGCTGGTAATCTTTGGTAATCATTGAACTCATATCCATTACCTTTTGCCCATTTTGCCAGCTTATTTAAATCATCCTGCAAACTCTCAACATCAGCTTGATTTTTTATTGCGCTACCCAACTTTGCATCATCAGCAAACAACTGAATATCTCCCTTTAAGCCATTTCCTATATCATTTATGAACAAATTAAACAACAATGGCACACCACTGGTCACCTGCCTCATCCTGGACTCTGCTCCTCCATATACCACCTTCTGGTATCTCTCCCCGAGCCATTCTCCTATCCATATCACTAGTTCAGTATCCATCCCCATCTGCTCCAATTTGTACAACAGTATTCCATGGGGTATCCTGTCAAAAGCCTTAGCAAAATCCAGAAGTACCACTGTGTAGCCATTTCCTTTGTCCAACTCAGATGTCATTCTATTATAAAAAGTTAATATATTGCTAAGGCAGGATCTACCTTTAAAAAAAACATGTTGGCCTCTATAGAGTATCATATCCTGATCTACCCATTCTTGAATTTTGTCTTTAACCAACTTTTCCAATACTTTTACCACCACTCCTGAGATGGTGATTGGTCTGTAATTAACTACCGAAGTTTTAGAGCCACCTTTATACAAAGGACCTACTTTGCCTTCCTTCCACTCTCTAGGGACCATACAAGAGTTCAAACTTAAGTTAAATAACCAAGTAAGAGGCGTTGACAATTCCTTTGCACAATCACACAACACACGAGCTGATATTCCATCTAAACCTACAGCAGTGTTTGCATTTAAATTTTGCAATATACTAAGTACCTCTGATTTCTTAACTTCAATTTTCACATTAGTTATTGCTACAGGTACAGAGATATCCTCACTTGGGTGATAGACTTTTGAAAAGTGATCACTCAGTAACTACTATTCCATTTGAATTTGTCACCTCAATACCATCAGCACCCACTAAATTTATCCTTCCGAAGTCATCCATCTAATGCCTACTTTGTTTGTCTTCCTGACCATGAGGACACAATCTGATGTTGTCTTCCTCAGATACCCGCTGATTTTATCCCATGCACTGCTAACATCTTTCCCCTGCAATATATTGTGCCATGCGACCGCTGCAAGTCCTTATAATGCGACCGCTCCTAATATTGAAGTACAGATAAATTATTATTATTATTATTGTTCCGGGCTACTCCAAGGAGTCGACAGACTCATTGAGAGAAACCCTAACATCATGTCAAGAACAACTATTCGACATTGACACAGTATCTATCATACCTTGCCTTGAACTCATTCACGGTCGTAGCACCCACAACAGACTCTGAAAGCTTATTCCACTCATTCACCACTCTCCAAGTAAAAAACCTTGCTCTAACTCCCTTGTCAACCATGCTCTTGCCCAGCTTCCATGCATGGCCCCTAGTTCTCCCAACACCAGTCATATTTTCAAAAATATCTTCTGGATCAATCTTATAGAAACCCTTCAGTAATTTGAATGTCTCAATCATATCACCCCTCCTTCGCCTATCGTCCAATCTCTGCAACCCACAAATCTTCAACCTATTCTCATAAGGTTCATTCCACAGACCTATCATCTTGGTCACTCGTCTCTGGATCCTCTCCACTTCCTCCCCATCACGAAGAAACCCTGGTGCCCATAACTGGGCACAGTAGTCCAGATGGGATCTTATCAAGGCTCGATACAGAGGAACAACAACTTGTTTGTCTTTGCATGTTAAAGTATTTTTCAGAAGCCAAGTGATTTGATGAGCTGATTTAGTCACTTTTGCAATGTGCCCCCTAAACTTCAATTCCCTATCCACCAACACTCCCAAATCCCTGGCCTCATCAATCTCCTGGAGTACAGTTCCACCAATGCGATATACTGCTGCTATTCTTTTCACCCCAAAGTGCATAACCTTACACTTTGCCACATTAAATTGACATCCATTTTTCCTAGCCCAGTCCTCCAAACTATCCAAATCATCCTGTAAAATTTTGACATCCTGTGCACTCACAATTGCTCTACCCAACTTTGTATCATCAGCAAACAAGTGAACACTTCCTCTCTAATCCTTTCCTATATCATTGATGAACAAATTGAAAAGCAGTGGTCCAAGAACAGAGCCCTGCGGCACACCACTAGTCACAAGACGTCTTTTTGACTCCACTCCTGAATAAACCACTCTCTGGTATCTCTCCTTCAACGACCCTCCTATCCATCTCACCAACCCTATATCTATCCCCATCTGCTGCAGTTTACTGATTATGGTTCCATTTGGTATCCTGTCAAAAGCCTTTGCAAGGTCCAGTAGTATCACTGTAAGCCCATTACCCCTATCCAGTTCAGCCATCACTGTGTTATAAAATGTGAGCAAGTTACTGAGGCATGATCTACCCTTCACAAAACCATGTTGTCCCCCCATACAATATCCCATTTTCACCTATCCAATCCTGTATTCTTTTCTTGATTAATTTCTCTAAGACCTTGACAATGATTCCTGATATGCTAATCGGTCGGTAATTTACAACAGCAGTCTTGGAACCACCTTTATGCAGTGGAACTATTTTCCCCTCTTTCCACCCCCTCGGGACTAACCCAGACCCGAGACTCAAATTAAACAAAATGGTCAAGGGTACTGACAATTCTTTAGCTGCTTCTAGTACGACACGAGCTCGTATACCATCCAATCCCACGAATGTATTGACATTGAGGTTATACAATAGACTACTCACCTCCACTTCATTCACCACAATTCCCGTATAATCTACTGGTTTATTCGTTTCTGCAATGTAACCACCTGGATGATATATACTTGCAAAGTGCTCACTCAGTAACTCAACTATATCAACTGATTCAGTTACCTCCCTACCATCGGCATTCTTTAAAATCATTCTGCCATGTACATTTTTCCTTTTACTTGCTACATATCTAAAAAACTGTTTAGGATTCTCTTTAGCCTGCATGGCCAATGTTCTTTCGTAATCCTTTTTTGCTTTTTTTACCACACTCGTTACCCTTCTGGCCTGCGCTTTAATACCGTTCATGTGCCTGCCGGTCACCTTTCTCCTTAAATTCCCTCCATAGTTGTTTCTTGTTTTGCAGCTCAAGCTTAATGGTGCTATTCATCCATTTAACCCCCTACTTTATTTATTATTCCGACTCTAGGTATACAGTCATCCATTGCTTCATGCAAACACTTCTTAACTGCCTCCCATGCACTATTAACTTCTAATCCTTGCAGTTGTACATGCCATTCTGAACCAATCAAACTCCTAAGCTTGTCATACTTACCAGCCCGATAATTCCACATGTACCCTGTCTTAATTGAAAATTCCACACCTTTAGCCACCTCCCAAGTCAAGACCCTATGATCACTCTCACCAATTGGTGGCAATGTGGTCATATTTGTTACAGCCAAATCCTCAGATGTAATTACTAGGTCAAGCACTCTCTGACCTCTAGTATTTTCCATTACATGCTGTCGCAGATAGTTATTCCTTAATAACCGCATAAAATCCAATTCCTTCTTCCCGTGTGTCCTCTCCTCACTCCAATCAATGCAACCATAGTTGAAATCTTCCATAATAATTACCCTCCTTCCACTCATTTCTTCTATTTGCTTGTGCATACTGTCACCACCATCTTTTCCATCACCTGATCTATAGCAGCACCCAACTGTATATTTAGTTCTGCTAGCCACAATCTCACACCAAATGGCCTCAAATGTGCTCTTTTCTCTATCCTGCAATTCAACTTCTATTCTCCTTGGCTGCTGTAGCTCATCAGCTATCATCAACAATACTCCTCCCCCCCATTTTATTCTCCCTGTCATTCCTGAACACACTATACCCATCACATTCAATCCCACTAGCTATATCATCTACAGTCAGCCATGATTCACTAATACCAATAACCTGTGGTCTGGAAGTGCCAACCATGGCCAAAACTCTTCCTTCTTGTTCCTAATACTTCTAGCATTAGTGTATATGAATTTAAGACCCCCATTAGCCCCAACCCTACCTTGATGCCTTATATTAACTATCCCACTCTGATTTGTTGTCCTTATTCGCTCGGGCATATTATATTCATTCATACATTCAACTGCCTCCCTAAGGACTGTATATCTACCCCCCCCTTAATAAATCTAGTTTCCCTGAATTTGCACATCCATTACATTCAGCAACACTTTCTCAAGTCTCCTTACACCGTAACCATTCAAATGCAAGCCATCCATCTTATATAGATCCTTTCGCCCATCGAACTAACTCCACACATCCACAAATTCCACACCACTCGTCATACATAACCCACGCATAAAGTCATTCGCAATCATGGCCCTCCTTTTAAACATTTCACTGTCATACCGTGGCAAAAGACTAATCATTCTAACTCTCTCACTCTTTTCTTTTGCTACCTCAAACAATTCATTCAGGTCTTCTATCATTTCCATTTTATCTCCTTTCAAATCATTCGTACTTGCCACAACAATCATTTCTTTCACCCTTTCCTTTTGCTCTCTAATAGACTCAGTTACATCCTTTATGGTCGCACCAGGTTGGTACAATTTTGTCAAATCCTCTACTAACACACCTCGTACTAACGAGTCTCCATACAGCACTCTTTCCTTCATTTTGTTCATGTTCACACTCATACGCCTATTTTTCCTGTCATACTTTTTATTATTGGTTGGTTCATTCAGTCGACTTTTGCTCATACGCTTTAGTTGCTGTTTTGCCCTTTGTATCGCACCATTCAACAACACGATCTCACTCATTGCATCTATCTCATCTTTTTTATTCTCTGTAAAACCATTAATACTATCATTCACACTCTCACAATTCTCTGGTACAACCTCGCCGTTTCTTGTCATATCCCTATTTTCTTCATTCTGAAGTTTGACAAAAATATCACACTCACAATCCGAAATACACTTCAATTCCTCATTCTCACTACATTTTCTACACATTCACTCCTTTATTATCATCTAACCACACTCTGACCGCACTCCCCAAAGCATACATTTCGCAGATAGTACACTGAATCATCTCCTTTACATTACCGTTCTTGAAAGAAGATGGCGAACCATCATTACTGGCCGCCATTTTCCTTCGTACTGGTGCCATACTTACTAGTAACGTATTTTATCAAATTATAAATTATAAACACACCAAAAACACAAAAACAGACGCACTAAGATACGCAAGGCAAACAAACTACGCAATATTAAAGTAAATTTATCAACAATAACTGAAAATAACGCTTATCTTATCTGGAGCTTTCACGAACACTACACACTACGAATCCCTCTAGCGGCGACTTCCCGACATAGATTATGTTATAAAACACTTTAGTACACTAACTACACTAATAAAACTACAATAATATACTAAAATTACATAATTAAATCTAACAAAATATTAATAAATCAACAAAAATCACAAATCTTTCAGGCGCTCTCCGACAGTACATCCTTTCACCAGCTAGCGTCGACACCAGTCCCAAATTTATACGTGGATAAATATCAGACTAATTTTGAGTAAAATTATCCTGTGCAGCAGTTGAGCATGCACATCAGGAATTTGATTATGATATTGAAAGATTTTGAACTCTATGTATGATTGAGTTATGCAGATGAAGTATACTTTTAGATAAATGTAGATAAAAACTATCAGAAGTCAACCAGTGAAGCGCTACCATTGCAGTAAACGGTGGTAGGCTCAAATTTCCTTATTTGTAATTATGTATTTGTTTTGTTAAGATTGTGATTGTGTACTGTTGTATGTAACTGAAAAAAAAAAATGTGGTCTTTTAAAAGTTCAGTATAATTCCTAATAATGAAGTTATAGTAATAAATATGTGGTTATTCCTAAGTCTTTGAATATTCCACTGTCTCAGCATTTATGTCATTAATAGGTGGCAGATGAATTTCACTATTTGATGTGAGACCACTACCCTGATTTCTGGAGGCAAGAGGTTGCTAGATTCATGTTTGGTCTCTAGATTTTATATATATATATATAATAGTATTAGTATTGCTTTGAAGCTAAAAGATCTCTATATAGGATTTCAAGAGGTCATACTAGATCTTCATGTAGGAAGTTAAAGGAATATTTTCAGCACTGGGAAAGGATTAAAACTAATTTTAATGCTTCCAATATTTCGTCTCAGTCACTGAGACATCTTCAGGGATTACAAATAACTTTTGTAACAACACACTCAAATGCAATACAATAACTAAGTGAAACACGTGGGTGACCCTGAAGTCTTATCTAGGTGGTGTGCCTGCTATGAGCACCTATAGAGGGTGCTAGATAATCAGATAATCTGTTCACTATCATTTTCCCTCTAACTTGCCACATAACAAAAAAAAACTCCTTGGGTTTCCTTGGATTGCAGTGTCAGTCTCCTCATATTTTAATTTTTCTATCCTTACAGGTCACTTTCCTAGCCTGAGCCTTATATTTCTCATGCAACTTCTCTCCATCCTTCTCTCTTTATATGCCTTCCTTAATCTTTTTTTTTTCTGCAATTCCCCTTTTATTCTTTTTGTCTTCCATTTGACTCCAAATTGCTTTGTATTCTTCATTCGAGGTATACAATCTGTCATTGTTATCAACATTTTTTTCTTAAGTATTTCCCATGCACTAATGATCCCTCTTCCTTCAAATTCTTTCATCTATTGTACTGCTGCAAGCCAGTTTCTTAGTCTATGATAGTTGCCTGCTTTATAATTCCACATAATTTCTTTCTGTTTTGATACTTCCACATGCCTATTGGTGATCACTCTCACCAATGGAGGGTAAGTATGTCATCTCATTCATAGTTAGACTCTCTGATGCTATGATTAAATCCAAAACTCTTGATCCTCGTATTCCCTCCACCACATGCTGCCTAAGACAGTTGTCCCTCAAGAAATCCAAAAATTCAGTTCCCTTATTACTGCATGCAGTAATAAGGGAACTGAATTTTTGTCCAGTTTATATCAATAAGTTTATAACCTCTGTCCAGTTTATATCAGAATATTTGATGTCCTCCATAATGATCGCTCACTTTTCAGGGATTACAAATAACTTTTGTAACAACACACTCAAATACACTCAATACAAGTGAAACACGTGTGTGACCCTGAGGTCTTATCCAGATGGTGTGCCTGCTATGAGCAATATTTCATTTAATATCTTGTCTTATAAACATTTAACCTGAGAATGTACAGTACATCTCTTATCATGATTAACACATCATCACCATATTTACCTTCCCTATCCTGCCAAAATATGCCATATCCTTCGATTTCTACCACTGTTAGAACATCCTCCTCAGTTAACCAAGTTTCACTGATACCAACAATCTTTGGAGAGACTGAGTCATTTTATACATGTCTGAAAGGGGATATGCCTTGAATTATAGGATACTAAGGCAATTAATGTGAAGTTGTTAGCCTTTATATACAAGCAGCCTAGTTGTGATGATATTTCACATGCAAACTTTGTTTGCTTAGACTTGGATAAAGGATTAAACCAAGAATATAATTTCTTGGCATCTTTAATTTATAGTGTAACCAGGTGAAAAAACTCTCAACATCTATCTTTGATCCAGAGTATTTTGATAATAAGGTGTTAAACTTTTTAACTACTTGTATAAAGGAAATATGACTTCTGCATTGCTTCAACCTTGGTATCTCTTCTGGGTCTGCCTCTCACAGATGAGACGTCAAACATTTCTGGCCCCTCATTATACTTGGAATTCTCTTCTCCACTTACCCAATATTACCAGTCCAAGAACTTATATACAAGAACTCCGAAATGTTAGAAGAATGGAAAATAGGGCCACTCTCCTTTTCTTCTAAAGCCATAGTACTCCCAAAATCTTCCCTGCTCAGTTGTACATAATGAATATTACAAACATCACAGAAGCTGAAGAAAAGCAATTATATAGTAAACCTCTGCAATTTTTTTGGTCATCAGCCAATACCAGGAATTTCTTCAACTATCAAAGAAGCATGGAGGATTTGGACTTTCAGTCTTAAAATTCTGCTATTTAAGCAATACAGCTTCTAATATCCATAAAATATTGCAGACTGATCACCATGTGCAGACCTTCTCCAGTACTACTTGGATTTTCATCTTCCCATGTTTGGAGTTAATGATTATACAGGTCCAAAAGCTGAGATTGTTCCTGAATACTACAACTGTGCTTAACTCTGCTATGATGCTAAAACACTCTGTAATTGACATTCTTTCCATTAGAAAAAGTAAAATTTGGTATAAATAAATCTGTAATCTCTTTCGCCACAAAGTTCCACAGTTAGGTACGGACAACAATATTTTGTTTCATAACTTGATGAAATTCCAAGGATACCCTAACAGGAGGAATCTTGCTTGAAGAATTGCATATGGCCACCTTCCAGTCAATACCATCAAATGGAGGTACTATAAATCTGAGATCCAGTCTGTAACATCTGTTACGATTGGAAACAGTAGAACATGCATGCTACAGTTGCCCTCTTGCCCTGCGTATTTGGAACAGATTATGTAATGTGCTGGGCATTCCATTAATTACAACAGAACTGGTTATTTTTTACAATACCCACCACCTGTCAGCAAGGGAAAGAGAATTTTGATTTTTATAATTAATGAATTAAAATACCATTTATGGAAGGTTAGAAAGAAACGTGGATTTGAAAACCAGCAATATGATATCCAAATGCTTTACAATATTGTATTGTGGAAATTTTATTGTTCAGTCAGGCGATTTTTGGATTTAGAAAGAAGCATTCTGGGAGATATCAAATTTATCACTAGATGGTGTAGACCAGCGTTTCCCAAACTGTGGGCTGCGGCCCCCTTGGGAGGGGCTTTAGTTTTGTTGAGGGGGCCGTGAAATAATGAAAACAAATTTAAAATGTTTTAAGACTAAGTGTGCCATGTCAAATGTGTATGTAAGATGCTAAAAATCTAATATTTGCATTTGATTTCTGCGATATTTGCTGTGTATGTTTTGTATTGAATATAAATACAATAAATATTATAATAATATATGTCTGTATCACAATTTTTTTTTTCGATGGGGGCCATGAAATATTTTAATTTTTCCAAGGGGGCTTTTACATCCATAAGTTTGGGAAGCACTGGTGTAGACCACCCACATTATGCAATATTCACCAGGGGAAGATAAAATTCTGTCTATTTTTGCTATGAGAGGTTTTTTAAATAGTTCCAACCTCTTAATTCAATACGGTCTTATAGTCAATTGCAAGGATGACTGAAGAGCGATCCCAGGCAGAGAAGGCCAACTCAAGGCAGTTAACCCAGATGGCTAACCACCTGGGTATCAGTCATCTTTGCACTTTAGTTTCAATTGGTCTTTTGGTTGTTCATCTATATGAGATTGGTGAAAAAGGAAAACTGATAGCCTTTGGCTATATGATGATATAAAAGAGCTGAGGCCTTTTCTCTATCTCTCATGCTATATATCTGTCTTTCTTTCTCCTAATACTATCAGGCTCTCTTGCACCCCCTATACTAACTACTCTAGGCCTATGATGAGCAACCCTTTACTTTTTCATCTCGAAGGTTTCTGGCTAAAACACTTTGGAATTGACATTCTTTCCATTAAAAAAAGTAAAATTTGGTATAAAGAAATCTTTAATCTCTTTCACTGCGAAGTTCCACAGTTAGGTACTGTCAACAATACTTTGTTTCATAACTTGCTGAAGTTCCAAGGATATCCTAACAGGAGGGATCTTGCATTATGGCCACCTTCCAGTCAATACCATCAAATAGAGGTACTTTAACATCAGAGATCCAATTGATGACATCTGTTACCGATTGGAAACAGTAGAACATGCATTCTACAACTTCTCTCCTGCCCTGCGTATTTGGAATAGATTATGTAATGTGGGCATTCCACTGCTTATAACAGAACAACTTTTTTTTGCAATATCCACTACCTATCAGCAATGTGTGGAGGATTTTGACTTTTTTATAATTAATTAATTAAAATACAATTTCCATAATACAATATTGTATTGTGGAAATTTTATTGTTCAGGCAGATTCATTCATTCATTCATTCATTCATTTCGTATGGTGATTCATCGGATGTGAACCCCTTTTACAGGAAGGTACGGCACCACCTCAATCTCCCCTATTTTTATCTGGGCTCGGGACTGGCATAGCTGACAATTCAGACCAAACTGGAAGGATTGTCTTAAGTATTCCTAACTGTGTCCATGTGTGTTCACAGGGCCGGCTTACCTGCTTGTGGGATGAAAAACCCTAGATAAACTGGGGTGAATAAACCCCTGCTGTCCACGCCCAAGACCGGCTAACTTGGCTATGGCTGAGGAAGATCTTTAAGCTCCTCATCGTCAATGGGAATCGAACCTAGGACACTCCTTCCCCAGGCATATGGCTGCAAAGCACATAGCCACTAGGTGAACTGCTCGGACTTCAGGCAGATGATTTTTGTATTTTATTATTATATCACACCTCCAGGGAGTCCAAACACTCATCAAGTGAGGGCATCTACTCTACAACTCTTTGTCTCACTGCTCCACCAACCGTCATCATCTAACACCAATGGCATCTACGGCCGCTTATCACCACTAGTACTTTCACAGACAATCACAAATATCCATGCCCACGGCAGGATTCAAACGTGCGGCCTTTTGGCTGGAAAGCAGATACGCTAACCACTCGGTCAACAGGCCGGCATTTAGAAAGAAGCATTCTAGAAGATATCAAATTTTTGGCTAGGTGGTGTAGACTAACCATATTCACCAGGGGGAGAAAAAATTCTGTCTATTTTTTTAAATGATTCCATCCTCTTAGTTCAATGTGATCTTACGGTCAACTGAACTAAAAGTATGCATTCCCATGTTTTTGGAAAGTAGGATCTTTGAGGTATTTGTTTTGGAATAACCCCAAACTATACTTCGAGTTTACTAAGAGGATGCATTCCAGAGAGTTGGCCTTCTCTGCATTTCCAGGCAGAGAAGACCAACTTAAGGCAGTTAACTCAGATAAAGCTAACCACCTGGGTATCAGTCATCTTTGCGCTTTAGTTTCAATTGGTCATTTGGTTGTTCATCTGCATGAGACTGACAAAAAAGGAAAAATGATAGTATTTGGCTATATGATGATATAAAAGAGAGCCGTGGCCTTTATCTCTATCTCTCATACTATCTATCTATCTTTTCTTTTTCATTATACTATCTAACTCTCTTACATACCTATACTAACTACTCTAGGCTGATGATGAAAACCCTTTTACTTTTTCACCTGAATAAAGGTTGAAACTAGTCTAGGTAGTGGTCCTTCCCCATAACACATAGCATTATGCATGTCCAAAAGGGATGTTCATTGCATTATGAGATATTAAGGCAATTGTTGTGAAGTCATTAGCCTGTATATACAAGTATTCCAGTCATGAAGATACTTCACACAAACTTTGTTTGCTTATTCTTGAATAAAGGATTAAACCAAGAATATAATTTCTTGGTATCTTTAATTTATTCAAGAGGGAAGAAGCGATTTCTTTGCATGGAGGGTGGTTGAACCATGGGAATGCATTGCCTGATAGAGTGGTGAGATCACAAACGGTCAGTAAGTTCAAGGAATGGTATGATATACTCCATGTTTTCTATGTTACCTAGGGTGGACCTCTCATAATAATTCGTGTAACTTCATGGAGGCCTAAATCATAATAATAATAATAATATAACAAATAGTATTTCTTATTTAGTGTCTGTTGTGGAAATGCATTCTACTTTATTAGTTTGAATTCTTATCTACTTAACTCCTACTTTCAGCTCTTGCTTCTGAAGATTTTATATAATTTTCATATTGGAATCCATTATTTCTGTGTGTGTGTGTGTGTGTGTGTGTGTGTGTGTGTGTGTGTGTGTGTGTGTGTGTGTGTACACACGCTTTTTTTTTTCTTTCCACTACTGAAAGCAAATATTTCATTGAAACAGAATGAATACTTTCTTATAAATAATCAACATAATACCTTTGCAGTTCACATGCTCCACCGACATATAGTAGTTGTTGCATGAGTCTATCATGATGGAAGTGAATATCTTTGTTGACTGAATCACATCTTTGCTGCTTTTATTGTCATTACTGAACACCAGCTGAAAATCAGATAGATCCAAGTTTGGGTTATATAGTTTCTTCAGACAGTGAATCAGAGTAATTATTTGAATGCCTCTGTGAGGCTGTGTACAAAATGTACAAAAGAAACAATGTACCATGGAAAAGTCTGGTGAATCTCAAGTGATTGCATTTGATATCTCCAAAGCTTTTGACCAGATCTGGCACAAAGGCTTACTGAGCAAATTTCCATCATTTGGTCTATCTCAGGACTTCTGCAGTTGGATTGCCAGCTTTCTGTCTGGACACACACACTTGATGATGCGATGGTAGATGGTTCCTTATCCTCTCACCATCCAACTAATGCTGGGGGTTCCACACTTACTTCAGTTTATCTTCAACCCAACACACAGTTTTGCTGTTAACAGCACATTGCACTTCTCCCTTTCATTTGATAAACCTTACTCTACACAACTCACCTCAACCTACAGAACATCAACCACCACTATCCCCCCCCCCTCAATTCTGATCTCCAAGCCATCCTCCAATGGGGGTTCAGATAATCTCATCTATTTCAGTGCTAGTAAAACTCAGTTCTGTGTTATTTCTCACAAAAGAGAACCATTTTCTCCCAGTATTATTTTTGACAACACTCAAATTTTTAGACAAGATGAGATTTCTCTTCTTAAAATTATCCTGACATCAAGCCTCTCCTGCATTACAACCATTGCATTCTCAGCTTCTAAAAAACTAGGATTTCTCTTTCGCTCAAGACATTACTTCACCTCTGAACAGCTATTAATTTATACAAATCACAAATATGCCCAGTTATTGAATACTGCTCTCACATTTGGAGTCGGGCCCCTAAAAGCTCCCTCAAAATTGACTCAATACAGAGGAGAAGAATTAGATTGATTAATGACCCTTGTCTTAGCACACTCCTCCCACTATCGCACAGATGTTGGGTTTTTCTGCAATATGTGTATTCTATAAACATTTCCATGGCAAATGTTCATCTGAAATAGCATCAATATGCCCATTGGACCACATGAAGCTGCTGCTCAACATTCCTTCACAGTGCACCTTGAAACACAAGATTCTGGAACCCATACACAGAACAAATTTCTTTTTTCCTCCTTCATCACTGCTACTGCTGTATTGTGAAACATCCTTTCCCCTAATGTGTTTCCCAAGGAATACAATATGCAGGCTTTTAAATTAAATGTAAACAAGCTTCTTCTTTCCCAATCCATTACCCATATATGGTGCTAATGTACTATAGGTTGATCAACCGACTTCTCGTGTATGGGCTCAACATAAAAATGATAACAATGTTGGGGATGGTGGAACGTGGATGTAGTGCATTCATAATTCATACATATCTGAATGCCACTACTATTTAATAAGAAGTTTTTGTGGTGCATTATTTCTTTCAGTGTCATAGCGAAAGAAACAATGCACCACAAAATGTACATTTGTCCAGAGAGGAGTGATATATATGTTAGTAGATCTCCCTGCTGATCAGCAGCGATGGAATCCATACTAGTGGTTGTTTATTAGCTGGGTGCCTTCAAGGTAGCGTGGGAGTTGGTTTCTCCATTACTTTTGATACTGAGGTGAGTGAGATGGGGCAGTAGTTAGGTGGCAGTTGTTGTGTCGTCCAACTTGCTAATTGATCCATTTATGTTGGTTAGTTGGATCTATTCTTATTTCTTTAAATTCCGTTTTTTATTTTGTTAGATGCTGATTGATACTGATCTGAATATAAGGAAATTTATATTATATTGCGCCACCTTATATTCAGATTAGTCTATATAATACAGAGGAATCAATCATCAACTAACTTTTGCAATCTCACTTTATACAGGACGAGGTTAATATTATCATCTAAGGCTTCCGCAAGGTTCGAATAAATTTTTATGAGCGGTGCAATGAAGGAAAATCAGGCAAACAACAAATTGAATTCAATAAAATAAACATTTAATACAGGGTTATAGAACATGTACATTTAAGCATAATTTTCTAAGCAAGATAATCTAATTGAACAATATTCAAAGTATCTCTGAGACACTAGTAGCCACTCGGTTTGGTTTAAAGATTAAAGTTAAATTTACAGATCTTATTCTCCAATGCTTAAATACTATTATCACAACTTGTCTCTATTCATTGAGATAATTCAATTCTTTTATACTTCTACTTAGTTCAAATACTCATAACAAACATAAAACATTAGGCATTAAACATTCGGCTATCAATTCTATATTCTTCCGAATAATTGAAAATGGTTCACACAGTTCGATGTTCCAGAATTTTACAGTAATTATTCTTAAGGTAGAATTCTCTAATTCTCTCTTAGTCAACAAACACTTAATTTAATTATGAGGCAGTTATCATTTCATGGGGGGGGGGGAACACTTTAAAGCTTCATACTTCGGCTATTTTTAGTAGAACACCACAGTTAATGTCAAGATATATCAGGCGGAGCTAACTCTTATTTCTTCACACTGAAATACAAAAAGGACTGCTCTTACCGGGTTACACCTTTTATACACTGGATTACGATAGGCACACTTAAAACTGTAGTTAACTATTACTTTGAAGTAACACTATTCAAAAGAAATCTTCACTATAATAACTGAAATATTAAACAGGAGTTTCACAAGTCTTGATGCACTCATTTTAGGTAATCTACTTATTCCTTATTTTCTTCTATGCTTTAAATTCAGCTTTGCGCTATTCTTCCTCAAAACAATTGGAATTGGTCATAATTTTAGAATTGTGTAGAAATATTCCGAAGTGCCTATTAATCTCCCGGTCCTTTATTAATCGATTTATGACATTTCCCAAATCTCCTTACTGCCACCCGTTACTTCACTCCTTGCTGTCCAGAAAGTTTACTTTCGTTTTCCAATGAAATACGTTCATTCTTCCTGCCAAAATCCGGTTCTAGCCGGTTCAGCTCATATCAACTCCTTCTCCCTTCGAATACCGTAGCTCATGCTCCATGCACGCACTATCTAAAATTAACTCCGTTTCCTTGACAACAGCCTATCAAATGCATTCAGAAGAATTACATAAAATCACTCTTACATACAGAAACAAAATAAAAGGATATTTTACAATTCATATAATATACATTTAAATATGAATAAATACTAATTCTTATAATATATTTGCACAGCTTCTTATAATATTAACACAGGAATAAATAAAATAAAATGAATGACATGTTTATAGTCTTTTCATTATTATTACATATTCTAAGATTAAATAATTAATTAATAACAAACAAAACTCAAAGCATTTATATGAATAATATATTACAAGCAAGGGACTAACAACAAATAATATTTTCAAGTCTTGCTTATAACATGGTGTATTATGTTAAATGTGAATGAAGTATTAAAACATACAAAATATCTTCATTCACAATTTAACACAGTGATTTGTCGCTCTTTTTTGGGAATTGGTTAATATAGGCCAATTTCCAAGCTGTGGGATGGATACCATTGGAGCAAGAGTATATACAGGTGATATAGGATAGGAGTAAGTTCTGGCGCACAAACCTTCAAGTCAATTGGAGGAATGCCGTCAGGTCAGGAGACTTTTTTTGTGTCTAATTTGGACAATATTTTTCTGATATCTTTCTGGCAAAAGAATATAGGGAGCTTTGTATGTTGGGCATTAGGAGTGGTTGAAGGGCATTTACCATTGTCAATTATGCATACATAGGAAGCAAAGTGTGAAATCAGGAGATTGGCTTTTTCTGTGTGTTATGCAATAGCACAATCTGGGTGTGATAGGGAAGGCAAGTATTGAGCAAAAGACCAAAAGGCTGCCATTTGGACAGGCTGCAAGTTTCCTGCTTTATTGTTCTTTCTAACTCTGTTTTGGAAGCATTGATAGTTTTCTTGCATCTGTTTCAGGCTTAAGTATAAGCACTAAAGGAAGATGGAGTTCTTCATCTTCATTTGTACAGCCTTGGTGCATCTTTTGAAGAACCAGAGTTTAGATAGAGGGATGGCAGTTCAGAGTAGTGTGGGGAATGTATATTTCCATGCCAACGAGGATTACTTCGTTGATACATTCTGTGCATATAAATTAAAGTTGCCAAGAAGTTATATTCTTGGTTTAATCGTTTATCCAAGTGTAAGCAAACAAAGTTTGCACGTGAAATAACTGGACTGGGCTACTTGTATATAGAGGATGATGACTTCACATCACTTGCCTTCGTATTCCATAATGCTATGCATTATGGGATATCAACGCACATAATGCTATGCATTGTGAGAAGGGCCACTACCCAAACTGGTTTCGACCTTTATTAACTTGAAAAAGTAAAGGGGGGAGTACTCATCATACACCTATAGTAGTTAGTATAAGGAGAAAGAAAAGACAGATAAGCATGCGTGATAGAGAAAAGGCCTCAGCTCTTTTATATCATCATATAGCCAAAGGCTATCAGTTTTCCCTTTTTCACCAACCTCATGCAGATGAACAACCAAAAGAAATTGGTTGAAATTGACCAATTGAAACTAAAGCGCAAAGATGACTGATACCCAGTGGTTAGCATTATCTGAGTTAACTGCCTTAAGTTGGCCTTCTCTGCCTAGGAATGCAAAGCAGGCCAACTCTCTGGAATGCATCCTCTTAATAAACTCAAAGTATAGGTTGGGGTTATTCCAAAACAAATACCTCAAAGATCCCACTTTCCAAAAACATGTATTGTGCTTGGCATGTGTACAATTTGTGTAAGGTCATTAGTGGTGGCAAATGTTTCAGCATCTCTACCTGCAAGATCTGTACAACTGGTGGAGGAAAGCCAGCTATTGTTGTGGATGTTAAAATCTCCCAGGAGGATTTTGCAGTTGGGAAAGTGGGACAGTAGGAGAGGAAATCAAATAGTACTGATGTCTATATCTGCACACTTGCCTCTAATAAATAATTTTCATTCACCAATAAATGTGAATTGGAAAGTTTTCCACAGACAGTCATTTCATATTGTTTCATCTGCACTAACATCTCCTCTCTATGATCTATTTGACATGAAGAGACAGTGCATTTTGAACCTCTAGTGGTAGAATTTTGAAGCTTCACACATGAAAGTGCAGGATAGTCTAATAATAGAGTGTAGGTTAGTTTATGTCAATATGTGAGTTTGATTTGTATGGAAAAACAAAATAAAAAATACAGACATTACTTTTCAGCATATCCTTGCATTAAAAGATCAATAAAATCTTTATTTTTGCTTTCTTGTTTATAAGTTTCTATTAAAATACCTATTAGCAAAGCATGTTATCAACTGTAATTTTTGCTTTATTCAGAATATATTTCTTTAATACCTGTATACTTTTAATTCATTCTAGTTTTTGCAATAAATTTCTGAGAATTCATCACACTTTCAAATAAGAAACAAAAAAAAGTATGAATTGTGAATATCTTGTTCCACTTCACTGACTTAATAGATAAAGAAAAACTTTGAGTGAAAATTAAATTTGTTTATTAATAATGTTAGTATAGATGATTTCTGAAGCTAAATTACGAGTGGTAAGCTCAACTGTGCATGTGATGACAAGTAAGCAGAGAATTAGCCTTCTAAGTTATTTCAGACAGTTAACAGGTGATGCAAAAAAAAAAAAGTTTAGAAACTTAAAAATCATGTTTTAACTTCAACATTAAAAAAATGTTAGTAACTGATAATATAAAGAAACCATATCAGTATGCTGAACGTCAGTTTATACTGAAATGGTATATGCTGAACCAGTATTTTGTGTTATACAGTATAGTATAAATCCTCAGACCCTGTAGAGATATTATGCAATAATAATATACTGGTTTTTATATCACTTCTATGAACTTTGATTTCTTGTGTAATATAGATGATACTATATTTCTTTTGTGTTTCTACAGTGAAAAGTATATGTGAAAATATAAAAATGCTGCTCCTGAGATCTTTATTTAGCTCCTTTTTTTTTTTTTTTTTTTTTACAAGTAACTTATCCATTCCAGATTTTTCTTTTATTTAAGGGTGCATCCCAATTATGCTAGATATTTCCTATATGACTTCTTCCTTCATGGGGTGCTTTTTTAATTTATGTCTATATGCAGTTCTGCTTTCCTTGTGATAACTCCCTAAAAAGCAATATATCACTGAAATTAAGAGCAAAAGATAGTAGATCTCTACTTTTTCATACACTATAAAGACAAGAACATAATTTCCTGTCAAGTATCTCTCCATGCCGTTTCAGTTTTCTTAGGAAAATTCTTCAAGTTGTTTTTTTTTTTAAATCATTTTCTCATCTCTGCTCTGACCTATTCTTTATTTTCAAAACGAATGTCTTTAAGATGTGTTGTCAGTTTAGGAATTAGCCAGAAGTTTGATGCAGCCAAGTCCAGGCTACACGTAGCATATTTCACTACTTCAAATCTGATCTTTTCTATAGTCACTGAATTGTACGTACCAATTAATCATGTTTGTGCTGAGGAAAGCCATTGCTTTTACAACAGAAGTCTGTTCACTTCACTGACTATCAAAGAGATGGAATTTGAAGTTTGGAATATCCTCCCTCCAGCCTAGACCAGACTACTGGTTATGCCTAAATTGAAGGTACATCTTAAGGGTATCCATTTCGAAAATGATCAAGTCAACACAAGAATTTTATTGTGATGGCTTTGAAAAGCTTGATACTATGGTGGAGGACACTATTGAAAGAAAGGAAGATTATGTTTAAAAGTAGTGTATAAAAATAAAGCAAATATTTTAAACTTTTTTTTTTAATTTTACTGAGATATCTCTTTGTGGTGGTGGGCTATCAGAGATATTACCTTCAAAATACCTCTTATTTTCTGTCCTTATACAACATGCTTGCCTCACTGAATCAGTTCTTGTTTTCTTTAGCATTTGCAATTTAATTTCCAAAAAAAAGTTGGTGTTATTTTCAAGTTATTTCACTTTTTTTTTCTTAATAATATTTGTATATGATTCTGAAACCCATTTACAAACTTTAATTTAAAGGCTTTGATTCTCTTTAAAGCATTTGCTATATATACATTTTTCTCTCTGTGTGATGCTAATTTTTTTCCTCTGCTCAAAATTAAATGGTAATAACTTCCTATTTCAAATCCTTTATGCTCTTGTATTGTCAGCATTTTAAAGATATCACTATCCACACTGATCAATGAAACTTTCCTTTATATGTCCTTTCTACTATTGCTATTTTGTGTTAGTAATAATTTCTGCCCATGTCATGAACAGAAATCCAATCATACTTACCATTTGCTCCATGTCTGAGATTTACTACTCTGCTATGCAAATATAAATTAATTAATTTTTTTGCAATAAGAACAAAGTTTTTTGTTTATTCTTGATAGCTCTCCCTTACGGTTGACTAAAAATTTCTCTGTTTCTTTTCTGTTTGACACCATCATTAAACCTAGATAAGCACAAATAAGTTGCATTGCCTAATTATCCATTTTGAAATTGTCTCCCAATGAGCCTCCATAGCTCAGTCTCCATAGTTTCAGCAGTGCCCTTTGGTTATCACTAAGATTGAACTAATTTGGTTATCATTAAGTTTGAACCTGAGTTCAAATCCCATCTAGGGTGTGAGGAACCTTTATCAGGGCTTTCCCTCCTAGAAACTCAGGTTTTCAGGCAAACCAGCCAGAAGAATTCATTCAGCTGGCAGTCATAATATACTGTCCAGATCCCTATGTCAGAACATTAATTAGGTTTCCAAGAAGACAAGTTACTTGGCCATGACTGACCATTAAGCCTAACAGAGAAGTGAAAAATGGGAATTGTCTTCCATTCAGGAAGGGAGTTTATTTTCACATTTAGCATTACCTGCTATAGCCACTTCTTTCTTCCTCTGATCCCTGTTTATTTATTTATGCTTGTTATTTAGAAGGATATCACAGGTCTTCTGCATCTTAGTGATACCAGTTGACAACATTATATTTCTGTCATTCTTCAGCTAGTTCCACCACTTTTTTTAAAAAATAATGTAATGAACAGTCACATGCAATTTCTTCTTTCTGTTATGGTTATGTAGGTGAATGCATAGGCTCTTTTTAATAATCTTCATAAATCACATTATAATAAAAGTAAGAGGAAAATGATATCTAAAACGTGTATATATATTTTTTTAATACTTCTGCATTATTACGAACAAAAACTTTACATTCATAATTAAAATGCTTTATAACCACCTGTGTAGCTAAGTGAAAGTGGTGTTTGCACTCCTCAGTGCTAGACTGCCTGAAGAAAGAGCATCCTGAGTTTGATTCTAGTCACTGATTAGAGGAACTTTTTCTAAGCCTTTTTTTTCAGGTTCTTTGTTATGAAGAGTAGTTGGTGAGTGGAATACATTGCCTGAGTGTGTTGTGAATGTGGACACATTGAATCAATTTTTAAAGCATGATTGGATAAGCACTGTGTGTGATAGTGTGTACCTCCCATAATACTTTTTTTTAATTGTTTCTGCATTATCATGAACAAAAATGCATTCATTGATTATAATTATGTTGTTTTTGTAGGCATACATCTCGTGCTGTTTTGCAGATCAATGATGCATCTGAGAAAAATCCTGTAAAGAAGCCCATGATTGGTGACACTGAAGCATAAACAAAATTTACATAATTTATAAGTGGAACTGTACAAATTGTGATGCTAAAGCATAAGGGAGTGACTCCAAAACAGCTGTTCTTAATAAAAATGAAAGCTATAACATGACAATATATTTTCATCTGTTTTGTGCCAACTCCATCACTTGATTATTTCATTTGTATTATTTGAAATTACTTGCAGACTTTTTTTGCATTTCATTAGTTGTTTTCCTTTATTGTTATAAATTCATTCTGGTGAAAATTATACAAATTTTATTCTTCACAAAGTTTTGTAACATTACACTTTATAATAAAAGATTTATGGAAATTTGTTTGTTTTTTTTGTAGCAAGTAATGGCCTGTATTTTTCATGCTGATGTTTTCTTTTTTATATATTTCATCTAGTAGTTTCTGTTTATAGAAACAATAGAAATAAATGTCTTTGCATTTTATAAATGATAAAATAGATGGTAAAACAATATAGAAAAAAAAATTCTGCAAATAATAGTAATAATCACTTCATGTTAGTTGATATACACAAAAACATCTTTACTACAACTGCATGATGATTATTATTATTATTTACTAATATGCATATCTGGAAAAATAATAATAATAATACTGTAATTCAGATTTTTACTTGTGAGAAGTAACTAGTGTTATCAAGTCAAGCTGTGTTATTAAACAAAAAAATAAAAGTAATAAAATTAATTGCATGGGAACAGTTTTATACATTATATTTTTTGTCACCGAATTTTGCTTTAGAACAGGTTGGAGGACTCTGTTATGACAGCATTGAAGTTTCCAAGGTTATCTTTGCCCCACTGGGATATAATTGGAGATCTGGGTTCAGGTCACTGGTCATGGTAGATCTTGAAGATTCTAATACTTGATCACTACAAGGTTTGTTGAATGAAAAGGAGGAATGGAGTGTATCATTGACATAGCTGTGGATAGGATTGGAAGTCTGTGAGAGTGGGTCATTTATATACAAGAGGAAGACAGTGAATGAAAGAACATAACCTTGGGGTACTCCTGCATTGGTGGGGAAATCCGAGAAGAGGAAACTGTCCACCATGACACATAATGAGCACTGATGGCAATTGAGGGTGCCTGTTCTAATTTCCCAAAATTCTTCCACTTCTTCCTTAGAAGAACCTTCTGTGGGACCATAGGCACAAATAAATTTCATTGTCCATTTTCTCCCACTTTGAAGTTTGTCTACCTAACTCTACTTGAAACTGCCTTCTAATCAAGAAGTTTATCTTCATGTTTAGTGTTGAATGCTATTGCTACTCCTTCCTTTCCTTGATCACGATTGCCTGAAAATAACATCCTATACTTATTAATTACTAAGATCTCATCTGTTTTTGCCTCAGTAATAAAAAAAAAAAAAAAGGCAGAAACAGGTGAGATCTTAGTACAATTCTTCAGCAAATTTGTTTTCCTGTCCATTAATACTCCTTATATTGATGGTTCCTATCTTCAGTTCTGATGTTGGGCTGACTTTTCATTGTCTGGTTCCTTAAAGAAAACAGCGGGGGGGGGTCGTCGTTTAACGAGGCAATGCCCCAGCCAGCATGAAATCTCATCGTGTTGTATCATCATATGCATTTATGGTTTAAGCCAATAGTGAGTATTATATGGTCGGCTAAGTCCCAAATTGCCAGCCATCCTCATTCATTCAGTACCCAGTAGATACTTACTAATGGGGCACACTACATGAAGTTTTATTTCCTATCCTGGTGGCTAGTGGCATTGTCATCTGTCAGTGTCCCAATTATGGCAGCAGCTCTCCTAGTGATGTTGATAACATTTGCAATGCATTCTAACTCCCCCAACCCTATCTCCCTAAATTTAAATAATGTAGAATACAAGCAGTGTTATAAAAACCAGAAGAACTTATCTATGTTGGCTACTAACAAGATTCTTGATACTGAACTATCTCTGAAGTTTTGCTCAAATTTTGTACTCCAGAAGTAATACTCTCCATTATCATTATTGAAATTAATACTTCTCTTGCAGGGAAGCAAGGCTATATTCACCCCCATTCCAAATAAGGGAAATAAAAGTGGGCCATCATATAACTCCATTGCACTTCTATCAAAAATAATAGATACATTCATTAACAGTCAACTGCTTCACTGCCTGGTACAAAACCTAATTGGTGAACACTGCTGTGGGTTTTACCACTCTTGTTCCACAGCAGCAGCAGAAGATAAGTTATCTCCTGGCCAATACTACTCACCTTTGGACACAAGCCATGAAAGTGGAGAAACTCATGTAAATACTCTTGACATTTCCAGGGCACTGGATTGGTAAAATTCTTTGGAAATGTCGAGAATGCCAGATTCAACCTACCATTTTATAGTTTACCTTCTGCCCTTTGCAGTTGGACTGTTTCTTCTATGTTCATAGTTTTCCTCTCTTCAGAATTTTCCACTAATGCCAGAATTAGTGGAGAATCAACTCCTCCCCCCTCCAAGAGCTTCATACTTTACTCAGCTCTTGTAAATAACCTTCTTTAACCTCAAATTTAAAGCACATTTTTGCATTATACACTCAATTCTTCTTTAACACACCCTATAATGCTGTTTAGATAGAGACATATGTAAAAGACATTCCGAAATTAAAACAGAAAAACTTATATAAATTTTTCTTAACAAAAGAATGTTCACTTCAAGGCTATTATCATGATTAGACTGTAAAGTTAAAAAGTAACATTTTTTTTTAAATTCTGTTCTATTCTCTTTTTTAACCTTACATTTATGTAAGGTTATAATGATCAATGAGACCTAAAATTTTTAAGTTTTTCTGTTTCTTAATTTATTTCATATAGGTCTGTTTATTTCTTACAAGCAAATTCTCACACTTCTTGCCCTTCCTGGTATAAATCACATCATTGCCGGCAAAGGTTGGTCGATTGGTAGAGCCTCTGTTACTAATGGCTCACAAAAAGTTAAGCAAGTTTGAGCGTGGTTAGTAGTTGGAAGGGGTACAATTGTTCGATGCTGTTGGCACACTCTCCCTCAATGAGTCTTTTGGACTCCCTGGAGGCGTCACATAATAATAATAATAACCTCCTCAGCTTCCAAGAAGCTCAATATACTTTTACACTCGAGAATTATGTCTTATCTGTACAACTGCTAAGACTATAAATTCCAAATTCACTCAACCTTAGAATACCATTTCCACATCTTGAGGTGGGAGACAAAATCTTTTGATTGATGCTATCCAGAGATCACTGCCAGCCAGGTTGGAAGAGTAGATATCATACCTTCTCTTGAACTAATATGCTATTGCTTTGATCTCATTTATCATATTTTTGAGCCATAATTTTTGTTTTACTTGAAGAAGTACCATGTTTGATCACTACAAAAGATTAGTTAACCCTTAGCACATTAATGGTACTAACAGACTATAAATTTACAATATTTTTTTTATTTTTTATTTTTTTGGGTGGGGGGATTCACAATTTTTTCTAAATTAAAAACAGGCATGCTCCTTAACATGACACTCCCTCTCTCACTGACCGACTCCACTTTTTCACAGATGTTCTACTACCTTATGCCTTTTCTGTAGATATTTTCATGGGCACTATTCTGGCAAACTGGTCAGTATCCATACAAGATTCAGCTTCAATCCTACCAAACCATCTCATTATCCTCATTCATTCCATCTTTCTCTATTCTTTGAAATGACCTTCCTTGTATGAACCCTGCTACCACTGATGGGACCTCTACTGTTTTCCTCAACAATTATGACTTCAACTGTTCAAGGAACATGTTCACTTCACTAATTGCAGCCTTTTGTTTATAGTATTGATAAAAAAATCCTTTTTTATATTTTTAAAATGATTATTCACACAAAATCTATAATTTTTATGAAGTTGTCTTTTGTAAATTTTTTGCTGCCTCAGGTTCACTAATTCTCTCTCTCTCTCGTATTCTTTTCATATTTTAGGTGATTCCATTTATGCTAAAAAAGTAGCAGGAATAGCAGTAGGAATAATTGCACCAATACTTTTGATCGTGGCAATTGTTATAGGATGCATCGTCATTAGAAGGATGAAAACGCATGTACATTATACTGGTGAAAGAGGCCTGTAAGTTTTTATAAATTATATATATTAATTACTTTATATTTTAGGTTGCACCTTGTGTACCATTAATTAACTTGATTATCATATTTTTTACAACCATGAATATAAAATTAAGAATAAGAAAAGTGAATGAAAGAAACTAAAAAATAATTGTCCTTACATATAACACAAGGATAATTCAGAGATATTTTCTACAGTAGCTTATGAACACATTCAATTAATTTTTAAAAACAGTGATTAAAATAATATAAATGTAATCTTTATGGATAAAGAGATACAATACTCTGCAGGAGAGTAGTGTTTGTAAGCCAACTAACAAGTTTTTGTTGGCTTACAAATTAAATTATTATTACATGTCATATCCAAGGACTCATCTGCAGGAGAACACTCCACTACACTGTACATTCTAACCTTCTTCTGTACTACTTAACTCTCCTACTACGCATAACTACAATCATTGTCACCATGGTACACCTGTTGTTTAACAATGACTTGATAAGCAGATGGGAATTTTAGATGGAGTGGAGAAGACTGTCGTGCTGGTGAAAGAGTTACCAAAAAAATAGAGGCAACATCTATATATATATATAATAGATTTGAAAAGAGAACTGGTTAAGAAATGATCAAGGATATTGTAAGAGTGTATTTGTGGGTAAATGTATGACTTGTGTTAGATCACTGCTTATAGCAATGCTTCCTCAGCTTGGTCAGCAGTGAAAATGGAATAGGTAAGCCCATTTGGAGATTGTACACATTGAAGTAACTAAGAAAGATGACTCCACTATTTGGATAAATGAAATGCAAAAATTCATTCTTTGAGGATAAGAAGTTAATGAGGTCAGAATTTGGAGAGCAGTAAATTCAGCACATGAAAGTTGCTGAATGGGACAAAGAAACCTTATACTGCAGGAGGTCAAAAGCATAAAATTCTAAATCCTGCATTCTCTGACAAATGTCATTAGTTTTCATAAAGGCACAGGTGCCTTTGTGAAGAATATAGATTTTTCTTCTTCCTCTGCATGTTTATCCTGTTTCCAATGCAGGGTCCACGTGTTACATTAGATGCGTCTCTGTTAGTATAATGCCCAACCGGCCTGTCGCCAAACCTGCTGCTGGTGGGGAGAAATGTAATGAAAATTGAAAATTTTCATTTTGAGAACTACTATTCTACCTAGTATTGGTTTACGATATAATTTTAAACTGTTCAGTAATGCTAACTTTTGATTGTTAATATTTCCACAATTTTAGGAAATCTCATGATGGCTGTCATAAATTTATATTATTCAAGGTGTCTCTCAAATCTGTGCCACAGACTAATGTGAGAACTGAGGTAGATGACTGGACACGTACAGCATATTGAAAATTATCGATATGAATACAGAAGTGGACTGGATAGTATGTCATCCTGTGTGCTACAAGAATGTGTAAGAGAATTGGTAGTGGCTTCGACAAAGTTGTTTAAGTCTCAGCTCTGGCAGGGTTCTAAGGGAGTGGAATGAAACTAATATAGCTCCATTACATAAAAATTGCTCCATGACAGAAGAAGCAAATTAAAAACCAATTGGTATCCCAGGATTGGAGGCTAAAGTATTAGAGAAGTTGGTTAATGGTAAAATCCAGGAATGGAGGAGTGGACAGGATTATGATACTGTATGGAAAGGTTGGGCAGCATGGTAGGTCCTAACTTAGTAATTTACTTACACTTGATAACAGAGTGACAGGAATTTGATATAGCAAATGGATATACCATAATACTGCTGGATTTTACAAAGGCATGTGACAGAAAACAGCAAGAAAACTAAACCTATTACATAAGTTGCAGCAAATGGGAATGGATATGAAGCTAGTGGCATGGATTGGGGGAAGGAGCTAACAGACAGACACCAGGGAATAGTATATGGTGGAATGGAATCTAGGAGAATGAGGTTGACTAGTGTGGTGTCTCAGAGTTCCGTACTAAAGCCACCATTATTTAATACATACATAAACGATATAGATAGGAAAGACTTAACGTGGGGGGGGGGGAATTCAGTTGTTTTCAGATAATGAAAAACTGGGGAGGGCAAAAGATGATACCCCCTGCAGGATGATTTAAATAAACTGGCATTATGGGTGAAGGATAATGATTATCAATGGAATATAAGGTTATGCACTTCAGGATGAAAAGATTACATGTTGTGTAACATATTGATGGTACTGGATTACAGGAAGTAATCAATATGTACCATCCAGTACCATCAGTTGAAGTACAGAGGGCATATTTGCAAAAGTTGGCAAAATAGCTCAAAAGATTAGTTGGCACATTGAAGAACAAGTAAAGATATGGAGGTTGTTATTTTTCTTTATAAGGCTATAATTTGGCCACATCTTGACTGTTGTGGAGAGAACACCAATATATCTCCAAGAAACCCAGGTGATCAAAGTAATTACCTAGGCTTCTTGGGGATCAAGAAGCCTAGGTAATTAAGGAGATGGTGGAGAGGATGCAGATGAGTAACCAATCTGGTGACATAGAATGTTACAGGTACATTCTATGGGTACATCAATGGTTATTGATGTACCTGTAGAATAGACACAGGGAAGGATTATGAGCCAAATTGCTCTCCTCTGGACAGTGTCATGAATTGTTAGAGAAGTTTTAGGTGCTCCACTCCAAACATATGAGCAGTGTTCTAAGCATCAGAAGATTTATATATATACATAGTTGAGAGTTGATTACATGGAAGATAGCATCTTGAATAAAAGAGAATGCCTAGTTTTTTGGATTCTGAGGAGCTACTGATGTGATGTGTTTGTACCAGGAGAGACCGGGGATAAATGTTAGTCCAGCAGAGGGATCTTCTCTGGTGATTTGTATTTTGCTGAGGGTAGGGGTTGTCTTAGCCAAAAATAATCCTAGCCAAAAAGCATTCTATAACAGAAGAAACATTTTTACCAGTAAAGGACTTAGCATCCAGCTCAAAAAAAGGCTAGTGAAAACATACATATGGAGCATTGCATTATATGGTTGTGAGGCCTGGACTCTAACAAAACAAGACATGAAAAAGTTGGAGGCATTTGAACTTTGGTGCTGGAGAAAGATGATGAAAATTAGTTGGACAGAAAAGAAAATTAATGAAGAAGTTCTGAATATAGTTCATGAAGAGCGGTCATTAATGAAACACATCAATAAGAGAAGAAAAGGCCTAATTGGACACCATTTGAGGCATGGGGGACTGATTACAGAAATAATGGAGGGGACTGTAGAAGGAAAGAGCCCATGAGGCAGACCAAGAATTTCATATATAAATAACATAATGATACTAACTGGCGCTAAGAGTTATGAAGAGATGAAAAGGAAGTCACAAGACAGGATGTTGTGATGTGCTGCTATATTTACCAATTTTCGGATTGACGCACCAAAGAAGAAGAAAGGGATTGTATTATTCTGTATTAATATACATTATTTTCGCATATTTGCAAATACTACTGTATTTGTAGAAGTACATTAGCAGCATTTCAGATTTTACTAAGCACTGAGTGTGCTATGAATTATCACATAATAGAATTTTAAACAGTTAGAAAATGATGTTTTTCATTTGTTCATTCAAACGAAAGAGTATTATGTAGATTTGCTATTCTCAAATCTTTATTTAAATAATCTAGATCTAGTCTGAAGAACTAATTTTATATTTATGCTCATGGTAAAATAGGTATGTGTCTAACAATTTATATATATATTTATTTATTTTTTTTTCTTTTCAGTCCACCACATGTTTATATGTCAGAAATAAAAGGGAGAGAAGAAAATGGAGATAAAGCAGAAATTAAGCAAAAGTTGAAAACAGATGTTTGATTTTGTATTTATTTATAACAAAAAATTCACAGAATGCCAAGTCATGCTACACAAATTTTATGAAATTATTCTGTTCAAATTGGAGTTAAATATATTCTATGCTATGTAAAATATGCAAACAAATGAATAAATTCCTATTTATATATAAAATATATTTTGACATTGCACATATTATTTTTTTTCTATACCTGTCCTATACTAGTTCATCATCATCAGTGGTCCTAACAGGAAGGACATGGGCGCTTAAGTGCCCACGACCTTCCAACTATTCTTGAACTTTGCAACCATAACTCAAGGATAAGGTGGTTAAAACTGAGAACTTTATTATTAAGAGACCATACGATTTAATGAATAAAATACAAATTGCCAACCAGTTTCACTAGCTACTGTCTAGCATTATCAAGGTTGTACTGGTGTAAATACAAATGCACCAAGTTACATGAATACAGAAACGTTAGTATCTGTGAGGCCGTTATATTTGATAATTCTTGTTTGGAAGTGCGCATGCGTTAGTCAGAATCTGGTACATGACCACGTGCTGTGTGCTTTTTTGCGTATTGTAGTTCTGTTAAGCTGAGAGAATTCATGAGATTTTTCCATATGTCTTTAAGAATAGCATCCTGATTTCTATTTAAATTGCTGCCTGTGCGTAGCACCACTGCTAATTCTTTAAAAGTTCTTTGTCTGTAATCATCCTTGATGTAAGGCATAGAACTGTTTTTCCAGTCTATAACGTGATTGGATGTCGAAAAATGGTGAGCTAAACCTGATGTGATTATTCTGTTGTGATTTACGTCTTCCACATGTTCTTTCTGTCTTATTTCAAAATCACAACAGAATAATCACATCAGGTTTAGCTCACCATTTTTCGACATCCAATTATGTTATGGACACTCCCACATGTCCCTCATCTTCCAAGTCAGAACCACATGGTCACCCTCTCCAACTGGTGGGAGAGACGTCATCTCACCCACTATCAGCTCCCCTGATGCTATGACCAAATCCAAAACTCTTATTCCCTCCATTACATGCCACCCGAGACATCTGTCCTTCAAGAATTCTAGAAATTCCATTCTCCCATTGCCACATGCATCACCCTCTTCCCAATCTATACTGCTGTAGCCAAAATCTCCCACAACAATCACTCCTCCTACACCTGCTCAACCGTCCAAACATTCCCTGTTCCCACCCTCCGTGCTCCCCGCCAATAGCAACACCCCACCAAACATCCCGTCTTGCCCATCTCTACCTCACATCATATGCTTTCAAAATTATTAATGTCACTGCCTTCCAGAGCCTCCACTCTAAGAGGACATAGGTCGTCACTTATCATAAGTAGTACTCCACCACCACGCTTTCCCTTTCTGTCCTGCCAAAAAATGCTGTACCCTGCTACTTCTATTCCTGTTATTATATCCTCTTCTGTCAACCATGTCTCAGTGATCCCAATAATCTTTGGCAAGGCTGATGCTATCAGCACCACCAATTCTTCTCCTTTATTCCGGATTTTCCTGGCATTAGTATAAAGCATGAAAATGCCACTATTTCTATACCCAGCATTATCCCCCTCTAGACTCCACTGTGCTCACTGCTACCTGATGTTGTCCCCTTCTCCCAAGTACCCTTTCCCACAAGAGGTCACCCCTGCTACCCATATCAGGCATTCTAGTTTCCCCTGCATTGACACACTGACTGGTTCAGAACAGCAATCTCTCTATATGCCTACGTCCTTCCTCATTCAAATGCAAGTGGTCTCTCGCATACAATTCTTCTCTGTCCTCAAATGCCCTCCAAGCATCCACATATTCCAATCCTCTCTTCTGACACATTCTAGCTATTATGTTATTCAATATGACTGCTCTTCTGCTCAGCTCATCACAATCATACACAACACGCACTCTATCTTACCTCTCTGCGTCTTCTTTCGTACTACCTAAAGCAAGAATCTCATATCTCTTGCTGCCCAATTTACATTACCTCTCAAGTCATTTGTTCCTACCATCACAATCATCTCATCCACCCTTTCACCTCCTCTTAATTGCCATAGCCACACCTTCTATTGTTCCTCCAGGCAAACACTCCTCATGCATCCTATCTTGCACACCACAGATCATTGAATCACTGTACATTACACCTCTTACCATTCCCTCTCTCCTCTTCTATCATTCCCATAACTCTCTCTCATTCCCTCTCTTCCACTTATTCTATTCTCTCCTCTTCTATCATTCACATAACTCTCTTTCATTCCCTCTCTTCTACTGTTCCCATTCTCTCCTCTTCTATCATTCCCTGTCTTCTACTGTTTCTATACTCTCCTATTCTATCATTCTCAAACCCCTCTCTCCTACTGCTTCTATACTCTCCTATCATTCCCAAAACTTTCTCTCACTCCTACTCTGATTCGCCTTGCTTACATCTCTTCCATTCTCCTCATCTCGTTCACAAGATATTCCACCTCCTCTTTCAGCTCATCTGTACCTTTCTGCAAGTTAGTTACTCTTACTTGCCACTTTTTTACCCAATCAAAACCATCTCCATAAACTTCACAGTCATTCAAGCCTTCCACACTCCCGACTCTTATTTTCTCATTCATACTTCACTCGTCATTCTCTCCTATCACACTACTCGTCTCCCGACATTCATTTCCCATCCCTGAAGTAACTAGGTCGGTTACTGATATATCCAATTCATTAATTTCCTCCCACTGTCTGCATTTTGCGCATATATGCACTCTCCCTTCTCTCACCCACCACATATCCAACTCCTGGGAAGCATACATGCTGCAATCACTGCATGCCAAAAGTCCTTTATTATATTACATATAATAGAGTTCTTAAATGTTGGAGGAGTCGGTTACATGCCATTTATGATTGCAATTGCATCTGCCATCATTCCTTACTGCCAAGTACCTAACTACTAAACTAATTGCCAAAAAATATATATGAACACTGTATCACAGATATATATATAAAACTATAATCAACTAAACTAGATAGTGAAAACTTATCTTCTCTTCCACTGCAATGCTGCCAACTATGACCCGGGCTTCTCAGTAACCCAATGAAACTCCAAAAGCAGAACCACTAAATAACACTTGTGTTACTGAGAAAAAATGCAGCACAATTCACAAAAGAAGTCACACTATACACCATTTAAAAAGCACTTTTCCCTACCACCACTCAAATCGCTTGCCACATGCTTCAGTGACCTTGTAACACACTTTCTTTGTCCACATTTAACAGTATGTTCTAAATTTTGCAGTAATTTGAACAGTAAAGAACTTTCTTCTCATGAACCTCTATCTCTTTGTCCAGTGTAGTAGTAGTAGTAGTACTGTGCACCAGGTTCGTAGATCTTAGCAAAGTGATTGCTCATTACATGAACAATCACATCTGCTTCTGCCATGAGGATACCATATGCATTCAGTAAAATTATTCTTCTGCATTCTCTTTCTTTTACTTGCAGCATAACAATAAAATTCTTTTGGGTTGCCTTTAGCTTGCATAGCCAATTTCCTTTCATACTTCAACTTAGCTTTGCATACAATGCAATAACATGTAACTTTGCTTCATGACCTTTTATTCCATTTTGTTCTTTTACTGAAGAGAGGACTTTTAGTTTTTGGAGTTTGGAAATGTTACTCTAATTCTTCAATCTCCTTTTATTTTTTTTAAAACACCTGGAGTAAAAAGATGGAATAAAAAGTCATGAAGCAAAGTTACATGTTATTGCATTATATTGATTGTATTGAACTTCAATTTGATTACATCTGTTTAGTATGAGGAGAAGGGGGGGGGGGGGGTATTCACTATATACAGTTAATTTAATTTCAGACTTCTGAAGGAGTAGGTGTCTAAGTGGACAAAAATCTGGGTTGATTTTAACGTGCATAAAAATGAATCCGTCTCTGTTTTCAAAAAGAGGCAAGCTTCTGGAAAGTAATTATGGATTATCTGTCATGCAAATAACATCATGAGACAATTGCTTAAATCCCATGCCCAGTGCAAATGTGTTAACACCATGGCACCATAATTAGAATGTAAGAACTAAAATGTGAAAAATAAATCCTCCATTTTTATTTATTTTATAGCATCATACACTGTAAATTATGGCTGTTTTCCCTCATAGGAACTAGATGTACATTTTCATTAAGCAATAAAAATACTATATCTGAAACAACAGGAGGTTTAACAGTCAGAATCAGTTCCTTATATTCTGAACTAGATATGTTCTATATTTTAAACATATCATTTTTGTCATTTCATGTCAATAACACAACATTTTAAATATTTCCAAAAAAGAAAACATTTATACAGTACAAAAATATTATGATGAACAATGACTTAATTATCATAATGGCCTTCCTTTTTTGTGCATTACCTCTACAGTCCTAGTTGTCAATATTTGTAATATATAACCATATGAGTCTTGTTTATAATGTTTTTAATTTTTTTATTATTATTTTTTCTTGCTAGAATAGTAGCAATTAGTTTTAAACCTTGGCAACAGCTTACATCATATTTTGGTACCAAATATATAAATACTAACTCAACTGATATGTATCATCATAATTTATCATTTCTTATGATGCTTGCAATGAAAGCCTGTAGGTAGCCAATCCCCTCCATGGTCAATGCACTGAAATTTTAAAAAGAAAAACAGAAGCATGTAAGCAATTATTCGTGCTGCAGAATGAAGAAAGCAGTGAATCCTATAACAATTCATTAGTATTAATTTTTGTTTTCGAATATAATTATATAATAATAATAACCTTACTTGACATAATGATATTTAGTTCACCTAATGCTGATATATCAAAAGAAGTTATTTGACAACTACTGAAATCTCTTACTACATTAAAAACTTTACAATTTTTGTGAAAAAAAAGTTCCTATAAAGTACATTTCAGAAGTCCCCTTGAATTACTGGATATAACTATTGAAGCAATATAGGCCATTTCTGTTTGTTGTTGAGCACTTGATGGCCTTCATTTTTGGTGTAATGAAATTATGGATTATGGTGACCTAGTACCTCCATAGTCCAGGCTATTTAAAACTTTTGTGCTGTTACAGGATATTTTTTGATGTTTTGGATTTATAATTATTTTGTGATGGAGATGACACTAAGTTTAGTTTGGGTTTGCTGCCACTTGGTCTCACCATCAATTGAAACAGTCCTATCATGTTAAGAGCCTGATAATGCTAATTTTTTTTTTTTTTTTTAAATGCTGCATGGAGGTATCTCTCACTACATGCTAGCTTTCTTTATACACATTAGTCTGTTCTGATCAGATCCCTCCCCCCCCCCCCCTCCAGAAGAATATTGCAAATGGGAGGGACCTGTTTTCCGATTCTAATATGACGGATATAGGCTGTTTAAGTAGCCCATAATTTCTTCCTCAAATCCTGGCCAATTAATAAGAATGTCATCAACACAATGGAGTCAGATTTTTGGTCAATTCAGCAGTTTTCTGAAATTGGTCTTTTGAAGAACTATGAATAAGTTTGCCAAAAGCAGGCAAAGTGATGAGCCCATAGTTAAAAGCTCCTTCTGTTTATATCTAATACCAAACTGAGAAAAACTGTCTGAGTAGTGTTTGTATGGTTTGATGGTATCAGGAGGAGAGAGAGAGAGGGGAAGGGATGAACAGTTCATTTCCAGGAACTTCTGTGAACAATATACCAAGGTTTGCTAAGCAGCTGGATGTTTCCAATATTAATTGCTTTGTCTTCTCAATGAAATAAAAAAAGTGTTTTTTTTCCCTACATGTAGAGCTATTAACCTTGATAAAATCTGAAAATATTAGAAGTTGTGAGTTGCTGTCATCCACAACAAAGATTGAGAAACATTAGGGAAAAAAAAAAATCTTATCTTGTAAGGCTACTGCTTTGTCTTTGTCAGCCCAGGTAATAATCTTATTATTACCTCTAGAGTGGATTATTTACCTGGGCAGGCAAAGCAGTAGTCATACAAGAGAGAATATTTTAGAAAGATTTCCTTAATGCTACATAGCCTCTCTACTTATCATCCCCCCTCTCATCTTATCTAACTTCAAACTCAATTAAAGTCAATAAATTGACTGATAAAATCTCCAGTTGGGAGAAAGAATTAAAGAAAAAGTAAAAATTTTTCATGCTCATCCATCTAGATTATATGGTCTTCCCAAGATTCATAAACAAGGTGTTCCATTAAGGCCAATGGTAGATTGTATTGGCTGTCCCACATATAACGTTTCTAAATACTAGTCGATTTATTATTATCTTCATTTACTGGAAAATTTACATTTAGAACCTTCAGATATTTTGTGCAGTGCTGATATAGTATCTCTTTTCACAAGCATTCTTATGACAGATGCTTTAAATTAACTTAAACAACATTTTCTTCCTGATATTATAAATATTTTGACTTGGTAATCCACTCTGGTTATTTCAGTATACAAGACAAATTATAACAAGTTGTGCAGGAACAGTTATGAGTAGTCCTATCTCTCCTCCTCTTTTCAATTACTACATGGAGCATTTTGAAGATTTCTCCTTAAAGACATTTCTACTAAATCTACAGTGTGATACAGATATGTAGATGATATTTTTGAAATATGGAAAGGTTCACATATTTAAAACTATTCATTCCAAAAATAAATATGATTCATCTGAGAATTCAATTTGCCTTAGAAGAGGAGAAAAGCGATCAACTACCTTTTTTTTTTAAGATAATACTTTAATTTTAAATCAACCAGATGGTAGTTTACAGTTTTCAGAAAAGAAACTCATGCTGTTGTTATCTTAGTCAAAAGGATGGAACCATTAAAACCTTATTACACTGTGCTCATAATATTTATTCCAATGAAGACATTTTACAGCAATAATTGAATTATATCCAGCCATCTGTCGTGGAAACAGAAAAGTAGATTCCTTACAGAGTGGTTATATAAGGAAAGCAATGAAGCATTTCTACTCTGACCTAGCTTAAGTAGATCTGATGGCCTTCGGTTATTCTCTTTATGGACTATTTCACATAAGTTTAAGTTTCCATCTTTAATTTTCTAAACAATCAAACAGTTCATTAAGTAACTGCCAACCAGTACCGTCGACAAGGTGAAGCATAGAGGTAACCTGCCTCACAGCGCAGCTTAATAAGGGCACTTGTTCAGCCATATTGTGGTAGGCGGCGGCGCTATGCTAACAGGAATTATTAGTGTAGTGACGCTGCACTAATAATATGCCTGAAAACTTCTTTCCGCACTTGCTATGCTAACAGGAATTGTTAGCGTAGCAAGTGTGGAAAGAAGTTTTTCCAAGCTTAAACTGATTAAAAATTATTTGCGAACAGCAATGACCGAAGAAATATTGGTTGGTCTAGCAACTATATCAATAGAGGTGGATATAGCTTATAATTTAAATTTAGAAGAGCTTATAAACAGTTTTATTGTGCAATTATCCCCGTAGAGCAAACATTTAATTACTATTATTATGTAATTGTTTTGCATTAATGTTTCTCTTGTAATAAAAACAAAAGAGCAATTGGAGATTTTCTTATATTTTTGTCTTATAATCCATCAGGGGCGATATTTAATTGTTTGCCTCAGGGCACGATCTAATCTGGTGACAGCCCTGCTGCCAATAGTTAGTTGCTAAGTGCATATAATTATTTAATTATACGTATGAGATACTGTTGCAATGAAAAGCATATGTCCATCATATCTTAGGTACACACAATTGGGATATTTGATAAGAGAGGAATAAACTTGGTTTAATATAAGTCCTTGAGGTTTATTGCACTAGGTGGATTAACATTTCAGAAGCCTCCATAACTATGGCAAGCAAAATCGGCCATCTCAGTTTGTTGCCCGTGCACTTGATGTCGCCTGTCATATGTTTTCTTTGCTATGTTGTGCCATGTGGATTTCTCAAGAGCAGCCTATTTATCTGAAGTTTGTTTTCATTTTTTTTGTTTTTTACCAGAATACACACACACACACGAGTGGTCCCAAGACCTATGACACAATAGTGCCATGTGTAGACAACTGGTTAGAAAGGAGACAGGAATTTGTTGATGTGTTTCTTGGAGACCTGATGGCTGTAATCATTCGGGAAAACATCATGGGGACAAGTGTTCCAAAGAGCAAAGGTGCAGGGAATGAAGAAGGATAGAAGTTGGTGCAATAAGTTAGGAGTCAAACTGTATATGGCTGTTGACCAGCAGCCTCTTGTGTTCATACATGGTTAGAGGAAAGTGAAAGAATGGTAATGACCAGTTCAGTGGAGCAGCACCCATTGACCTATAGAAAAGGCATGATGCAACAACTAAGTGTATATGGGAAAGTGACTGGAGGGAGTCAGTGAGAGACAGGGCAGTCATCAATTAAGCAAAATGCTCTCCTCTGAATACAGTCAAGCATTCTGAGGGAGGATCTAATTGCACCACCCCTGGTGCAACTAGGTCCTTTGTAGATTGGATATGAGAGAAGATCACTGATGGCTAAAAGGAAGAGTGTAGATAAAAGCACAGAACCCAGGAAGTAGACCAGCACTGATTGAAAAATCTGATGATAGGAAACCATCTGCCATGACCAAATAAACAACTGGAGAGGAAGTTGGCAGTCCATTCACAAAAGTGAATTAATTGCCTGCACCCTCTTGGTTTAAACAGATATTTTACTTAAGAAATTATATTCTTGTTTTAATCCTATGTCCAAGCATGAAGTAACTTCAAGACTAGTCTACTTGTATATAGAGGCTTTTATTAGGTGCTGTAGTATCTCATGGCACCAAAGCATTATGGAAGCATTACCGTTTCAACTTTTATTAAGGACTCGTCCCTGAGAGCCAGTCTCGACAAGATACAAGGCATAACGCATAACGGTACTGACTTGATGGGTGAAGCATAAATGCTTTTCATATTCCCCTTTGTCTGAGAAGAAAAGTTCTTTGAGTAGAGAAATTATTGAGCTTTAAGCTCGCCCTGAAAGGGCAGTGAGATTAGCTGTGTTCAGCTGAGCATAGAACTGATTTGGGTCTTTTGTATTTGCAGAAATCTGCTTCATTGTAGTCTGAAGCTTGCTTGATCAGTGGGTTCGGATGATTAATTGTCTTGATGAAGAACTTTTCAGCTAGGTCATGAAGGAGGGATGTGATGTAGGGAATGTTGACTTCTCTGTTAATCTGGGAGTTTCTGATAAACCATGGGGCATCTAAGCTCATTCTCCATTTGTTCTGTATTCTTTGTAGATTTTGAATATTTGTGTTCGAGGTATGACTCCATGCAGGAGATGCGTAAGTGATGACTGGGTGTATTACCATCTGGTATATGAATAGTTTGTTCTGAGTATCCAGTTTACTTTTTCTGTTGATCATGGGGTAGAGCTGTGCTATTACTTTGGATGTCTTTGAACTTATATGTTTGATATGACTGGTGAATTGTAGTTTTTTGTCGAGAATTACACCGAGATATTTGACTGTATTCTGCCATGGGATCTTAACTCCTAGTAAACAGTATGGCTTAACTCTTCTGTGGGTTTGCTTGGATCCTCCAGTCCAACCATTTCTCTAGTGTGTGAATACTGTTTTGGAGTCTTTTGATAGCTAGTTTGGGGCTGAGAGATCTTGCAAATAATGCAGTATCATCTGCATATAATGCAGTGATTGCTGAGCTTGGGTTTTGAGGGATATCAGCTATAGATAGAAAACAGCAAAGGGGGGGGGGGCAGGAGTGAGCCCTGCGGCACTCCCATCGGGCCCTTGCGTCTGGTTGACACAGTTTAGATTATTTTGACTTGCATGAATCTGTCTTTGAGGTATGAGTGAATTATTTTAACTAGATTAGTAGGCATATTGAATGTGATGAGCTTGTAGAAAAGACCCTGATGCCACACCTTATCAAAAGCCTTTGCAGCATCTAAAAAGACTGCAGCTGTGTGAAGGTTCTGGTTGAAGCCTTTGGAGTTGAATTCGATCAGCCTGTGGATCTGTTGAACGGTGGTGTGGTTTTTTCTAAATCCAAACTGCTCATTTGGAATTATACCTAGTTTATCCGTTTCTGATTGAAGCCTTGTAAGGATTACTTTTTCTGCGATCTTTCCAAGGCTGGACAGAAGACTGATAGGTCTGTAGCTTTCAGGGAGCTGGGTGTTTTTTTCCAATCTTTTTGATTGGCGCTTCCGCTGTCTTCCATGTTAAGGGAAAATACTTAAGTCTGAGGATGGCATTAATTATGTTGACTAGATGTCAAATGGCTTTTCTGAGAAGTAGTTTGATTATTTTGTTTGTGATTCCATCTGAACCTGGAAGATACAAGGGTTAAATCAGTAAAAATTAATATTTTTCATATCCAAGTAGAAAAAAAGGTGTATCATGTTATTCCTAAATACACTGGATGAGAGATAGTTGAGGAAAGTTCTTCCACTTAGTTACAATGTATATTATACTATACTTTAGTATATTATACTTTATATATTTTTATATCCTTTAGTTTTTTCCTCCCGATATCTCAGCCCTATTTCAGTTCACAATGAACTCAGGCTATTTCGTTTGGCAAGGAAAGTTCTACAAACAGATAGAGGGGACAGCCATGGGTTCACCACTTTCCCCACCCTTGGCCAATTTCTTTATGGAGACATTTGAAGAGAAAGCCTTAAACTCCGCCCCACAAAAACCCACTATTTGGCTTCGTTATGTGGATGATGTGTTTGCTATTTGGCCACATGGCTCAGACACACTCCACTCCTTCCTAACACACTTAAACAACCAACATCCCAGAATCCAGTTCACCTTAGAAAAAGAGGAAAACAACACCCTCCCCTTCCTAGACACTTCAATCACCCGCTAGCTTGATGGATCTTTGGTTTTCTCTGTTTACAGAAAACCCACCCACACTGGCAGATACATTCACCAGCAATCCCACCACCCCCCCTCACAACAATATGGGGTGATAAAAACACTATATAACAGGGCAAAATTAATCTGCTCAGATGACAAGGCCCTGACTATTGAACTAAACCACATCCTCAACACTTTCTTAGCCAATGGCTATAACCCCAAGAAAATCCAAAAAATACTAAAACCTAATAACCACAACCCCCCCTCTCCCCCTCCACAATAAAGACTACACCAAGTCTATCACTATCCCCTACATCCAGGGCACCTCTGAAAAAATAACTAATATCCTCAAAAAATATGACCTTACTTCCTGTTACAGACCATATAAAAAGTTGGCATCCCTTATCCGCTCTACCAAAGACCAACCACTTCCCCTAGACCTACCTGGTGTATACCAGGTCCCTTGCAGCTGCAAATTGTCCTACTTTGGCCAAACAGGCAGAACAACAAATATCAGGATTTCAGAACACCAAGACTACATCCGGTTTCACCAGTACAGCCGCTCTGGGTTGGCAGACCATGCCTTAGATACCCACCATAAAATTCGTTGGAAGAAAACAAAAATAATCCATCGCAGCAAGTTTAAATACGAAAGATTGTTCAAAGAATCTTCAGCAGCTCTAAAAAACGTTCCTAACCTCAACAAATTTGGGTGCATGAAACTGCCCCAAATTTGGGAGACTTTCATTATGAGAACTTCAGCCCAACGGCCAAGACTACCAAATTAGCCCGCAAGAGGGCACCATTAGGACTTTAGGAACAGAATTAGTTTATTACTTTCTTCCTCATTTGCTTTGTTAGTTCCTTAGTGCACATACCATATCTTTATGTTCCCGAAGATGGCAATGTGACATTGCCGAAATATAGAAGTGATTCATTAAAGTATCTTTAATTAATATACTTCATATGCGTTGTGAATTCCGTAAATTAATTACCAGTTATCCTTTAGTATTATATTATACTATAGACAAGAAATTATATTCTTATTGATTGTGAAGTTATTTCATGCTTATGCTTAGCACTGGGTAGAGGATTAACACAAGAATATAATTTCTTGCTAAATATATATTGTAACCATGCAGAAAAAAAATCTCCGCAACTATCTCTTATCCAGAGTATTTAATAATAAGATAATAGACCTTTTTTTTTTTTTTTTTTTTTTTTGCTTGTATAAGAAAAAGATGTTATGTATTTAACCTTAGAAAGAGAAGTTGTCCAGTTTGCCTCAAGAACTCCTGAATCACTTGGTACTAAGCATGGTACAAAGTTGTGAGAGCTGCATCGCTGTTTGCAGTTGACACATTCTATACTAAAATGTCTCTCTGCATAGTTTTCTATAAGCACTGTACATTAATTCCTTAACTATGTGCTTACAAAATTTGTAAGTTTTGCCAAAAACATGTTGTAATTTAATTTGTATGAAATTTATAACACATTTTTTGTGTAATATAATTTATTGTACGCTGGCAATAAATTTATGTCCACGTTTGGCTGTAGTCATGGAAATTTTTTCATATATGGATAAAAATGTAGTTCGTTTACCTTTTTGGTCACCAGTGTACAAGCATTATTTGTTACATCCACAAAAGCCTTTTCTGCACATAAATAAAATATAAATATACAATAATAATTCTGCTTTTTTACAGGCACAATAAAAATGGACACTGTAAATGCCATATATATTACAATATTGATACTAGTAATTTGTTTTTGTTTATTCATAAAACAATGAAATAAATAACAGAGATATTATTTACCTTACCAAAAATTGCTGAGGAAAGCAACAGGATAACTTAAACTCATCTCTAAGCTTTTGAAAGGAAAATATATTATGTAATCTCCGAGAAGTAATCGCTTTGTCTATTTTGGTCAGAATCACCTGCAAAAACATGGAAATGCCATTCACTGTAAATTTCTGGAATAAAAACTACATGGAACTGAAACAGCAATAAATAATTTAGTGATTAAAATTAATTAAATACAAACTGAAGTTTTGCCAGCTCAACCTAACATTATCAGACGTACTATTACAATACACAATAGGGAAGACGAGGAATGAAATGACCTCGAGAACAAGATCAATAGCATGCATGGGGGGCAACAGTGCCACTCTTCATGGTAATATTCTGTTATTAATGCTCATGGGAAGATAGAGCATCAGAATCAAATTCCTGATATGTAACCTCAAGGGGATATGATAGTACTACATGAAAAATTAACATCATTACTAACTTCCTATCTACAATTTTCCTCCAAATCAGTCTGTTACCTGTCAAGACTCCAATATTATCATATCTTATATTTTTATCTCCTAAGGCACTTTTTACCATATCAATCCACCTATATCTTGGTCTTCCTCTGGATCTTTTTCCTGGTAGAGAACAATTGTTTTGCTAATCTTTTCTCGCCCATTCTGTTTAAGTGACCATGTCAAGTTCTTTCCTAATATCCTCGTTTTTAATATGATATAGCCATCTGTTCATGCCCCTAATCTTTCTCAGTACTCTCATAATTGCGGTCTCTAGTCTTTGGTCGAGTGTTTTACTTCTGACCCAGCTCTCAGATCCATAAGTTAAAATTGTTTGCACACTGTCTTGTATACAGCTAATTTAGTGTTTTGACTAACTTCACTCTTATTTCATATAAATTTCTTCAGTTGACTTCATACTATGCCAGCTTTGTTGATTCTGTTGTCTATTTCCATATTTAATTTACCATCTTCACTAAAAATCGTGCCTAAGAAGCTGAAATGTTTCACTTGTTATATAGGGTTCTTCATTCACAATTATTATTATTATTATTATTGTTCCGGGAAACTCCAAGGAGTCGACAGACTCATCGAGGGAGGCCCTAACATCATGTCTGGAACAACTATTCAACATTCACATAGTATCTATCATATCTTGCCTTGAACTCATTCACGGTCGTAGCACCCACAACAGACTCTGGAAGCTTATTCCACTCATTCACCACTCTCCAAGTAAAAAACCTCGCTCTAACACTCTAAAAAACCTTGTCAACCACGCTCTTGCCCAGCTTCCATGCATGGCCCCTAGTCCTCCCACCACCAGTCATATTTTAAAAAATATCTTCTGGATCAATCTTATAAAAACCCTTCAGTAATTTGAATGTCTCAATCATATCACCCCTCCTTCGCCTATCGTCCAATTTCTGCAACCCACAAATCCTCAACCTATTCTCATAAGGTTCATTCCACAGACCTGCTATCATCTTGGTCACTCGTCTCTGGATCCTCTCCACTTCCTCCCCATCACGAAGAAACCCTGGTGCCCATAAATGGGCACAGAAGTCCAGATGGGGTCTTATCAAGGCTTGATACAGAGGAACATCAACTTACTTCTCTCTGCATGTTAAAGTATTTTTCATAAGCCAAGTGATTTGGTGAGCTGTTTTAGTCACTTCCGCAATGTGCCCCCTAAACTTCAACTCCCTATCCACCAGCACTCCCAAATCCCTGGCCTCATCAATCTCCTGGAGTACGGTTCCACCAATGCGATATACTGCTGCTATTCTTTTCACCCCAAAGTGCATAACCTTACACTTTGCCACATTAAATTGACATCCATTTTTTCTAGCCCAATCCTCCAAACTATCCAAATCATCCTGTAAAATTTTGACATCCTGTGCACTCACAATTGCTCTACCCAACTTTGCATCATCAGCAAACAAGTGAACACTTCCTCTCAAATCCTTTCCAATATCATCGATGAACAAATTGAAAAGCAGTGGTCCAAGAACAGAGCCCTGCGGCACTCCACTAGTCACAAGACGTCTTTTTGACTCCACTCCCGAATAAACCACTCTCTGGTATCTCTCCTTCAACCACCCTCCTATCCATCTTACCAATCATTTATCTATCCCCATCTGCTCCAGTTTACTGATTAGTGTTCCATGTGGTATCCTGTCAAAGGACTTGGCAAGGTCCAGTAGTATCACTGTAAACCCATTACCCCTATCCAGTTCAGCCGTCACTGTGTTATAAAACGTGAGCAAGTTACCGAGGCATGATCTACCCTTCACAAAACCATGTTGTCCCCCATACAATATCCCATTTTCATCTATCCAATCCTGTCTTCTTTTCTTGACTAATTTCTCTAAGACCTTGACAATGATTCCTGATATGCTAATCGGTCGGTAATTTACAACAGTAGTCTTGGAACCTCCTTTATGCAGTGGAACTATTTTCCCCTCCTTCCACCCGCTCGGGACTAACCCAGACCCGAGACTCAAATTAAACAAAATGGTCAAGGGTACTGACAATTCTTTAGCTGCTTCTCGTACTACACGAGCTGGTATACCATCCAATCCCACAGATGTATTGACATTGAGGTTATGCAATAGACTACTCACCTCCACTTCATTCACCACAATTCCCGTATAATCTACTGGTTTATTCGTTTCTGCAATGTCACCACCTGGATGATATATGCTTGCAAAGTGCTCACTCAGTAACTCAGCTATCTCAACTGATTCAGTTACCTCCCTACCATAGGCATTCCTTAAAATCATTCTGCCATGTACATTTTTCCTTTTACTTGCTATATATCTAAAAAACTGTTTAGGATTCTCTTTAGCCTGCATGGCCAATGTTCTTTCGTAATCCTTTTTTGCTTTTCTTACCACACTCGTCACCCTTCTGGCCTGTGCTTTATACCATTCATGTGCCTGCTGGTCACCTTTCTCCTTAAATTCCCTCCATAGTTGTTTCTTTTTTTGCAGCTCAAGCTTAATGGTGTTATTCATCCATTTAACCCCTACTTGATTTATTATTCGGACTCTAGGTATACAGTCAGCCATTGCTTCATGCAAGCACTTCTTAACTACCTCCCATGCACTATCAACTTCTAGTCCTTGCAGTTGTACATGCCATGGCACTGAGCCAATCAAACTCCTAAGCTTGTCATACTTTCCAGCCCGATAATTCCACATGTACCCTGTCTTAATTGAAAATTCTACACCTTTAGCCACCTCCCAAGTCAAGACCCTATGATCACTCTCACCGATTGGTGGCAATATGGTCATATTTGTTACAGCCAAATCCTCAGATGTAATTACTAGGTCAAGCACTCTCTGACCCCTAGTATTTTCCATTACATGCTGTCACAGATAGTTATTCCTTAATAACTGCATAAAATCCAATTCCTTCCTCCCGTGTGTCCTCTCCTCACTCCAATCAATGCGACCATAGTTGAAATCTCCCATAATAATCACCCTCCTTTCTTCTATTTGCTTGTGCATACTGTCACCACCATCTTTTCCATCACCTGGTCTATAGCAGCACCCAATTGTATATTTAGTTCTGCTAGCCACAATCTCACACCAAATGGCCTCAAATGTGCTCTTTTCTCTATCCTGCAATTCAACTTCTATTCTCCTTGGCTGTAGCTCATCAGCTATTATCAACAATACTCCATCCCCATTTTATTCTCTCTGTCATTCCTGAACACACTATACCCATCAAATTCAATCCCACTAGCTATATCATCTACAGTCAGCCATGTTTCACTAATACCAATAACCTGTGGTCTGGAAGTGCCAACCATGGCCAAAAACTCTTCCTTCTTGTTCCTAATACTCCTAGTATTAGTGTACATGAATTTAAGACCCCCATTAGCCCCAATCCTACCTTGATGCCTTATATTAACTATCCCACTCTGGTTTGTTGTCCTTATTTGCTCTAGCATATTATATTCATTCTTACATTCAACTGCCTCCCTAAGGACTGTATATCTATTCCCACCCCCTCCCTTAACAAATCTAATTTCGCTGAATTTGCACATCCACTACATTCAGTAACACTTTCTCAAGTCTTCTTACACCATAACCATTCAAATGCAAGCCATCCATCTTATATAGATCCTTTCGCCCATCAAACTCACTCCACACATCCACAAATTCTACACCACTCGTCATACATAACCCACGCATAAAGTCATTCGCAATTATGGCCCTCCTTTTAAGCATTTCACTGTCATACCGTGGCAAAAGACTAATCATTCTAACTCTCTCACTCTTTTCTTTTGCTACCTCAAACAATTCATTCAGGTCTTCTATCATTTCCATTTTATCTCCTTTCAAATCATTCGTACCTGCCACAACAATCATTTCTTTCACCCTTTCCTTTTGCTCTCTAATAGACTCAGTTACATCCTTTATGGTCGCACCAGGTTGGTACGATTTTGTCAAATCCTCTACTAACACACCTCGTACTAACGAGTCTCCATACAGCACTCTATCCTTCATTTTGTTCATGTTCACATTCATACGCCTATTTTTCCTGTCATACCTTTTATTATTGGTTGGTTCATTCAGTCGACTTTTGTTCATGCACTCTAGCTGCTGTTTTGCCCTTTCTATCGCACCATTCAACAACGCGATCTCACTCAATGCATCTATCTCATCTTTTTTATTCTCTGATAAACCATTAATACTATCATTCACACTTTCTACATTCACACTCTCATAATTCTCATGTACAGCCTTGCCGTTTCTTGTCATATCGCTATTTTCTTCATTCTGAAGTTTGACAAAATTATCACACTCACGATCCGAAATACACTTCAATTCCTCATTCTCCCTACATTTTCTACACACATTCAATCCTTTATTATTATCTACTATCCACACTCCACACTACTATTACTATCCACACTCCACACTACTATTACTATCCACACTCCAACCGCACATTTCACAGCTAGTACACTGACTCATTTCTTTTATACTACCGTTCTTTGATAAAGATGGCGAAACATCATTACTGGCCGCCATATTCCTTCGTACAGGTGCCATAATGATTGCAACGTGTTTTATCAAATAATAAGTTATAACACACCAAAAACACACACAAACAGACGCACTAAAATACTCAAGGCAAACAAAACTATGCAATATTAAGTAATTTTATCAACGATAACTGAAAATAATACTTATCTTATCAGGAGCTTGCACGAACACTACACACTACAATATAACCTCGAACTCCTTGTCATTGATCAGGTGCTCACCTCCATCACGCACTATATTTGAATCTTTAGCAACAATACCTTCCTCAACGTCTACGATAAATTCACAATGCAGTTGATATTTTCAATGCTTCTGCCTACAGTGGTATCTGAACTAATAAAAACTGTGCTCGTTCGGATTAGTGAATTTTCATTGCAGTGCAGCCACTGTAAGACCTTTATACTTCCATACTTGAGTTCTTTATCGTCTAGTCAAATATGATCTACTCCTGCTGCCTTGCCACATTTCAGGCTTTTGATAGCTTTTTCTACTTCAAGTATGGATATGTATTCCTGACATGCATGCCTGGTCAGTGTTTTTTACCACTGTGCTATCACTGCTTGTTTCATTTAACAATTTTTCGAAGTTTTCATATCACCTTTATCATCTCCAATTCCTTTTACATCACTCTTTCCTCCATTTCTGAGCTTCTTCAACAAACTCCAGAATATCTTGCCACCTTCTTGATATTTATTTTCTATGTTCTTACCAAAGTCTTCCCATGACTTTTGCTTAGCTAGTTTTACACATTGTTTGGCTTCTTTACATTTGTCTCTGTATTTTCTAAGAGCACATGCTGACTTATTTGCCAGGAACTTTTGATATGCTTTGTTCTTTTCCTTCACTGCCTCTCTGGCTGAATCAATCAGTGTTTTCTTCAGGGCTTGTCACTGAATCTCCAAGGTTTGGTTCCTGTTCTCAAACTCGTTCATTTTTTTTTTTCTTAAATAATGTTTATGTATTTTAGTCTACAGTTCATTTTTTTGAGAGCTGCTCAACTTTTATTCGCTTTAAAACTTTCCTACATGTTCTTCTTTTCAATATGAAATTCAATTTTATCCTGCTCAAGACTAAATAGTGATCACTTCAAATTTCAAATCCTCTGTGCACTCTGGTGTCCTGCACTAGGGAGAAAACATCACTATCAACAATAACATAGTATATGAGACTTTTCTTATTTCTTGCCTCTTCTCTCCATGTGAATTTGTGCACATTTTTATGTTGGAACATGGTGTTAGTAATAACCAGTCCATGTCCAGAGCAGAAATTCAAGAAGTATTTGCCATTATTATTAGCTTTGCTCTTTTCTCCAAATTTTCCCAAAATATTTTTGTATATCTGACAATCATTTCCTACTCTGCTATTTAAATCCCTAACAAGGATCAACTTTTCCTTTTTCATTGTGTCAGTTGCTTTCTCTAAGCCTCAAAAAATTCCTCCACTTCTACCTTAGTAGAACATTCTGTGGGATCATAGGCACAAATAAGTCTCATTGTCATGGCATGTTGAAGTTTCAAAAACTCCAACATGAATCTTGTCAAAAAGTAAGAAATACCATAACAGTATGCTATTTTCTGGCTAAATTTAGTGTGTGTGTGTGTGTGTGTGCATGTGCGCACACACACACACGCACACATCACAAACATACACAGGAAAATAGTTGTGTTACTTTTTCTTAAACCACAACATATTTCTACACTGAAATCAAGCTAATCACATGTACTCTTCTATCGACAAGAATAGTATTAAATAATCTTGTTAGCCAAGAAAGATAAAATATGTTCTTGGACCTTTTAATTACAAAAGGTAATATAATAGTTCTTGGTAAGTAGCCAGGTGGATAGCATCTCTGCTTTGTAATCAACAGACTGGAGAGATTAATTTGCACTACAGCACATATCTCATCTCATCTTCTTTATACCCTCTTTTACCTTGCGGTGTCGAGGGTCCATTGATCATTGCACCTCAATCCGTTTACAGGATAAGGTGGTCAGCCCTATGCCCCAGTATATCCTATGGCCTGTAGTGTTAAGTTCTCAAGGTTAGTTTGTCTGCTTTGCGGGATGAAAAATCCCAGAATAAACTGGGGAAAAAACCCTGCTGTCCACACCCAAGACTGGCTAACTTGGCTATGGTTGAGGAAGATCCTTCAGCTCCTCACGTCACCGACGGAAATCGAACCTAGGACACTCCTTCCCCAGGCATATGGTTGAGAAGCGCATAACCACTAGGCTAACCGTGCACATATGTTTCTAAAAATCTTGGTGCATAGTTTTCCAGTGTGAGACCACTGTCGGGCTTATTGGTAGTTAATCAAGTGATGTAAACTTGACCAAATTTGTCCTTTCGAGGGAGAAATCTAACCCTTAGTCCACAAGACTAACGTGTTATAGGTTTCTAACCATTTATCTTCTAACCAGGGCAAACAACGAAAAGTCAGCTACTGGAACAAATCTGAAAATAAACCCCAACTCAACATCACCAGAGTTAAAGATCGGTACTATCAACGTAAGAAGCCTGAATGGCACAGAAATGGAGCTAGCTGAGGAATTAGATAAGTACCAGATTGACATAATAGGGGTGACTGAAACAAAAAAGACCAAAACTGGTGAGATCTTTCTGAGCAATAAATACAAAATGTTATATTCAGGCAATGACAATCAAGGAAAAGGAGTAGCCATAATATTCAACACAAAATACGAGGCTAATCTTCTTGAATGGCAGTCAGTCTCAAGTAGAGTAATGTGGGCAAATATGAGAATGGGGAACTGGACAATGAGACTTATTTGTGCCTATGGTCCCACAGAAGGTTCTACTAAGGTAGAAGTGGAGGAATTTTTTTAGGCTTTAGAAAAAGCAACTGACACAATGAAAAATGAAAAGTTGGTCCTTGTTGGGGATCTAAATAGCAGAGTAGGAAATGATTGTCAGACATACAAAAATATTTTGGGAAAATTTGGAGAAAAGAGCAAAGCTAATAATAATGGCAAATATCTGTTGGATTTCTGCTCAGGACATGCACTGGTTATTACTAACACCATGTTGAACATAAAAATGTGCACAAATTCACATGGAGAGAAGAGGCTAGGAATAAGAAAAGTCTCATTGACTATATTATTGTTGATAGTGATGTTTTCTCCCTGGTGCAGGACACCAGAGTGTACAGAGGATTTGAAATTGGAAGTGATCACTATTTAGTCTTGAGCAGGATAAAATTGAATTTCATATTGAAAAGAATAACATGTAAGAAAGTTTTAAAGTGAATAAAAGTTGAGCAGCTCTCAGATGTGAACTGTAGGCTAAAATACACAAAGATTATTGAAGAAAAAATGAAAGAGTTTGAGAACAGGAATCAAACCTTAGAGATTCAGTGGCAAACTCTGAAGAAAACATGGATTGATTCTGCCAGAGAAGCATGTGGTGAGGTTATCTGTAAGGATAAAAAAAATTAGAACTCCATGGTGGACACAGGAAGTTAAAGAGGCAGTGAAGGAAAAGAAGAAAGCATACCAAAAGTTCCTGTCAAATAAGTCAGCGTGTGCTCTTAGAGAATATAGAGACAAATGCAAGAATGCTAAACACTGTGTAAAACTAGCTAAACAAAAGTCATGGGAAGACTTTGGCAAGAATATAAAAAATAAATATCAAGAAGGTGGCAAAATATTCTGGAGGTTGTTGAAGAAGCTCAAGAATGGAGGAAAGAGTGCTGTAAAAGGAATTAGAGATGATAAAGGTGACATGAAAACGGGAGAAAAAGATATCCTTGAAGTACGGAGTAATTACTTTGAAAAAACTGCTAAATGAAACAAGCAGTGATGACAGCACAGTGGTAAAAAAACACTGACCAGGCATGCAGTCAGGAATACATATCCATACTAGAAGTAGAAAAAGCCATCAAAGGCTTGAAATGTGGAAAGGCAGCAGGAGTAGATGATATTCGACCAGAAATGCTGAAGTATGGTGGTTTAAGAGTCTTACAGTGGCTGCACTGCATAGTTCAGAAAGCCTGGACAGAGGGACGAATTCCCGATGATTGGAGTAGAGCTCTCATAGTACCCATATATAAAAAGGGAAATAAAACTGCATGTGAGAATTACAGAGGTATTTCCCTACTGAGTGTTCCTGGCAAGATCTATGCAAGTATACTTGAGAAACGGTTGAGAAGAATTGTGGAAGAAAAGCTTGGTGAAGAACAAGCTGGATTCAGGCCAAATAGAGTCTGTCAGGATCAGATCTTCACTTTACGACAAATAGTTGAGAAAGCATGGGAATATAACAAAGATGTGTATTTAAGTTTTGTCGATCTGGAAAAGGCCTATGACAAGGTGCCAAGAGAGAAGCGATTCAATACGCTGCAGTTATATGGTGTCAATGGGGCATTATATCAAGCAATACTTAGTCTTTATTTGAGTTGTAAGTCAGCAGTTAGAATTGAAAGAAGTACAGGAAGATGGTTTAATGTTAAATCTGGTGTGAGACAAGGATGTACATTATCCCCTCTGTTATTCATTATCTATATGGATCACATTATGTAGGAAAGTGGTATTAAACATGATATCAAAATTGGAGATGTTAATGTCAGCTCTTTGCTTTTTGCAGACGATGTTTACTTCTAAATAAATCTGCTACAAGTCTGCAAGATTCTCTGACTAAATTGAATAGCTGTTGTAATAGATATGGTATGAAGGTCAGCAATAAAAAGACAAAGACAATGAAAATAGGCAGAATCATTGAAAATGTCAACTGTGTTGTGAATGGAGGACCTGTGGAACAAGTAAAACATTTCAGCTATTTAGGCACGATTTTTACTGAAGACGGTAAATTAAATATAGAAATAGACAACAGAATCAGCAAAGCTGGTATGTGGGAAGTCAATTGAATAAATTCATATGGAATAAGAGAGAGATTAGTCGGAACACTAAATTAGCTGTATACAAGACAGTATTGAAACCAACTTTAACTTATGGATCTGAGAGCTGGGTCAGAAGTAAAACACTTGACTAGAGACTGCAGATATGAGAGTCCTGAGAAAGATTAGAGGCGTGAACAGATGGCATCAATGGCATATCATATTAAAAACGAGGATATTAGGAAAGAACTTGACATTGTCAGCATCCAGGAATGCGTTAGCAGAGCTAATCTCAGGTGGTATGGTCACTTAAACAGAATGGGCGAGGAAAGATTAGCAAAACAAGTGTTCTCTGCCAGGTTGGCAGCAAAACAACCCAGAGGAAGACCAAGATATAGGTGGATTGATACAGTACAAAGTGCTTTAGACGATAGAAATATAAGATCTGATAATGTTGGAGTCTTGACAAGTAACAGACTGATTTGGAGGAAAATTGTAGATAGAAATTAATAATGATGTAATTTTTTTCATGTAGTACTATCATATCCTGTACACCCCTTGAGGGTACATGGCAGGAATTTGATGATGATGATGAACCATTTATCATGGGAAGGAAATCACTCTTTCATTACTTAAGATAGACAAAAATATACATTATACATCACAAGAATTATATTTTTGTTTTTATCCGTGTGTGTGTGTGTGAGAAGAGCTGAATCCATAATACACATGCATGCATGTGTGTGCATGCACGTGCACACACACATCACACTCTCCTCTCTGCTGTGTATAATTTATGGTTATTATACACACACACACACACACATAATATACTGCTCAATATATAGAATCCTATTACAGTGGATAAGGAGAAAGAAGAAATTTTTTCTTTCCGTGCAAACCTAATAATACAGTTTTATTAAGTTTGCAGATTGTACTCTACAGGAAATATATGAAGGGAGCTGTTTCAGACAATATTAGAAGGAATGATTGAAGACAATGAAAAATTTCCTCTGTGAGTTTAGTAGCCACTACATGTGTTTTAACATATTTAGTGGAGAATGATACATCCATCCAATCAATGAGTACTCTTCCATATTTGAAGTGGTGTGTGTGTGTCCCTAAAAGAGAGCAAATATTTCCATGTTCACTGTTCATCAAAACTAATGCCAATTCTGATGTTAAACTAAATTCAGAAAATCAGAGGACATGTAATTGAAATAAGGTGAGCAGTGCCTAAAGAAGCAAAAAGCAAATCTTGGTTAGGAAAAGTAGGTGTAGCTTTGTAGAATGGAAATCAACATCACTGAGAATGGACTAAAGCCAACATACTTGCAAAATGAATATGGCAGGTTTAAGTTCCAGCCTTTTTCAACAGGTAATCTGTTTCTTTGCTTGACTTTACATGGTTGTTATATAAGTTAAGCTGAAACTATAGGGTATATACAGTAATATATCCCCAATATATACAGTAATATATTATTTACTAAGCCATAAACATAGACAATTTCACCCAACTCCTATGAATCATGGATTCGGCAGTATTACCCACATACCATACCACTACTAGAATCCTTTTGGTTACCCACAGCAGAATAGGTGGCTAAAAGGTTATTTGTTAATTGGCCTGGAATCCTCTGAATTCCTCATATATGCTGAAAAAAATGGGGATAAAGTAAATATGGTCTTTGTTCTAGAGTAAAAAATATGCTTTAAAATTTAACTGCCATCTAGTGGTGCCTTGCACTTCAGATGTTTGGCCTTTCTGAAAGATTTAGACACCACACATTAGCCCCTGTCTACATAATTTTACTGCTGGCTGGAGACATATCCAAGTCCACAGGTGTGAACATCAGCTCTATCATCATTTTAGACTTCTAAGGTTTAGCGCTTGACACAGCAATCTTGCAAACTTTGTGAAAAAGTGAAAAAAAAGGCCACACTCCATAAATTCATAATTTATATCTGAATAGACATAAGGGAAAATCAGAGCATACTGAGGAAAACCAACCCATGATCACCCAAATGCTGCAGAGAAAAACTCAATGCTGAAAAAAAGAAAATAAACAGTAAGTGAGGAGGCAAATATACGATCATCATTGTGATCAATCTAAGTACATGTACAACAATCACTGTGTATGTATATATGGATTGGTTTTTATATATTCACTCATAGTTTATCTTCTTCTCCTTGTTCATTCTCTCACATTTTGTAAATTTTTTATATTATTTTTTTTTCATTATTATATTTATTTTTAGGTCCACCTACCATAATTATCATTATTATTGTATCATCATTATCATCCTTCACCAGGAGATTTAAGTCCATCTTAGGATAGCAAAAGCTTTCATACATTCATAATTTATACCTCAACTTACAGGAAGGAGAAACTAACCCCATAGCCACTCAATGCTGGAAAAGAATAAAAAAATACTGAAAAAGAAAAGTAACAACAGCTGAGTCACATTACATAATTAACCACCTCTATGTGGATTGACTTCTGTGTATCCACTCACAGTTTATACTCATCTTCCTTTTCTTCATTCTCACACTTTTTTTTTTAAATTTGTTGTATTTTTTAAATGCATATTTATAAACAAAGAAATAACAGTAGTAACATGATCAATACTGCACTTCTAAATTAGATAATCATTATATATAAATTTTAATTAATATATCCTCTGGCCATAACAATTATCCACTTCATTCTTCACTGCTTCTATAATCCACTGATGAAGGCCATTCCACATATTCTTATCCAAAGTAAAATAAAATCTTCATATATTGGTTCTAACTGTACAGTTAGCCTAGTGGCTATGTGCTTCGCAACCGTATGCCTGGGGAAGGAGAGTCCTAGGTTCGATTCCCATTAGAGACGTGAAGAGCTTAAGGATCTTCCTCAGCCATAGCCAAGTTAGCCGGTCTTGGGTGTGGACAGCAGGATTTTCCCCACCCACCCCAGTTTATCTGGGGGTTTTTCATCACGCAAGCAGGGAAACAGACCCCATGAACACACATGAATACAGTCATGAATATTGCCCTTAGGGGATGCAGTAGAGGAGTGCAAACTAGCTGCATTAATACACCAGTAAACCCATCATTAGGAGGGGAACTCAACCCATCTAAGACGGATGAGAAGGATAGGATAGGAACTGTATTCTTTACTATCTTTTTATTATATCCCGCAATAGAAACTCATTCACCCAAGCTGCTGGCTTACTTGGAAATGTGGACAACATATTCACTTTTCTTAATTGTCGAAAACGAAGCAAAACAGTGCCCATAAACTTTTATGAACTTCGCATGGATTTCTTCTGGCGTTAAACCTTCTTTTACAAAGACTTTTATAACTGCACGATACTCAATTTTATCCATATCAAGGGATACAGACAACACTTCTGCTTCAGACAGCTGTATAAAACAGACTACTTGATAGAATGACTTGCAATTTCACATGGATGCTTATGACAAATGTACCAACTTAGAAAAAAAAAAAATCTTGCTGATAGTACTGCCGTCTATGGTCGAGAACTTTTCAGACCACCCTCATATATATATATCATAATCATCAAACTCCTGCCATGTACCCTCAACGTACATGGCAGGAGTTTGTTGTGCAGGATATGATAGTACTACATGAAAAATTTACATCATTACTAACTTTCTATCTACAATTTTCCTCCAAATCAGTCTGTTACTTGTCAAGACTCCAACATTCTCAGATCTTATAATTCTATCGTCTAAGGCACTTTGTACTGTATCAATCAACCTATATCTTGGTCTTCCTCTGGGTCATTTTCTGCCAACCTGCCAGAGAACACTTGTTTTGCTAATCTTTTCTCACCCATTCTGTCTAAGTGACCATACCACCTGAGATTACCTCTGTTAACGCATTCCTGGATGCTGACAATGTCAAGTTCTTTCTTAATATCCTCATTTTTAATATGATATGCCATTGATGCCATCTGTTCACGCCTCTAATCTTTCTCAGGACTCTCATATCTGCAGTCTCTAGTCAAGTGTTTTACTTCTGACCCAGCTCTCAGATCCATAAGTTAAAGTTGGTTTCAATACTGTCTTGTATACAGCTAATTTAGTGTTCCGACTAATCTCTCTCTTATTCCATATGAATTTATTCAATTGACTTCCTACCATACCAGCATTGTTGATTCTGTTGTCTATTTCCATATTTAATTTACTCTCTTCACTAAAATCGTGCCTAAGTAGCTGGAGTGTTTTACTTGTTACACAGGTTCTCCGTTCACAATGCAGTTGACATTTTCAACAATTCTGCCTATTTTCATTGTTTTTCTCTTTTTATTGCTGACTTTCATACCATATCTATTACAACAGTTATTCGATTTAGTCAGGGAATCTTGCAGACTTATAGCAGATTTATTTAGAAGTAAACATCGTCTGCAAAAAGCAAAGAGCTGACATTAACATCTCCAATTGTGATATCATGTTTAATACCACTTTCCTTCATAATGTGATCCATATAGATAACAAATAACAGAGGGGATAACGTACATCCTTGTCTCACACCAGATTTAACATTAAACCATCTTCTTGTACTTCCTTCAATTCTAACTGCTGACTTACAATTCAAATAAAGACTAAGTATTGCTTGATATAATGCCCCATTGACACCATATAACTGTAGCATATTGAATAGCTTCTCTCTTGGCACCTTGTCATATGCCTTTTCCAGATCGACAAAACTTAAATACAGATCTTTGTTATATTCCCATGATTTCTCAACTATTTGTCGTAAAGTGAAGATCTGATCCTGACAGACTCTATTTGGCCTGAATCCAGCTTGTTCTTCACCAAGCTTTTCTTCCACAATTCTTCTCAACCGTTTCTCAAGTATACTTGCATAGATCTTGCCAGGAACACTCAGTAGGGAAATACCTCTGTAATTTTCACATTCAGTTTTATTTCCCTTTTTATGGGTACTATGAGAGCTCTACCCCAATCATCAGGAATTTGTCCCTCTGTCCAGGCCTTCTGAACTATGCAGTGCAACCACTGTAAGACTCTGATACCTCCATACTTCAGCATTTCTGGTCGAATATCATCTACTCCTGCTGCCTTTCCACATTTCAAGCCTTTGATGGCTTTTTCTACTTCAAGTATGGATATGTATTACTGACTATAAGCCTGTTGAATGTTTTTTTACCACTGTGCTATCACTGCATGTTTCATTTAGCAATTTTTCAAAGTAATTACTCCATACTTCAAGGATAACTTTTTCTCCCGTTTCGGTGTCACCTTTATCATCTCTAACTCCTTTCACAACACTCTTTCCTCCATTTCTAAGCTTATTCAACAACCTCCAGAATATTTTGCCACCTTCTTGATATTTATTTTATATGTTCTTGCCAAAGTCCTCCCATGACTTTTGTTTAGCTAGTTTTACACAGTGTTTAGCTTTCTTACATTTGTCTCTGTATTTCTCTAAAAGCACCAGTTGACTTATTTGTTAGGAACTTTTGATATGCTTTCTTCTTTTCCTTCACTGCCTCTTTAACTTCCTGTGTCTGCCATGGAGTTCTGATTTTTCTATCCTTGCAGACAACCTCATCACATGCCTGCCTCCGGTAGAATCAATTAGAGTTTTCTTCAAGGCTTGACACTGAATCTACAAGATTTGGTTCCTGTTCTCAAACTCTTTCATTTTTTCTTCAATAATCTTTGTGTATTTTAGTCTACAGTTCACATCTGAGAGCTGCTCAACTTTTATTCGCTTTAAAACTTTCCTACATGTTTTTCTTTTCAATATGAAATTCAATTTTATCCTGCTCAAGACTAAACAGTGATCACTTCCAATTTCAAATCCTCTGTACACTGTGGTGTACAGAGTGTACCAGGGAGAAAACATCACTATCATCAATAACATAGTCAATGAGACTTTTCTTATTCCTTGCCTCTTCTCTCCATGTCAATTTGTGCACATTTTCATGTTGGGACATGGTGTTAGTAATAACCAGTCCATGTCCTGAGCAGAAAGTTGAAAAACTTCCCCAGAAACCTTTAAGATGCTAAAAATTTGATTTTGAAAAACAAGCAATGAGCAGAACTTAACTGATTTTCCAAGTTCAAAACTCTAGTGATGTTTGCTTAGCTGAACTCATGGAAGGACACTAATGAGCAAAAAGGATAAAAATATGATTCAGACCCAGAATCAATGGGAAAAAAAAAAAAAAATATATATATATATATATATATACAGTCATCTTTCAACTTACGTCTGAGTTCTGTTCCATCCAACAGGACCTAAGTCGAATTGGACGTAAGTCGATGCATTAAACCAACAGGGGTTAGGGACTTAGCAGTAATAAGTATACTGTCATTTTAATTTTTAAACCGTATTATAAAACTGTACTGTGTGTTACTGCAACTATAAAACATTAGAATATTCATCCAAATCTTCCTCCACAATCACAACTTCATTACCTTCCCTGCGTGAATGATCAGGCTGTGGCGCTTCTGGTGTATCCTTTGTTTTTTTTGATGAAAATGTCTAAAGTGCTTTGCTTATTCCTCTTCTTCTTTTCATCATAAATTTGTTCATAGCAAGCAGATGCATCACGTACTTTTGTTTCTATTATTAAGTAGCGTTCGACATTGGGATACATGTCTTCAGCCATTTTGAGAATATCGCTAACTGCAAAGAACATTTCTGCAAGACCCTTCACTATAAACTGTTTAACTATCTCTTTCTGTTTCTCTTTTCCCTCTTCCTTTTCTTGTTTTTTTCTCTTTTTCTGCAACAGTTGTTCCTCCAGTTCGGCCAATTCTTTGTTGGTCAACTCTTCAGGAGAACTTTCTATGAGTTGAATTATGTCGTCATCATTCACTTCGAGATTCAGATTGTTTGCTAGGCCCACTATTACAAACTTCCAAAATCATGCAGAAACCTTTTTAATGTCTTTTTCCATATGCCACTCATACATTGAGGGGTCACTTTGTCCCAAGTCACAGCAATATTTTTAATAGCATGATAAATATTGAATGTTTTCCAGAATTGCATGAGAGTCTGGTCATTTCCTTCAGTAGCAGAAATGGCTTGTGAAAAAGTTCTCCACAGAAAGCCTTAAACACTGCAAGAACTACCTGATCCATCGGTTGGATCAATGAAGTAGTGTTTGGAGGCAGAAACATGACCTTGAACTTGATGAAGATCACTGCTATAAGACATATGACGGATGACCTGGAGTATTATCTAGAATTAATAAAATTTTAAATTACACATTTTCTTTCACGCAATAGCTTTTTTATTTCACTTGCATAACAGTTGATTAAGGCATCCTCAAACAATTTTTGAGTCATCCACGACTTCTTATTGCGCTGATAATGAACTGGGAATATGCTTCCTAATGTTTTTGAAGATTTGTGGATTCTCACTGTGCCATATCACAAATGGTTTCAGTTTATATCCAGCCATTACCCGTAAACTGTAATATGGGCATTAAGAGCTTTGAAACTAGGTATAGATTTTAGCTTTCTGTGGATGAATGTCCACTCGGGCATTTTTTTCCGAAACAAGGATGTCTCATCCATATTAAATATGGATGAGAATAATTTTCCTCGGTAATAATTTTATCCAATTTTTTCACAAATTCCTTGGCAGCCATCTCAGCACTTGCAGATTCCTGTTATGCAGCTTAAATCGCTGCTTAAATCTCATGAACTAACCGGAAGAAGCGTTGAATTCGTAGTCATAATCGGGTTCTGCTTTCTCCTTCAACAGATGTTGAAGAGACTTAGTGCCTTAGCGGTTATGGTCACAGTGCTAAGGGGTATGCACTTTTGGTTCAGGTCCACTATCCATGATGCAAGTAGCTTTTCCATATTACCCATAGGACCTTGTCGTTGCTTCATCAGTATCGTCGACTTAATGGAAGCAGATCCTTTCACAACGTCTACAATTTCATCCTTATTTTTCAAAATGGTCATCCGTGTAGAATGAGACCATCCAAAGTCATGTGCAATCACAATGACAAGCTTAGCAGCTTCATGTTGCTTTATAACTTGCAACTTCATTTCAGGATCAAGTGCTCACCTCTTTTTCTGTGATTCTTCACTAGGTTTTTTGATTGTGCGTGTAGGGCCATATTGCACAAAATATTGTGAAATATTTAATGATAAATACACAAATAACCCATTTCTCAAACACAAAATCAACAGCAGAACTGTTGAAGACAAGTGCCGATATATATATATCAAAATAAATGCAAGTTCCTTTGATTATGTTAAAACATTCTGATTAACAATTTAAACGAGGGATGAAGTTCAGCAAATGCTGAACTATACTCTGTTCTATGCAGGAATTTCTAACCAGAAACAGCATGATTATCAGTCCCCTCTTTCCTCAGATCTGGAACTCTACAGTTTTTCTCTTTTCTCAAAACTAAAATTAGTACAAAAGAAGAAAACCAGGCTATACATTTGATGTTCAAAACCTCTGCAATTTTATGAAAAAGGGCATGAAATCTGTTCTCAACTGTATTAAGTCACAAGAGAACTACTGCAAGAAGACATCATGAAATAGTAGGCAAATGCAATTATCATACAAAAAAACTATTTCAAAATTGTCTGACCAAACTTCATATACTATATATGCTGCATATGTAATACTGATGGCTTTGGTAACAGAATGTGTAAGTTTTCAATTTACCAGTGACAAGCTCCAGGTTCATACTGCATTGTTGCATGAATGTTCGTAAGTCTTTTAAGCAGTGTAAAAATTTTCACCATTTGCTTGTAAAAATTTTCTACCATACTCAAAGGAAGCCTAAAGTGGTATAAAAATGTGTGAATTCTCCAGAGCAAGATTTCTTGATCTGACCTAACCCTTGGCCCACTCACCGCACTAATCTACTGTATTATCCAACTTTCAATGGATGAAATTACCATAAAACAAAAATAATAAAGAAAATGAATCATATTAACATTTACAGTCAAAGATCAAATGAATAACATTTTCACTTCAGATTTCACTATCATGAATGCCTTTGAATCTTTCTAACTTATATTATGTAGTTGATTAACGCATGTAGAGAATAAAATAATTTATTATCTCCTATATATTTCTTGCTTGTTGCAACTAGGACAATCAATGAACAGAGAAAAGTTCAGCTGACAAGATTCAAACTAGATACGAATCATGCAGCATGCATTTTACTTACTCATGTCTCAAAAAAATTATGAGTAGTTAATTGTGATTACTTCCCGAAACTTTGAGACAAGTCTGCAATCAGAGTGGTGTCATTAAGTTTCAAGGAAAAGACAATCAAATTTAAACTGATTTGAGTGCAGAATCTTGGTTTGATTCTAAAGAACTCTTTGTCCAGCGTTAGTAGCATGGAAAGGAAAATCAGACTTATCATATTCCAGATATTTGATGAAGTCCTGGTCTTGAATTCTGATCTCAGAAGAATAGCATGTCTGTCCAAAATAACAAAGCTGACATGAACAAGATACTTGATAAACACCACGTAAAGAAAGGTATTAATTAATCCTTGGTGGATGGTAGAAAAGAAGCAGTTTCCAAAATAGTTTGAAGGTGATACATTAATTATATTTGCACAGCACTCATATTATTAATATGTTCTGATGTTTCTTTAAAATATGGAAACTTTTTACATCTGATTGTTTTTTTTCTAGATGACAGTTTGGTTATATGCATTAGTAGTCATGGTGATTTTTATTTTATTTAAGTCTTCCATCAAAAAGGAATCAGCAGAACAGATGGAATAAGCTAGTAAAAGTTCTAATAATATGTGTTTTCTGCAATGGATGATGATGGGAGGATGGATAGATGTATCTTCCAATAAACAAAGGTTTTGACAAATCAAAAATTGAATACTGCTTTTAGAAATGCTGACTATTAAAGTATTTAGAAAAGGAATTCTCTTGTGAGATACATACTGAATAGTGAACTTGAAATGGAAGTACATGGAGTTTATTTTATCCATGCAAATTGTAGCAATTCTATCTCTGAGTGTGCCCAAACTATGAATATGTCATCTACAAAGCAAAGCCAAATAGAAGATAAAGAAAAATGGTACTGAAGAATTGACTACCAGGTGTTCCTTATATAAAATAGTCAGCTAAAGCTGGTGTTGATGAGACTGCCCATGGCTGTTCCATCAATTGGCTTGTATAATTTATTTTGCCAGGTGAAACAGCCTGCATTGATGGTGAGCAGGGAGAATATATCAAAGAAATCTTTGTTTTAGTGTCCAGCAAACACAGATCTTTAATTTTATCTTTGCAATCAAACACATGGGTTCTCTGAGATCAGAATCCAAGAATATCATGACTGCATTAATTTCCTGGTTGAAATCAAACCAGTATTCTGTACTCGAATCAATTTAAATTTGAAATTTGATTGTATGTTCCTTAAAATTCGTGAAAGTTTATGACACAATCTGAACCTTAACCATTCTGATTGCATGCTATCTAAGCTTTAGGAAGTAATCAGGTTTAAATGTTTATTATTAAACAAAAAAAATAAATAAATAAATAAAATAATAATCTAGGAGTTATGCAACTATGTATTTGAATTACAAAACTAACCATTTGTTTTTCTTGAACTCTGGTAGTGAATACTCCTGATTATTCAGCTATGACTGAGAAACAGTAAACACAACATGACTCATGTCTATTTTGAATGTTGTCAACCAATCTTTTCTTCTCTCTCATGTTTTTGTAACAAGGAAGAAATATATAGGAGATAATAAATTCTATTGTTCTCTACATGTGTTAACCATTATTGACCACATAATATGCGCACCGCAAGACGTTCCTTTGAAATGACTAGTAATCTTATATGAACAGGATTGTCATAAAATAATTAAGGGCAGGGGTCATGATATTTTTAATAATCACTTTAAATTATAAATTCTGATGCTTGAAAATATCAAGTATCATACACTATGCAGGTTAAACAAAGGAATATCAATTGATTCAAGAGCTAAAATCACTCATTTTAAATAGTAGGAAACTTACTCCATAGGGAATTCTGAACTCCTCCAACATCCTAAAAGTAGCCTTATCTGAACCTAAAATGCCCACCTTTCCATCAATTAAAACGAATGTTCTTAAAAGGCTGAAATAATAAGTACACAGAGTTAAAACCAAGTATTGCTATAGCAATTAGAAAATATAACATGAGTGTCAACTTTAAGTTTAGCTGTGTGTATATATGAACAAAATATAAATGAATATAATCAATCCCAATGTGGCACAGTTATTTCTAAAAGTCTTCTAAGCGATAAATGATATTTTCACTGTTATAGATATCATTTCTCTGCTTAATGGAAGCTTGAAGTGGATTTTAAAAAATGCTGGATCAATTGACTAATTTAGTTCTTTTATAGTAAATGGGTTGAAATTCCACAATAAAAAATAAGGGCCAATCTCATATTTCATACCTTAAAATTTTAACAATTGGATGGAGAGATTACTCACTTTTCACAATGCACACCTTCTCCCTCTCCAGGAGGAAGCTTTTACTCATCCTGATCTGTTGGCAATTTCTGTTTGGATAAATTAGGTCTGTACCAGCATGAATTCTCTTTAGTCATTAAAATTAGAGCTCCTGAGAAGGGAGAATGGAGGCTGACTGCAAACCAAGATACTGTATCCTGGAAAATAAGAAGTATCATAAAGTGACAGAGGAGATGACTCAATATATGGATGCGATGGAATATACCTAACGGAGAAGACAAAAAAAGGAGAAGGGCAAGAAACATGGGTGTAGGCCTCAAATCGTTGAATGCCATAGGATGGTGGTTAAAGGATGCAAAAGTATCTGTTGAACCTAAAAGAATACTACAATGCTTGTATACTAATGGCAAAAGCATCAGGAGTGATTACTAAAATTAAAAACTGCAAGACTTTATGACCATCCTGTACATCACCACCATTTATATGCATTCTAAACTAGACCTATTACTTCTCAACTGGCAGCCTGAACTACTACTGAGAACAAATAACCAAACTACACTTGAAATGATGAGGCCTGTAAAAAAGAGTAGAGTACGTCCATTAATCAGATCAGACATTCCATGTCAGAGAATGGTAAATCTAGAATCACACTTTGTGATCTATAGTTGTTGGAAGTTTTCCCACTTGGTTATACTATAAATTAAAGATACCAAGAAATTATATACAGGTAACCCTCGTATAATGCAGATGTTAGGTTCCACAGAAATGCCGCGTTATATAAATCGCGTTATGTGAGACGCAGATCGCATAGAAAAAGTAGGGTTAGATTCCGAAATCGTTTTTTTTTTTTTAAGATTATATAAACAATGACATATCCAACAAAACTATATTTTTATTTAATTCAGGTAATTCATGTAAGTTAAGAAAACATATAAACTATGAAACAAATACATAGTATAAACTCATAAAAAATTATAAATTGTACGTAAACTTCATTGCATATAATACATAAATGTTTTAGGCAAAATAAAATAAAGTGTATATTTTAATCATCATCACTCTCTTCAAAATTAACATTTCGCAGATGTTCTTTATTTACGAGTGGCTGGACGTCGTCATCACTTGAAATCTCTTGGACATCATTAGTATAATTCTCATTGCATACTTCCGTTGGTTTAGTTAACAAGAAGTCAGTAATAAGATCTTGCTTACCACTATGATGCAATTTTTTATGAAGTTCGTGATATGAAGCTAAACAAATATCCAACTGTCTCGTGAATTTTCCTGAGTGCTGCAATGAGAGATCATTATCCATAAAATAACTTTCTTGCCAAGTCCAATCCTTCTGCTAATTTCTGTAAAGTGAATTCTTTAACGGATTCATCAGAATCTTCAGCAGAACTTTCCCCACCATTTGGTTTGACATCATCTATTAATTGTACCAGTTCCTCCTCATTTAAATCTATTTTCCCCATCAACTGATTCACTAATTTCATCTTCAACCATATCACAAAAGCGCTCTAAGTGGCCATTAGTATAAAAATATTTTTTACAGTACATAAAAAAAAGCATTACATATTGTATGTAACTCACCAAAAAATATACTGTTCAGTTTGAGATTAACACATTTATGATTTTTAATGTGCTTTCCTGGCAGAAAACGAAGACAACTTTCAACAGTAAACACGTTATACAGTAAGCAATCGACGTACATGCATGCGAAAGGGTATTTCCTCTAATATAAATTCACTACATATAACTACATGCGTGATACGGCAGACACAAATTTAACAAAGATAAAATTGGATTTTTAAGTTGCGCAGTAAAAAAAAAAAAAAAAAGATAAAGGGTTAGTATAATTTATAGACCATGTTTTTATCAAAACTGCGTTGTATAAGTACCACGTTATATGAGGGTTACTACAATTTCTAGACTGCGTTATATTGAAACCGCATTGTGTAAGTACCGCGTTATACGAGGGTTATCTGTACTTGGTTTAATCCTTTATCCAAGTGTAAGCAAACAAGTTTGTGCCTGAACTATTTTCAGGACTGGAGCAACTCCTATATAGAAGCTTATGACTTCGCATCACTTGCCTTAGTATCCCATAATGCAAAGCATATATCCTTACGGATATGTATAATGCTATGCATTGTGGGAAGGGTCACTGCCCAGACTGTTTTCGACCTTTATTGAGGTCTCTTTAGTGGGAGCCAGACCCAGAGGTAATATCAAAGTGGAAGTAATGTAGAAGTCATATTTTCATATACGAGTTGCCAAAAGGCAACAAAAGGCATTATCAAGTGATGTAAAGTCATTAGTTTCTATATATGAGTTGTCCCAGTCCTGAAAATAGTTTAGGTGCAAACTTGTTTCTTACACTTGGATAAAGGACTAAACCAAGTATATAATTTCCTGTTATCTTTAATTTAAGTGTAACCAAGTGGAAAAACTTCCAACAACTATCTCTAATCCAGCGTAATTTAATAATAAGGCATGACGCATCTTGAAAATACTACTCAACTAATAAATGACCACCAGTGTGGATTTCACCAATGTGTTTGATAGGAGATCTGCTCACATGTCACATGCCTCTGGATAAGCACCAGAGAAAAGTTTGGTGAATCCCAAGTGGTCACACCAGATATTTCCAAGGCTTTTAACTGGGTCTGACACAGGGGTCGATTGAGCATGCATACATCATTTGGTCTGCCCTGTGATTTCTGCAAAGGGATTGCCAGTTTTCTCACTGGACATACGTGTGTGATGGGTGATGGTTCCCTATCTTCTAACTATGCAACTAATGCTGGAGTCCCACAAGGTTCTGTCCTCTCACCCACCCTATTTCTTCTATACTTTGATGACCTACTCCAGTTCACCACCAATCCAATACCGATGACAGTACACCACATTCCTATTTCTAACTTGACAAACCTTGCACTAAACAAACCACACACAGAGCAACAACCACTGCAAGCCTAAATTCTGATCTCCAAACCATTCTTCGATGAGGCTGGGATAACCTTGTCAATTTCAATGCCTACAAAACACAGTTCTACCTTATTTCCCACAAAAAAGAACCATATTATCCCAGCCTTACCTTTAAAAACAGCAAAATCTCTAGGCAAGATGATCTCTCTCTCCCTCCCTCCCCCCTCCTTGGAACTACCTTGACATTAAGACTCTTTTGGCATAAACACATTACAACTATTGCCTCCTCAGCATCTAAAAAATTAGGATTCCTCTTTCACTTAAGGAATTACTTTATTCCAAACAGCTATTAATCCTGTACAAATCACAAATCTGCCCATCTATCGAGAACTGCTCACACATCTGGGGAGATTCTCCTAAGAGCTCCCTAAAAATACTCAACACAATACAGAAGGGAGTAGTCGGACTAATTCATTACTTACCAACTCACTTCCACCACTCTCTCACACAGACATCTAGTATCTACTGCATGCATCTTCTATAAATATTTCCATAGTAAATGTTCATCATAAAAATCATCAATAATTCCCCCCAACTCTCTACCAAATCCATTGAAACACATCCAGCTACCACCCAACATCCCATTCACAGTCAAACTCCATACTCATAGAACATGCTTCTCTTCCTCCTCCCTCATTCCTACTACTGCTGTATTTTAGAAGCGCCTTCTCTCCCGTGTGTTTTGCAAGGAATGTAATGCACAGGCCTTCAAATCTAATATGTACAAGTTCCTTGTTTTCTAATTCTCTTCTCAAAACCATGAATACCAGATAATTCTCATCACCCTCCCAACAGCTAAGACCTAGCTCTTCTTCTTCCAAATATACCATGGATACCAAATACTCCTCTTGGTAACTTCGACCAAAACCTTGTCAATGTTTCCTTTTTTATCTAGCTGTTATGAGATACAGTGATCCTCTGGCACTACAATGGATCAAAATGGGATGATCTCCATGATTTCTACTCCTCCTTTTCATGGCATGGTTACCAGTTCCATTCTCCTGATCAAGACACTTATTCTGAAGGAATACTGAAATAATATTTACTGGAATGATGGCCTTCATTCCCAAAATCTGTGACCACTATCTAAACCTCAAGTTCTCCAATATGTGTGGCAAAGCAACTTAAGATAAAAGATCAGCATATTGTAAGTGGCTCAGCTTACATATACTGCAGCCTGAAACATCTGTAAAAAGACATCAATATCAAAGTAACAAATCCTTTGAAAGGACTAAACAGAAAACTTGCCTCCTGCTCGAACAGCAGTCTCTCTTGGTGCAGTGTTCAAGCTACTGAGTGCAACTTCTGACATTCCACTTACATCTCTTGCAAATACATCTCCTCCAACATCAGTATATACAACCAAGACAAACTGTTGGCTTTGACTGAGTGATTAGTGTATCTGCTCTCCAACTAATAGGCTGCAGGTTTGAATCCCATAGTGGGCATAGATGTTTGTGATTGTCTTCAGATGGGTAATGTCTTTAGATGCAGGGCACTGGTCTCACAGTGAACAATGAAATCCGTTGTTCAGTGTGAGAACAAGTGCCCTGCATCTCTAGAACGGTGTTTCTAGACCAGGTTAAAAATGAATGAAAATTTTTTAAAAAAATTATAAAATATTAACAATCCAAAACAAAAAAAAAAAAATCCTTAGCACACCCATGATAATAATGTACTATAGGTTAACACAAAACCTTTCATAGGTAAGAGCTACATAAAGAAAAAGGGAAAAAATCACCTCCTACTATACCTAGAACAGCTCCCTATATGCTTCCACTGATCTTTCACGAGAAAGACAGAAGAATCCTTAATAGTATGATATCAACAAGCCACCTCCTGATTCAGAAGGTACTCCTTGAGCTGTACTCTCAAAATGTGTGCATAATGGAATTAACACTATTATTCCATTGTCAAATCCTTCAAAAACAAAAGTCATCAGCAGGCAACTTTTTCACTACCTGAAAACCCATCAATTAATTATCACAATATGGTTTCTTTCACTAATTCCACAGCTTTCCTCATCAGCATTAGCCAATCTTTGGATGCAAGCTATGGAAATGCCTGATGATAGTCAAGTGACTGTTCTTGATATTTCCAGTGCACTTGATTAGTTTGGCATAAAAAAGCCTACTAACCATGCTATTACCCTTTGCAACTTTCCCCATGCTCTTCCTCCTTTGCATCAAATACTATCCCTAGTTTTGGTGATAACAGCAAATCCCCTCCATTCCTCTTCTTCGAAGGAAGATTTTTTCACTTGGCTATGCTACCAATTATATATTTGGTTTAATATTTGCCTTAGTATCCCACATAATGCAAAGCACATATCCTTATGGGTATGTATAATACTATGCATTATGGAAAGGGTCACTACTCAGACCAGTTTCGACCTTTATTGTGGTCTCGTCAGTGGGAGCCAGACCCAGAGGTGGTGATACTAAGGTGGAAGTAATGCAGAAGTCATACCACCATATACCAGTTGCCAAAAGGTGTCAACACCTTATTATTAAAATTCTCTGGATTAAAGATAGTTGATGGAAGATTTTTTCACTTGGCTATGCTACCAATTATATATTTGGTTTAATCTTTTATCCAAGTGTAAGCAAACCAAAGTTTGCACCTGAAGTATTTTCAGGACTGGGGCAACTTGTGGTAAAGGTGGTATAAGTTCTGATCACTTGCATTAGTATTCTATAATGCAAAGCACATATCCTTATAGGTATGTATCTTGTTCCTCTTCTTCAATTTACAAACCTGTAGTGCTCAAAATGATTTATGCCTCAATATCTTTCATAAACAATGGAGGGGAAAGGTGGAAGCATAGTACTACTTGCCATTTATGAGGCTGAGTCTCTCCCAAATCTTGGCAAGGACAGTCAGTCATTCTGATTTAAGTTTGGGCTATGTAGAAGTGCTTCAGCATTCTCTTTAAATGGCCACTCAAACATAAACTGCCACTAACGTAAAAGACAGGTATTGGACTAGAGGATACTGTTGGTCAGCGTCCACTCCATGCTTAGCACGGCCAGATTTTTCAGGTTTATTGCTGTTGCTGACATAAGATTGGTGTTCTTGTGGTCAATTTTTGACTGAACATCCTGTTTGTCCAAAGTACAAGTGAAGGCACTCACACTGTACTTAAAAAAAACACCAGGGAGGGAGAGGAAAGCTGTTCATCTTTTGTAGATGATAACCAGGAGGATATTTTGTTGAAATGGAAATGTGGATACTGTATTTTTTCAAGTTCTTTTGCCTGTGATGTATGGGAGAGGGACTCACTGTACATGATAAGGCTTCTTAGGGTTAAGCTTGTAAGTATTCAAAATGTGCTCTGTTCTCAGGAACAACCTTCATGACACCCACTTATTCTGTTATGTATTGTGATATTTAATTTGCAATTGTGTCCAAATAGCTGAAATATTTTACTTCTATAGGTTTCCCATTCATGGTGCAGCTGATATTTTCAATGTCTGTGGTATTTTTATTGCTGATTTTCATACCTTTTTTTTTTATGTTGAGCCCATATATGGGAGGTTTGATGATCAACCTATAGTACATCAGTACCGTGTATTTGTTACAGCACTTATTTAATTTAGTTAAGGAATGCCCGTAGACTCATGCTGTATTTATTTAAGTGTAACATCATCTGCATAGATAAAGAGCTGAGATTAACATCACCAATTTCAACAAGGTTTAATGCCACTTTCCTTCATGATGTGATTCATATATGAGGGTGGTCTGAAAAGTTCTTGGCCTAACAATGAAAAAAACGAATTTATAATTTCAAAATGATTTTTATTTTTCAACATGATCTCCCTTAAGACTAATACATTTATTCCAGCAATGCTCCAATGCCATTATCCCATTCCTGTAATGTTTCTCAGTAAGATCTGCAAAATACCCCTCAACAGCAATCACCTCTTGATTCGAAGAAAAACACTGACCAGCGAGGAAGAATTTTAGTTTTGGGAAGAGATAGAAGTCAGAGAGAGCCAAATCTGGGGAACAGAGTGGATGTTCCAGCAATTCATAGTGCAGATCCCTTAATTTTCCCATTGCCAAAACACCTTTGTGGGCAGGTGCATTGTCCTGATGAAAGATGATTTTTTTTTCTTCTGCAAACCGTGCCTTTTCTTACAAATTTTTTCGTCTAGTCTGCTTAAAAGATCGGAATAATATTCCCCAGTTATTGTTTTACCCTTTTCAAAATAATTAATAAACAAAATGTCTTTAGCATCCCAAAACACCGATGTCATGACCTTTCCTGCTGATGGAACCGACTCTGTTTTCTTTGGCACTGAACAACTGGCTTCTGTCCACTGTTTTGACTGCTGTTTGGATTTTGGTGTGTAATGGTGAATCCACATCTCATACATAGTAATAAATCGACACACAAAATCAGTTTTATTCTCGTTAAAATGTTCCAAGCACTGTTTTCACAGATTTTCATGAGAGTGTGTTTTTGATCTGCTGTGAGCAGCGTGGCACCTATCTTGTGCATAGCTTTTTCATATGCAATTCTCCATGCAAAATATATCCTACACGTTCTTTTAAAATGCCTATAGTCATAGCAATTTCACACACTTTGACTCGTCAGTCATCCAATACCATACGTGCACTTGATCAATGATTTCTGGTGTTGTTACACTTTTTAGATGTTCTTCACATGGATCATCTTCAAGGCCACATTTAAACTTGGCAGCCTATTTCTTAATTGTCAAAAATTAAGGAGAAGAGTTGCCCATAAACTATTATGAACTTCGAATTAATTTCTTTTGCCATTAAACCTTGTTTTACAAAGAATTTTATAACCACACGATACTCAATTTTATCCATTTCAAGGGATACAGACAACACTTTTGCTTCAAGCAGCTGTATAAAACGAACTACTTGATAGAATGACTTGCAATTTCACATGGATGCTTCTTGCCGATAGTGTTGAGGCCAAGAACTTTTCAGACCACCCTTGTGGTTATCATCAATGATTTCTGGTGTTGTTACACTTTTTGGACGTCCTTCACGTGGATCATCTTCAAGGCCACATTTGAACTTGGCAGCCCATTTCGTAATTGTCGAAAACGAAGGAGAAGAGTGCCCATAAACTATTATGAACTTCACATGAATTTCTTTTGCCATTCAACAGCTGTATAAAACAAACTACTGAAATGCCTATAGTCTCAGCAATTTCACACACTTTGACTCACACAGTCATCCAATACCATATCGTGCACTTGATCAATGATTTCTGGTGTTGTTACACTTTTTGGATGTCCTTCACGTGGATCATCTTCAAGGCCCCGTTTAAATTTGGCAGCACATTTCTTAATTGTCGAAAATGAAGGAGAAGAGTTGTCCATAAACTATTATGAACTTCGAATGAATTTCTTTTGCCATTAAACCTTGTTTTACAAAGAATTTTATAACCGCACGATACTCAATTTTATCCATTTCAAGGGATACAGACAACATGTTTGCTTCAGGCAGCTGTATAAAACAAACTACTTGCTGATAGTGTTGCCATTTGTGGTTGAGGCCAAGAACTTTTCAGACCACCCTCGTATCTGATAAATAAGATAGGTGTGTAAGAGAATAAGAGTGTAATCAATAAGATAGCAGCATCCTTGTCTCACACCTAATTTTACATCAAACAATTTTTTTATATCTCCCACTGCTGACCATCTTACATACAGGCTATGTATTGCTCAATATAACATTCCATTTATACCACATAACTGGAGCATTTTCAGATTTTTTTTTTTTTTTCTTGGTCCTTTGTCACATGCCTTTTCCAGATCTACAAATCTTAAATATGGGATCTTTGTTATATTCCCATGATTTTTCAACTATTTGTCTTAAAGTGAAAATCTCATTCTGACCACCCTTATTTGGTCTGAACCTAGTATGTTCTTTTGCAACTTTCTCTTCCAAATGTTTATTAGCTTCTTTTCGATTATGCTTACATAAATCTTACCTGATACACACAGTGGAAAATTCCTCAGTAATTCTCACATTGTTTTATTTTCCTTTTTATAGACATGTGGGAAATCACATTTGTTACTTTCTCTTCTTTTTTTGTAGTAAGCTCGATGGCATGTCAAGAGCAAGTGACTTGGCTTCTTAGAAACCTACTTACTGCGCTTATGATAGAGTAATTAAATCTTATCTGCATTTGTGGGATGAGAAACAAAAAATTCCAGAAAGAAAAATTCTGTTACCTATGCATGAGACCACCTAACTCACTTTCAGTTAAAAAGCATGAATAAAGTTCTTCAATGTCCAGGGCAGGATTCGAACTCACCTCTTTCCAACCAAAGTTCATAACAGATACTGACTGAGCTATGTTACAGGGCCTCCTGGATAGGTAATGTGAGAACTTTGAATTTCATTGCCCAGTGTGTGACCATTGCTCTGCTTAATCGCAGCCTGAAGTAGCTTAAACATGTTTCAGGGTCCATCATACCGCTCCTTAAACTTGTTCACTCTATGCATTCTCACCACCATTTCAATCAATGAATTCCATGCTCCTTCCACTCTTCTTTTACTCACTACTTACATTTGCAACATGTCCTTGTTCCTTACTTTCATTATACCATATGAAAACATCACACCACTGTTAACCCATTAAATACTTCTTAAACAACTTAAATGTCTCAATCATAATACCATTCATCTCCTTTCCACCAAATTATGCATAGAACATGTCTTCAAGTCTATTTTCATAACCAACATTCTGCAATTATCATTTTTGTTTACCTGCCACAGCATCCTCTCTATTGTCACTTAATCTCTTTGAAATCCCAGTGACCAGATCTGAGTGCAATAATTAGATGTGGCTTGATGAAGTCTTTATACAGTGGATTTACCACCCCTTATCTCTGCTGGTCACCTCCTGCAGAGATACTGCAGCAATTCTCTGGTCTTCAAAAATCTTTAAGATGTTAATAATATGAATTATCATTCCAAAATCCTTTGCTTCCTCCACTTTTTCCAAGAATGTATATGTGGTCTTCCATCTGTGAATCCCAAATTTCAAATCCCTATATTCAGCTGTATTAAACTAATATCATCATTTCTCTGTCCATCTTTCCAGCTTATTCAAATATTTTTATGAGCCATAGTATTGGCACTATTACTAATAACCTTTTCAAGCTTCACAACATCTGCAAACAACTGAATATCTTCTGGTAATCCAATGAGAAAATCACTGATATAAAGGTTGCAGTACTGAAACCTGTAGAACCCCCCCCCCTTGTAACCTTCCTACTCCTTGATGCTGTCCTCCCTCATACATAATTCTCTGATGTCAAAACTTAAAGATCAACTTATCACTTCATCACAAAATCCAGAAAAATGACCTTTTCCTCATCTACTGCTCTTGTTACTTTATTATAAAAGGCTACCAGGTTACTAAACAAAAAAATGCTTCTTAACATGCTGGCCTTCATAAATAATGTTATGGTCTTCCTATCTGCCTGATTCTGTATATGAGTGCTTACTATTTTTCCAAAAATCTTAAGAATCACAGAAGAAATACAAACCAGTCAATATTAAAGTTGCCAAAAAATTATACTTTTATTTAACCTTTTTATCCAAGTATAAGTGAACACAGCTTGTCTGTGAAGTATCTTCATGACAAGGCTAATTGCATACAGAAGCAGTTGACCTCACATTAATTGCCTCAGTATCCCATAACGCAAAGCACACTTCATTTTGGACATGTATATTGCTATGCATTACAGGAAAGGTCACTATCCAGACCAGTTTTGACCTTTACTGAGGTTTCATCAGTGAAAGCCAGAAACAGGAAGATAGTGTGTTTTGCATTATTGGATACAGAGGTAATTGAAGTGAAGCCAACTGCTTCTATATATAAGTAGCCTGTGGCCCTTGACATTTCCAATGGCCACAGGCTACTTCAATAACATTTCCAAAACTTTTGAGTGTTTGTGTGTGGCATCGTGGCCTGCTTAACAAATTGCCATCCTTTGGTCTCTCTCTCTCTCTCTGTCTGCCCTCTGTAACTGGGTAACCAGCTTTCTCTCTAGTCGTTCTCTATATGTCATGGTAGATGACATTCCTAAAGTACCTCAAAGCTCTGTTCTATAACCTACTCTCTTTCTTTTGCTAAATGACCTACTCACAATCACCACTAATCCCACAGCATTGCAGACAACTGTACTCTTCACTCAATCTACTTATTTGGCAAACCATGCAGTATTCTAACATCCAAGACTACAAAATCATCCACAACTAGTGCCTTAAACACTGATCTTCATACTATCCTTCGATGGGGCAAGGACAACCTTGTCATGTTAAATGCCACCAAAACACAGTCATGCCTTTTTTCTCACAAAGGAGATCTCAGCTCACCTATCCTTACTTTTAGTAATACACAAATCACCAGACAAGATCAGATCTCTCTCTGCTTGGACTAATGTTTACCTCCAGTCTCTCCTAACATAAACACATCATGTCAACAGCCTCCTCAGCATCCAAAAACCATGCATTCTCTTTTGTTCAAGAAACTATTTTATACCCAACCAATTCCTAACTATATACAAATCTCAAATCCACCCATGATTAGAATACTGCTCATATGTTTGGGGTGGGGAACCTAAATCTTCCCTTAAAATCC